>NC_139928.1:4112394-4527394 GCF_963514095.1 Eutrigla gurnardus
GTTTAGCATATTCACCTGATTCACAACCTCGCCCTTAACTTAAACTCTAAATTCATCTTTAATCTATTTAGAATCATGAATTTGTATGGACTAACAAATATCCTCATCCATAACAATACACACACACACACACACACACGCAGTTCCTGAAATTTGCTAATTACAGATTCCATCATCATGATAATCATAACTCTTGATATGGCACTAAAACACAGCGGTATCCCCCTTAACATTTTGACATTTATTGTGATAAGACACAATGAAAGGGAGCTAGACAATATATACATATTTTCGATTATCCCGATAATAGCAATTTATCGTGATCTGCACTAAAATCCCATATTGTCCCATCACTTGATTCACCAGATTTTTAGGAATATAGACCAAAAAAAAGCTGGCTTATTACTCCAGCGCCATCTCAGGACATGTGGTTGTCCAGGAGGAAACACAAACACTGTGTTCTGTACATCCAGTTCCCCTGCAGCACTGTTCCCAATAAATGGTGTTTGTGTGTTTTTGCAGAACTTTCTCAACTCCAGCAGCTGTCCAGAGATCCAGGGCTATCTCTACGTGAAGGAGCCCGGACGCAGGTCCTGGAAGAAACTCTACATGTTCCTGCGACGCTCCGGGCTCTACTACTCTACTAAAGGAACATCCAAGGTGATCAATCACTGCTGACTCTGAAGCTGCTGTAACCCTAGAGGAATCGGTGATGATTCCTTATGATGGCATTTCATCATTTACTTCTTGAGTCAGCAAGTCGAGTTGTTAATTGTCTAATTCATCTTATTCATATCTGTGGTTGTAACGTGACAGCTTTTATGTCTCTTCAAGGAAAACAGCAAAATCAACCAAATAATTGCCGGGTTAAAGCAGCCTGTACTTCTTGTCTTCGTGTTGTTGTTGTTGACACCCCTTTCCGTCTGCCTCCTCACAACTAAACAGGAGCCCCGACACCTGCAGCTGTTGTCAGATCTGGAGGACAGCAACATCTTCACCATCATCACGGGCAGAAAACTCCACAACGTTCCCACAGATTTCCAGTTCTGCATCAAGGTAAACGCCAGGTTGGAGTCCTTATTTAAGTGTGTCACCATTCCCACAAGTGGAGAAACAGTACCCTGCAGTGTGTTTCTACAATAGGGGTACTAGTTCTCCTAGAGGTACTTTGGAGTACTGCAAGGGGTATGAAAAATGTTAAAACTTTTAATATTTAATATTTAATGAAAAAATATTGGTTGTGCGTCAGTGGCTCAGAGGTGAGTGAGTCGTCCTCCAATCGTAAGATGTGGTGTAAAGCTCTTTATAATTGCAGCTCCATTTACCATCATTGCTAAAATAATTACACTATAATAAGTTAAATGTAAATGTAATAAATATGCCGTTGTTCATGACTGTAATATGCGGTCGCAATGACACACACACACACACACACACACACACACACAACCACGTTCACGATGATGTTTGGGGGGTGAGGGGGTATTTGGCTGAAAAAGTATTTCAAAGCAGGGGCTCAGTATGTTACCCAAGGACACTCCGCCATGCGGACTAGAGGAGCATCAAACTTCTGACCAGAGGACGACCCGCTCTACCACTGAGCCTCAGCCGTCCCCCCGCATAGTTGTTCTATCAGAGGTGGATACTGGCTGTTACAGGATCTTTCATGTAATTGTTTCTTATGGAGACGCACCTGCTTCCTCTCTACATGCTTTTGTATTCTGTGTGTGTGTGTGTGTGTGTGTGTGTTAGTGGACACCAGGGTTAACACCACCCAGCGGGGGTTCAAACACACACTCGGCACTGTGTGTCCCACTCCAGGAGTAATCTGTGGTGGGTCACCAGCTGATCTGGGATAAGCCCACTGGGATAAGCCAGGATGGTACAGGGAATCTAACCCCTCACCTCTCTCTCTCTCTCTCTCTCTCTCTCACACACACACACACACACACACACACACGCAGACGATGGGCGAGTCAGATGCTGTCAGCGGGGTGACAGTGCAGGATTGGGTAAGGGATTTTACTTGGCAGGTGGGGGTGGCTGGATTGTTGCTATGGTGACATGAATGAATGTATAGGTAGGGGTTGCATCTAAGGAGTGGTGTGTCTTACGTGGTTGTTACTGATGGAGGGGAGAGGCTCTGTGCTCGGAGGCTCCCCGCTAGTAGGACTAGTAGAATCTTCACTGACCCTTGATTACAAAAACAGTTTTTAAATGGTAAAGCTTGACATCACGTGGTTTTGCACATTTTTTTGCCGCTGTTATACTTTACTACAGCTGCTCATTTATCTTCCACCACGATCCCACAGCTGCTTCTGGAGGCGACGGCGTCTGTTGTTGGACAACATCACATGCCTCGCCTTGATAGTGATCGAATAAAGGCGAAACTGTTCTTTTTGTCAACAGCTGTGATGTGATGCGTTTGCTTGCACATGATGTGCCACTGATGAAGTTACTTTGCCAGTCTGCCGTGTCAAGGTCCGGGTCTGTGTCTCCTTCCTCTGATGTCCACTGTTTGGTTTGCAGGCCAGCAAAGTGAGGAGTGACTGTAAGGAGCTAAAGATGCTGTGTGCCGAGGACGAACAGAGCCGGACCTGCTGGATGACTGCCTTCAGACTGCTCAAAGTACGTAGTTGAGTATTACACATATCGTTAGCCTAATAGCATAATTGCCTAAGTCATATTTGAACGTTTTCGGAAAAAGAGAAAAAACACAATTTCTAGCAAGCAGATTGGTATTTTTTATTGATAATGTAACAGCAAGTTCAACCAGACCTGTGAACAAGTTTGAAAAAAAAAAAAAGACACAACATCAACTCCATAACAAATAAAAGTGACTTAGGCAGAATATGTCATGACTTAGGCATTTTTTTCTCTTACAGTATATGTATATAATGATAACATAACCAAGTCTAACCTTATCTAAGGTGTTTTAAAGTATAATCTTAACAAAGTTGTTTTAAAGTTTAACCTTGCCTAAGTTGTTTTAACCTTACCTAAGTTGTTTTCACCTTAACTAAGTTGTTTTCACCTTAACTAAGTTGTTTTCACCTTAACTAAGTTCTTTTAACCTTAACTAAGTTGTTTTAACCTTACCTCAGTTCTTTTAACCTTAACTAAGTTCTTTTAACCTTAACTAAGTTGTTTTAACCTCAACTAGGTTTTTTTTACACTCACCTAAGTTGTTTTAACCTTGCCTTGAACTCCTTTTCAGCTGTCTAATGATGAGGGAGGTCATCATAGTACTGGTGGGCCACTCTTGGTAGTACTGGTTTCATTGCCTGCAAGTCATTGAATTTCCTGAGAGTAATTGGCAGTTGGGCAGGAAAGAGTGGGACCCACTGGAATGATTCATCGGGGAGGCTGAGTCGCTGGAGGCTTTTACTGTCTAGAAAGTTGAAGGAATAAACCAGCTTACCAAATGAATTGAAGAGAAGATCTAATGCTTCACTTCTGTTAAACTTTCTTATGCGATCAGCCATGTTTGTTTATACCGGCAAACATGCCTAAGTCAAAAAGATGACTTGGGCAGATAGTGATTTTGGACTCTAAAAAGTGTTCTGATAGGTTGAGGACATAGCCAATAAGGCAAGGTGATGCAGCAGTGGTAGGAGAGGAAGGTTAGGCAGATATCTCAATTTGGCCAAAAAATGACTTAGGCAATTATGCTATTAGGCTAACGATATACATAAAGTTGCTATGAGGAACTTGCATTCTGTGATGATTGTGGCGGCCCCTGTGGACAAAATGCGGTAGTGTTTATCCAAGCACCAGAGTCCCTTTTTGGAAAACCTCACATTTTACTGTGGCAGAGTTCTGAGAGTCCACATCACACAGTCCTGGTTCTGTTTCTTGCGTGTGTCCCTTCCCTCCAGCGGGGCCAGCGATACGGCCTGGGGGCCAGCGATACGGCCTGGGGGCCAGCGACACGGCTAGGGGACCCAGTTATACTGCAAGGGGACCCACTGATACGGCTAGGGGACCCAGTGATACGGCAAGGGGACCCACTGATACGGCTAGGGGACCCAGTGATACGGCTAGGGGACCCAGTGATACGGCTAGGGGACCCAGTGATACAGCAAGGGGACCCAGTGATACGGCTAGGGGACCCAGTGTTGGCTCCCAGTGGGGGCAATGAGGCGAAGCTCTCCTGGCTGGAGAAGGAGCCGCTCGCTGCTGCCTAGCATTGAAGCCCTCCAGCCCCCCAGAGGAGCGTAGACTGAAGGCGCGCTGGTCGCTGATGGAGTTTGTGATGTTTTGCATCTGATTTTGTGCAGAATCTGAGCCGGCGGCACCGATGACACGCATGAACAATAGCCATAGAGAAATGGCCGATATTGTCGCTGATGGTCTTCATGTAGGTGGTGTAGCTTCAGTGTTAAGTTCCTCACAGTGACTTTGATGCGTCCCCTTTTCTGCAAAGTGTGAACATGAACTGATCGTTCCTCTTGGAAACATGACTTGATGGCGTCTCTCCTCTCTCGTCCTCACAGTACGGCATCCTTCTGTATCAGAGCTACAACGTCCCCCAACAGAGGAAGTCCAGCAGCCTCATGCCCATCTCAGCACCTGTGGTGAGTAACTGCTGTCTGCCCCCCCCCACACTCAGTCAAGACTCACCCTGATTGGTTAAGCTTGTGCCTGCTCTTTAAGAGGAAAGTGGGCGGATTTCCATCCAAACAACGGCGGCTGCTGCTGCTGACCTTTTGTTAGTCAGGTGACAATGCTCCTTACTGAAAGGATTATGGTCCAGATTCAGGTCAGACTGCTCATTCAAACAAACGCCGGCCTATAACTAGAGTACATCCGACAAATAGCATCTTATCCCGGTCGTTATTTAACAGAGTGAATGTTTACGTAACACACATACAGTGTTTTTACACGCACAAACACACTTGTTTGTGCGCTACACCGAGACTAATCGCCCCACAGCAGGGGGTGTCACATTGTTTCTTTGAACATCTCGTTGGAAACAATATATAATTCATTCATATCAATAAGGTGTGAAGTAAGAATACGTTTTTCAACATTATGTTTATATACCATGCTGATTATGAGAATAATTGATCAGAAGGAAGCACAGTCATTGACTTTGTTTTCAGGGAAAGTCATTAATTAAAAGAAAATGTGAATGCTTTGAGCAGGAAGGGGCGTTTGCTTCATCTCAGAGGGGCATTCGTGGAGGGACTGACGTGGGTCTGTGTGCAGACAGGATTTGTCATGCCCCAGTGAGTGTGTCTGGCTTGTTTGACCTCTGACCCTTGTCCCCCCCCCCTCCATCGTCACCCCTCCACCCTGTCCCTCGTGTGCTCCTTCCACGTCTCCTCACAGCGGAGTGTATCGGAGAATTCTCTGGTTGCCATGGACTTCTCCGGGCGGACTGGCCGCGTCATCGACAACCCCGTGGAGGCGCAGAGCGCCGCCCTGGAGGAGGGCCAGACCTGGAGGGTAAGGAACGGGAAGAAGCTTGGGAAGTGAAACGAAGAGATTGAAGCTCCAGTTGTTTGATGTGATGAATACAAAGGCCGGTTTCTTACGGCGATGATAAAGGCCTTTTGAAACTTTTCCCTTGGTTTAGTTTGCATTATCTCCCCTATAACGCTGCATGTTTCATCATTGAAGAGCACGGCCTTTTCCCTCACAAACATTCCATTTTAATTCATTTATCTTCCGTCTGCAAATTTCAAACGGTTGTTTCAGCATCTTTGCCATAAAGGAAGTTGGAGGCTGATTTGAAGGATTGTGTTGTGTGTAACGTGTGCTGGTAAATGTTCCTTCCTTCCATAGAAGCGGAGCCAGCGTATGAATGTCCTCGGCAGTCCCAGCCCCCTGCACCCGTCCTCTCTGAGCACAGGTACTTCCACTTCAGACCCTGACACTCACAACCTCCGCCTGCAGGCTCAGACCATGTTCCCACCATTAGCGCATGAATGCAGTTAAAAATAGGTGATAGACTTCTTTCCCATTGCAGTTTCCAAGTACGCCTTTCCATTTTAATGTCGGGACAGCTGTGGTCCGAGGCTTTCTGTTTTTTGGGGGACGTGTGTGCCCACGTCTGTACATTCTCGTGACTTCGTCTCTCAGAGTCGCCCGGAGGGAATTCTTTCAAATTTGGCACAATCGTCACAACTTGACTGGAGGTTGAACTGAGTAGAATTTTGTGGTCAAAATGTCACTGTGTCCTCACAAAACATGTTTTTTGCCCGTAACTCGGGAGTTCATATACTATGGGGTCAGTTCAGTCTCATTAATAATAAAGCCACAGAGAAGGATTCACAAATGTATTTTGTGATTTATATATAAATGACTCTCTTCTCACAAATACATTTCGTTATAAATAAATGTCATATAAATCCATAAATATATGAATTAAAAAAATATTTGCAATTTTCATCAAAAATGTATTTGTATGTTGTTACATTTATATACAAACTGTTAAACTTGAATTTAAAAGACGATTTTTCATTTGTGAACTTGTTTGCATTTGTTCGTGAACTGGTCTGTATTTATTTGTGGATTTTTGAGACTCTTCTGATGTGGCTGGATTCACAAATGCATTTTTTTCAAAAAGGAACTCTCTGTAGCCAATCAGATGCCTCCCTCGTTTTCAGCCAATCACATGACTGAATTCCCACGAGGGGTACCTCACCATGGCCAGAGCGCAGCTTTTTCTCTGCGCATTTTGCGCATTTGCGTTAGCTAACTAGTTAGTCATAATGCTTTTAGACAACGGATCATAAGATAACTTAGCTAGCATAATATGATCCTACTAACATCAGAAAACATAACCGTATCGGTCGTTTGCTTGCTAAAGCTTACCTGTTGTTAATGCATGCAAAAATAAGTTACAAGCAAACCATAGTAACTAATAGGTAAATTGCTTACTACATTGGTTTCAAAGTACTGACTATAACAGCTAGCTGACTATAACGTTAGCTAGCTAATGGATTTAGCTAGCTACAAACAAGCTAACGTTGGTTAGAGAGAGAATAAAATCACTTTTTTAAATAGTTTTTGTTCTTTCTTTTACCGAAAAGCAACGCAAAATGCGCAGAGAAAAAGCTGTGCTCTGGCCATGGTGAGGTACCCCTCGTGGGAATGCAGTCATGTGATTGGCTGAAAACGAGGGAGGCATCTGATTGGCGAGAGTTCCTTGTTGAAAAAAATGCATTTGTGAATCCAGCCACGTCAGGAGAGTCTCAATAATCCACAAATAAATACAGACCAGTTCACGAACAAACGCAAACAAGTTCACAAATGAAAAGCGTCTTGTAAATTCAAGTTTAACAGTTTGTATATAAATGTAACAACATACAAATACATTTTTGATGAAAATTACAAATATTTTTTTAATTCATATTTATGGATTTATATGACATTTATTTAAAACGAAATGTATTTGTGAGCAGAGAGTCATTTATATATAAATCACAAAATACATGTGTGAATCCTTCTCTGTGGCTTTATTATTAATGAGACTGAACTGACCTCATAGTATACTAATCATGACAATCTGACACAAATGTCTAATCGGATGAAATGATGAATTGATGACATTTTGGACAGATGTGGATGTTACGTGCAACATGATTGGTGGAGGCGTACGGCTGCGGGGCCGTGATTCCTTTATTTTTTTCCTGGTGCGTCACAAACGGGTTATTAAACACTGAAAATGTTACAGTGGTTACTTATTTTTATATCTGTTAATTTTATATCTGTGTTTTCTTTCAAACTCTCAAACCAGATGTGATTGTTGAACAGTGGAAAGAGTTTTATTGCGTTTCGATGACTAATAAGGTCAAATTAGATGCTGGCTGATGAGATGTTTGTTCATGAATCCATTCTAATAATTGGGCACATCCCTGTTCATTTTATTTATTTCACTTCAACACATTTCACATAGCATCACACATGAACCTTAGCGTGTCCACATGTGGAGCTGATAAATACCTGTTGACTATTGCAGAGTTATTTGTCCCTGGAATGAGTGCCAGTAGTCATCTTTCCCACTGAAGGCATTACCAGTGTTGGTGGATGTTAGTGGGTTTTTGTGTGGTGGGAGAGTATGTTTATTTAGAGTGTGTTTATTTAGTTATCCTTGCCGGAGGCTGGAGGCTGGAAGCTACACTGATGTACAGCGGTTCTGAATATAATAACATACTGAAACCCTGAGTGAAAGCTGTCTCTGTTTCAGTGATCCACAGGACACAGATATGGTTTCATGGTCGCATCATGAGAGAGGACGCCCACAAAATGATCATTCAGCAAGGCCAAGTAGACGGGTAAGAACAGCTGGATGTGATGTTATCTCATGGTCAATGTTGCTCGGGTAAAATGCAGCAGAAAGCTTCAGGAAAAATCAATTTAAAAAAGTAAAAAAAAAAGAAGACATCACTGCTTGGATCTCTAAAAACAGTGCATCTCCCTCTACGTATAGCGGCAGGCTGATCATCTCTGTCTACTGTTTGTCAGGTTGTTCCTGTTGCGGGACAGTCAGAGTAATCCCAAGGCATTCGTGCTCACCTTGTGCCACCACCAGAAGATCAAGCACTTCCAGATCCTACCGGTCAGTCGCATCACACGTATAGATTCTATATTAGAGATATTTAAATTGTACAGAGATTTGTGTCAGGACGGTAAAATGACCATCTATTACGCTCAAATCGTTAGATTTGAAATGGAATGATTCCTTTCGCCCAGGTGAAATGATTTAAAGGGCCTGTTCACCCAAATTACAGTGGAGACATCTTTACTGTTACCTTGCCGTGCAGAACATTACGTGAACTGCTCCCATACATCTGCTCCGTGTGGATCCTAGTAATACAAGCACACATGTCTTCTTGTCCCATGAGGGTTAACGGTCCTCTTTCCTTCCCCCGGCTCTCGTCTGAAGTGTGAGGAGGACGGTCAGGTGTTCTTCAGCCTCGACGACGGCGCCACCAAGTTCACCGATTTGATCCACCTGGTGGAGTTTTACCAGCTCAACAGAGGAGTGCTGCCCTGCAAGCTCAAACACCCATGCACCGCCGTGGCCTTGTGACACTCCACAACCCCAACCTCCACCCCCTTTTTTTTGCACACCTCTCACTCTGAGCCCCCCCCCCCCCACACACACACACACACACCATCTGCCCCCCCTCACCAATGCAATGAGGTGGAGGAGATAAGAGAAAAGTGGAGTTTTGGGGACTCGGCAGGAGCCAGCGCTGGAGGTTTTTAACGTCCCCGACGCAGAGTCCTTTTTCTGCCTTACCGCTGTTTGGATGTCGGCATGGGAACCGTTTGGACAGCACAAGCGTTGCACATTGTACACCCAGCAGTCGTCCCAGCTTCTGCCATGTTGTCATGGAGACTTGATTGTTTTTGTCATTCCCGTTTTGGACCTCGGAGAGAGACCATGTGTTGTGAAGACACAAGACAGCTAAGGTCTGTAGAGCAGGAGGTCTGAGGGTCTCCTGGATGGATCCCTCCCTCAGAGCCTCAACCTTCACCCCCCCCAACCTCCTCCCCTTCACCCTCCAGGCCTGATAAGCTGTGGCGCCCGCCCCACCCTCGCCCCCTACTGCTACCGAGGTGGGCGGGGAGCGCCACCCTCTGACTTCCTCATCGATCATCAGGGATGGACGGGAACCTCTCTGGGTCTTATCAAACTCGATCCAGGAGTTTTTTCTCAAACCTGTGCAGTCCAGTCTGGATAAGCTGACACCCTGCCCCTCCCACACCCCGACACCCGAGCAGGACTTTGATGTGGTCTCTCGGCTGCGTCCTGTCTCACAATGCGTCCTGTCTCACCCCCCACCCCCTCCCCCTCTCCTCCTCCACAGAAGCTCAGAGAAACGTCTGGAGAAGTAGCTAAAGGCAAGAGCAGCAGAGCCGTGGCGAGGGTTTGCTGAGAGGACAAGAGGAATGTTAATCAGGAAGGCTGCAACAAGCCTCTCTTGTAGAGTTGATTACTTGATGTCATTTTAATGCTGTTTTATTACTGTTGATTCAATGCAGAACTAGTTTTGCACTCCCGGGCGGACAGATGACAGCTGTTCTCTCTAGCTAAATGAAGCTGCCTGCTCTCTGTCCGTCCTCCTCCTCCCTTCCTAAAAGCCTGCATGTGAGTTTCCACCAGTCCTGATTGGATTACGGTGGCGTGGGAGCAGAAAGAGTAAGGGCTGATTATGCTGTGCCTTTCAGGAAGGTTTGGGGACATCTTTAACCTCTGTGCGGCTTGAACCAACGTGACCATGCTTTTGGTAAAAAAATAAATAAAAATGAATGTGCATCTCAAGGCCACGAGGAAGAAGAGGAAGACTTAAATAGACTCCTGAAAAGTGTGTCCACTCCCAAGCTTCTACCAATTTTTTTAAAATGAAAAGGGTTAAATCTGTTGGTGAATTTGTCTTTGAATGTCATTTTTCTTTTTCCTTAGTCTGTTCTGAGCTCACCGCTTGCACATTTTAATTATTGATTTGATATTGACGGGTTGGAGCTGACGCGTCCGGATTCTGACCACTGTTCCCTCACTCCAGAGAAGACAAATCAACAAAAGCACTCCCATCATGTTTCTTTTTTTCTTTTGTTTTTGTTTGGTTTTGTAATATGGAATTGATCAAATGACTTGAAATGTGAACTCACACAGTGGAATGAGATTCACTCGCCTTAAGTGAAAAATGTGAGCCTTGTGTATGAAAATCAAAGTTTTGATTTTAATGCACGTACAGTGACATGTTTCAGATTTCAAGAGGACGGAGTAACATCGAGAGCGTTAAAGATTTGTTAAAATGGGTTAACATTTTTGGAAATACTCTTTTTCACTTTCTTGCGGAGAGTCCAACGGTCAACGCGACTCTCGTTCTCTGCACGCTGAATGTGGAGCTACAGCCAGCAGCTAGTTAGCTTAGCTTAACATGAAGTCTGGAAACAAGGGGAAACGGCTTTTCAAATGTATCAAAATCTAAAGCTCACTAATTAACACATTGTAATTGGTTTCACCAGGTTAGGTGCTGGATTATTTCTCGACTGGGCACAGTGACTTCCAAAGCTAAGCTAACTAGCTGCTGGTAGTAGCCTACTGTTTTTAGCTAGGGGGTCTGAATGAACTATCAAACACTATCGGAAACCTTTGCAAGAAAGCAAATAACTATATTTCCCAACATGTTAAACTATTTCAGAAAAATAAAAACACAAACACGTTTCACCAAACAGGAAGTGGTAATGGGACCTCACATTTCTGAGCCTATCATCGTTGGGTGCTGTGTTTATCTGATTTCTGCCAATAACTGGCTGAAATATGACATCACCTCCAGATAACTCCAACATCTGCATTGGAGCTAGCTAGGGGTTGTGTCGTCGTCGGGTCGTGCATCAGGTTGCGTCGTCAGTCACAATCAAACAGTTAAAGGACGTCTTTCTTGAACAGCCCTTTTGCAACGATCATACAAGGAGAAATCCATGATACGCCTTGTAGCCATCAGGCCTGCTGTCGGTAGGAGGCTTTACACGTGTTTATCCATTGTTTTAGAGATGAAATGATTTATTGTCAACAGAAAATGTATTGGCATCTGTTTCAATAATCAATCATCTTTTCTTTTAAGCAAAAATGCCAAATTTCTCGTGGTTGTAGGAAAACATTTTGGGAGAGTAAAAAAAGATAGGCAGGAATACTAGGAAATGCTGGTTCATCAAAAAAAAAAAAAAAAAACTACAATGTGAAACTCAACAAATGTAATTTAAAGCCATTATGTGTAGGATTTGAAATGATTAAACATTACTGCCCCCAGTGGTAACATTTAAAAAAAAAAAAAACATCCACGTGCTGTCTTGACATAAAAATGCCACACATGGTGGCTTTAACGTGTCACCTGACTGCCCTGGGCCTGGCTATGGTTGAGAAATGACAACGTCAGCACTAATACCAGTACCTTTAAAGTGATACCAACACCTGTAGAGTACTTCAATCAACACCCATCATGTGAATGGAAGCTGTGTGTGTGTGTACCATCGGCTAGCTAATGGGCACTGCACCACATATCACTCATACGGTGGTTTACCGGCCCCGACCCACGGAGGAGGTACTGCGTTGTTGCGGAAGCGTAATGCCCACTGTTAGCGCTGTCAGCACTGCTGCTGTTGCTTAGCACCAAGTGGGCGTGTCAGACATCCCGGCTGTATGGGTTGTAGCGGCAGCGGGCCAATCGGATGTTGCATTGAATGAAAGGCCGCTCATGACCTTGGCACAAAAAGACTAGACTGCAGGTAATGTTTGACTGGAGGAGTTTCCATACTTGGTTCTTGGTTATTTGGGCCGAGAGTGCCGATACCAGCCCTAGACTGCCCTGCGGTACTCCAGCAGACGAGAGAGGACCAATTTTATAGGAATAAAAGAACCGGAGGGGGGCTGGAGAAGACATTTTTTATGTCCTTCTGTCTCTTCGTGCCCCTCTTCTGCTGTCGTGTCACCAGAGGATGAGAAGGCATGTGACGCAACACCTGCTTAGCCTCACCTGCACCTCCTCTCCGTCCCGTGCCAGTGAACAGGGTCAGCAGGAGGCCATCGGACTCCCTGCCCGGTGGATTGAACTCTCTCCAAATACTGTCAACCAGTTGACCAATCACGTGACTTGCATGACTCACCAGCTCCACCAATCAGGCCTTTTCTAGTCAGCCAGGGCAGACTCTCTCCAGGGATCGGATAATGCTTGAATCCCCAGCCCCCTATCCCACCTGTGTCCAGCCTGTAAGCTATGGCCCTGTGGTGAATGTGTGTGTGTGTGTGTGTGTGTGTGTGTGTGTGTGTGAATGGCCAGACTTATATTCACTATTCAGGATTGCTCAGTCTGCTGGATATCATAACTTGCCTTTTTAGAGACGGTAAAGAGGAAGGTTTCTTGTCGAGCTAAGCCGTGGGTTGAGAGGAGACAGGGGTCTGAGCTGGGGCGGTCTCCCAGCATGCCCAGTCCTCAGTTGAGGTTCTTTCCTGTCTGTCAGAGAGGGACGCAAAGCCACATCGCTATGGGTCGGCGGGGGGGATGAAACCGCCATCCTCTCCCTCCTCCCTCCATTTTTTAATCACTGTGCTACAATGCAATCCTATACACAAGCCCAAGTATATGAATATACCAGTATACAGTATCATTTGTGTTCTTAAGTATGTGAAGCTATGGAAGAAGTAGATCTAACACTGTACCTAGGTCACAGATCACTACGTATGGGGCGTTATGTTTTTGCTCATAACTGTGTAAAATGAAGAATGATTTATTTAGTCGTTTTTCCATTATTTGATTGTGTGTATAATTGACATTATTGTGTATTTTCTTTGGTTTATATGTCTATATATCTCTATATAGATATAAAGAATATACCACAGTATATACAGTATTAAATTAAGCTGTTTTTATTTTTAGAGATCAAACTGGATTTTTGGCTCATGTCAAATTTCTGAACATCAGTTGTGTGTATAAGCTGACAGGCTGTTCTGATGCCCTTTTGTTTTCAATCCACACCGTTGGAATGTCCCCTCTCTATCGCAGTCACTTACTTTCACTTTCCAAGTAAATGATATTGATCATGATGACGATATTAACCTTACACACACACACACACACACACACACACACACACACACACACACACACACACACACACAAACAGCACTTAACCTTTGGGGATATTCTAAGCAGCTTTTGTACACCTTTCATCACAAGTAGTGCAATTATATGCCGTAGCTCAAAAGGATTGTGCATCTTTTTCCTAACTAAGCCTATTCTTGCAGCAGGTGCCTCTTGTTAAAAAGTATCAAGTCCAAGGTTGCCATCCGTCCCCTTGCGGCGTTCATCCACAGTCAGCTGTAACTGTGGAACCTACTGGAACTTACTCCTAATATCAGGTCGACATCACATCCGAGTCCCATCCACATTGGCGACTCAGCTGCAGGTGCGAGTTAAAACCGACTGTGTGCTGGTTGTGTTTTATTCTTGGGTTGAAGTCATCATAAGCTGTAGTCAAATAGACGTATCAGGGAAGGAAAAAAAAAAGAGCAAATAAACCATAATCACTTTTTCAGATAACCCCACTGTGCTTTGCTTCATTCTGTCTGTACGGCTCCTGGATCCACATTGTATCCTGTTCAGGTATTTTTGTACAAATAAGGGACTGATATATTCTCTGTTTATTGGAAATTAGAATAAAAGACAACATTGCTACAAACCAAAGATGGCTGGCCTCGGTCTGTGTTCGTCTCTGGTGTTATACGACTCCATGTTTGACTGGCCATTAATGAGTGAGGCCGGTGCACTCATTGACATTTTATGATATCTTACATGACATAATAGCATGTCAACATTCTTTTAAAGTTTTATTTTGGCCTTCTTGCCTGTCATTGAGAGAGGACACTGCAGTGAGGACCCCAGCCTCGGCACATGGGGCCCCAACTCTACCTGAACTATCAGCACACCCAGACATCTTTTAGGAAAATCATCATAGTATGCCGACAGTTTTTCATCAAAAAGTTAGTAGACATTTATTTATAGAAACATACAGTATACATACATATAGTAACATATTTGTTATGCCCCTGGTCTATGAGACACTTATGCCCCTGGTCTATGGGACCCTTATGCCCCTGGTCTATGGGACCCTTATGCCCCTGGTCTATGAGACCCTTATGCCCCTGGTCTATGGGACCCTTATGCCCCTGGTCTATGAGACCCTTATGCCCCTGGTCTATGGGACCCTTATGCCCCTGGTCTATGAGACCCTTATGCCCCTGGTCTATGAGACCCTTATGCCCCTGGTCTATGGGACCCTTATGCCCCTGGTCTATGAGACCCTTATGCCCCTGGTCTATGGGACCCTTATGCCCCTGGTCTATGAGACCCTTATGCCCCTGGTCTATGTGACCCTTATGCCCCTGGTCTATGAGACCCTTATGCCCCTGGTCTATGGGACCCTTATGCCCCTGGTCTATGGGACCCTTATGCCCCTGGTCTATGGGACCCTTATGCCCCTGGTCTATGTGACCCTTATGCCCCTGGTCTATGGGACCCTTATGCCCCTGGTCTATGAGACCCTTATGCCCCTGGTCTATGAGACCCTTATGCCCCTGGTCTATGGGACCCTTATGCCCCTGGTCTATGAGACCCTTATGCCCCTGGTCTATGAGACCCTTATGCCCCTGGTCTATGGGACCCTTATGCCCCTGGTCTATGAGACCCTTATGCCCCTGGTCTATGAGACCCTTATGCCCCTGGTCTATGGGACCCTTATGCCCCTGGTCTATGAGACCCTTATGCCCCTGGTCTATGGGACCCTTATGCCCCTGGTCTATGGGACCCTTATGCCCCTGGTCTATGAGACCCTTATGCCCCTGGTCTATGTGACCCTTATGCCCCTGGTCTATGGGACCCTTATGCCCCTGGTCTATGTGACCCTTATGCCCCTGGTCTATGAGACCCTTATGCCCCTGGTCTATGGGACCCTTATGCCCCTGGTCTATGTGACCCTTATGCCCCTGGTCTATGGGACCCTTATGCCCCTGGTCTATGAGACCCTTATGCCCCTGGTCTATGAGACCCTTATGCCCCTGGTCTATGAGACCCTTATGCCCCTGGTCTATGAGACCCTTATGCCCCTGGTCTATGAGACCCCTGGTCTTAAGCTTCATTTTGAACGTCAGAGGAAGTGAGGCCTGAAACAACAAACAAGTTCACACCCTGCACTTACCTGACAATCAAACAATAAACTCCTAATCAAGCAGGAGAAAAGGGTGAGACAATAAAGGGCTTGTCCCTCCTAAGTCTTGTTACTTGGGACAAAGAAACAAGTCTAATAACAACAAAGACCTATAGGGGTCTAAGTACCCAGTAAACTCAACCTTTAGATCATTTACACACCAGAAGATCCAAAACCAGTCACCGATCCAGATCGTAGGATCACGATATAAGTGACAAACAATGGTTTTACCAACAAACACAGCTCATCGTACGAGCAGAGAGACGTGGCGTCTCCTGCAGGTTTAAACACACCGCGTCCGCCCTCCACCCAATCCTGCTGCAGCCATCACGCCGAGTGAACCAATCACCGGCCCCAGCTGGGCTGCACAACACGGGGAGGGAGAGCAGGGGATGATCGCTCACACACACACACACACACACTTACCAAGGGGATCATATCTTATAACATTTTACATGACATACTTAAAGTTTGAGGAGGTCATTTAGAAAAACCAGAGACTTTGACTTTGAATGCATCGCAGAGCAAACAGAGCTGTGCAAAGCCCCGCCCCCAGAACGCCAAGGAGTGCTCAGATCAGCAGAGTGCACGATCACAGGAAGTTTGCATTGACAGACAGGCAGGCCGGCCAATTCTTTTCTCCGGCCCGACTTTTTTGACTGGACGGGGTTTTTACTGTCCTGCCTCGGCCACAGATGACATCTTTTCATTTTCTTTATGTCAAAGCATTTCATGTATTCATTGCTATCAGTATGTTTACGAGGATTTCAAGTAATAAAACAGAAAGTGTATCTGAATAGAATCACCTACTCAACATTTAACTATGTTAATCGTTTTTCATGCTATATTATGACTTATAATACTTAAGTACTATACAATGACATTGTTATGACTTTTTTCACATACTATATCATTATTTTTAGGAAAAATACTACATAATGCCCTTTTCATAAGCTATACTATGGCTTTTTATAACTTTTTAACCCATCAATCCATTATAAACCGCTTATAGTAACCACCACTTTCTCATGATATATTATATATGCCTTCTTTCAACACACTATACTATCGCCTGCATACTTACATACTGTAACTTTCATATCAAACTATGATTTTGTAATGACACTTCTATTGTATACTACACTGACTTTTTAATTATTTTTTATGGAATACTATGACTTTACTATACTGAGGTTTATTTATTTTTATTTTTTGCATTGTATCAAACATGTTTGTGGTTTTGTCAAAATATACGCAGACTTAATATTTTTTTTACTCCCAAATTTGATATACATCAGCCCCAAAACTCCAGCATTGTGAGGATGTGTAATCCAGTGCTGACTCGGATCAGCTGATCTGCCTTTTCAAAACTCACATCCTTCAGTATAACTTTACTTCATAGACCGAAGTGTAAAGACTCTACTAAACACATACATAGTGTATATACAGTATGTATGCAGTGAAAAGGAAGACAGAACACTTACCAGAAAAATGGGCAGATTTTTACGGCTGGTGGAAACAGCTTTCATCTTTTCTCATCACACCTGAAATTACCGTATTACAAACTTTCAAATGCCTGGTTTTGTGAGTACAGACCCTATGTGTACTACTGCAGAAGTTTGGTAACATTCCATGCATTATTAGTGGGGAAATTTACCAGATATACAAGATGTACCATCGCGCTATTACTAAGCCAGTCGGCTGATCGCCTTATCTTGACCAATGCTGACCATCGCTACAAATGCTTCTGGTATTTGACTGGATGTCATGGTGGAAATTACCTAGGGTGCATTTTACTCCGAACCATCACTTTAATTACATCCGTCTAAAAAATATAGTCCTTCAAATAATAAAACAAAAATGAAATAATAAACAAAATGTCAAACAGGGTACATGTGTTCATTATGTTTTAATTTTCAAATAACTGATGGCAAAATGCGAATATTTACAAGACAACATTTGTATGATCTGTACAAAGAAATATACATGCAAAGATAAAAAAAATCATAAAAACAAATAGCGAACATGTATTTTATGAGACAAATGAAACTGAAAACAAACATTACAAAAAAGACAAACAATAAAATAAAAAAGCCCTAATCTGAGGTATCCAGCCCAAGTGTCCTTGTTTCATGGCCGGTGCACACCTTTAGAATAAATTAAAACGGTAAGAGAGGACTGTGAGCTCCGTTTAAACGCAAAACAGCCGAACCCCAAACTGGATCAATGCGTCTCTAAGTGGTTGTACCAATTATCAGGAAACAAATCAAAAACACTGTTTAGTCGCCGATTTATGGGTAGTATTTGTTTGTTTTGTTTTTTTAATAAAGGAATGGGAATTTATGGAAGAAACATTTTGGCAACAAGTACATAAAGTTAGGACACCATTTACTAAATGATGTACAAAAACAATCTCCCATTCAACTCTCATGAAACGGACGCTCCAGTCTCAGTGAAGAGTACAATCTCTTTCTTGAAAGGACACGAGAGACGAAATGAACTTATGGTGTTGAACTCGTGTAAACAATCATTCCACATATTAGATTACCCAACTCAAGTCAAACATAGTAGCAATAAAACAGTTTTTTATTAAGTACTATAAAGCTAGAGCAACTTTGGTGTACCAATACTACAGAGGCATACAGTACAAAAAGTGTTAAATATTTTCCGATCAAACCGTGGTGATTGTAGATTGTGACCTTGAACGCGGCCTGGCCTGGAAGTCGTAACACTCAAGAGATCAAATAAACACAAACTACCAGCAGTGCTTGCAGTACCAAGTACATGCTTTTCTCTAGATTTATTACAGATACAACAGATGTCTTCATAAATAGTTGCATAAAATGTTAAAGCCGCAACATTGCACATGATAATCAAACATAACATACAATGAGTGCATTTACAGTAATTTGTCTTCCTCTGCCGCCACATTCACTCCCATCTGATTGGCAATCACCGCTGCCACTGAGGCTCCGACAGTCACATGACCTGCCACCCAAAAGCAGGAGTCCACTGTGAATGTGAAGGGGGGGAAGCAGGCAGAGGTCTATATACAAGGTAAGGCTTAAACATCTCATATCTGCGCAACACAAGTTTTGTTTGAGGGAAAAGCAAACGATGGATGTCTCTTGTTTCTTCTCAGATTGGACAGTGCAGCATTGTTATTCGCGACATGGTCATCATGGTATCTTAGATTAGGTACATTATATAAGCGCAGCCATCAAAAAGCTCTGATCGGACGTATAAATGTCTCAATAAAGTCAGGAACCTCAGTTACTGTCTCCGAGTGTCTACAGAGTCCAAAAGTAGCACAGCAACTTTCAACTGATGAGCATTTTCTACTATTTTTAGGGTTTTTTCTTGGAAACGTAGAGACAGTACTTTTCCTGTGTATACATTATTTCTATAAGAAAGGGCTGCTTCTCAAAAGGCTTTGAGTGACAGGTTTAGTGTAAAAGACCAAAAACACACAACGTCTGTTTCCCTCCAGCGACAAGAGGGAAGTTTGCTCTCGGCGCTATCACTAGCTTCGTTAGGTCACTTTCTCCTGAAAGCTCTGCGTCAAGGCTCGATCACTTGGCTCTTCTGATCAGCTTTAACTCTTGCAAATAAATTACTTCATAATGTTTTTGGGGTGCTTTTTAGATTTTTTTTTTTTACTTAACTACTACAACATTTGTTTTGAGTTGAAACCAGCAAGCAGCAGTAGACGAGGGCATCCGTTAATTTACGTGATTGGTGAGAACCATCTCTAGGGGTTCTGATTGGCTCAAGACCTCAACAGGGTCTCAGTTTAATTGGTGGAAGGACTACAGGACTTTATTAAATCGACATTCTGTGAAAGAGGATAAGATCAGCATTCGTTATTTCTCCTTCCTTTTACATCTAGACCATCGAGATGCTCAATTCCAGAGGACCCTCAACCCCCGACGGTACAGCAGGGTCTGAGGGTGGGTTTGGACTTGTGTATCCGTTCCTTTAAACTCTGGGCTGAAGGCGACTTTGGATGAAGCTCCGGACTCCTCCGATGGCACGAGCGTCAGTCTGATGTTTCCTCCGGTCTATGAAGGAGATGAGGCGGGAGGTGTCCAGGCAGCCCTCGGCTTTGGCCCGGTCGTCGGTCGGACCGGCCTGCAGCCACGGCTCCTGGAGGCAGAGCCCGGCTGGAGGCCTCCTGCCCTGGTCGGTCCTCAGGAGCAGGCAGATGAAATCCCGGGCCTCTTGGCCGACGCCCTGGAAGTAATCCCTGGGGAAGCTGAAGTCTAGCCGGCAGATGTTCAGGCAGGTCTCCTCTGCGCTCTCATCCAGGAATGGCGAGGCGCCGCTCAGCAGCACGTAGGTCACCACGCCCAGGCTCCACAGGTCGGAGGTCAGCGACACCGGCTCTCCAAGGACCAACTCTGGTGAGGCAAACTCGGGGCTGCCCAGCAGGGGGTGAACGTAGTGGGCACTATTGAGCTGGACGGCGTCACCAAAGTCTGTGAGCTTGACCGTTGGCTGGCCACTGGAGCTGTGGGCCACCAGCAGGTTCTCAGGCTGGGAAGAGATCACAGCGGCAAAGGGGGTCTTTAACCATGAGGGGAGTTTTAACCAACCTTGACAAACATTTTACGGTACATTCTGTAACTTTGATTGAATATGGACCAAATGAAAACGGACAAACTCTCAAAAATCAAACACTTTGGTTTATGTAAGCTGGGTGGCCGTTAAAGGGGGATTCCGTGAGCCTTTGTGCTCAGCAACTGCCCGGCTGCTGGCGACAGCTTCATGTGTTGAAATGTTGAACAGTTAATGTGTAATGCCATATCCTTTTTTAACTGTGTTGCCCCTGTGGTGCTATATTTAATATCCATCACAGTGATAAAACCATTCAAGCAAAACCACTTACTTTTACATCCAAATGCACGATCCTGCAGTTGTGCAGGTAGTGTAAAGCTTCTAAAACGTCCCTCAGGTAGCAGGCCACTTTCTCCTCCGTCAGATTCCCCCAGCTAACGATGTAGTCCAGCAGACGGCCCTGATCAGCCCTGAAACACAAACCAACACACGTTACCCCCATGTCGCATGGGTTTAAAAAGCTGCATATGTAAGAGATGAACCACGAATCTCCTGTCATTTGTTTGCTGTTGTTGTCGGCGTGTACTCACATCTCCAGGACGAGGGTGTAGCTGCTGGAGGTTTCGTACGTGTCGATCAGGCCGACTATGTGGGGGTGCTGGAGCCTCTGGAGCAGATTGAGTTCCTGAGTGACTTGGTCCCTCCTCATCAGCTTCTTGTTCACCTGTTTGACCGCCACCAGACGCTTGGTGCCCCGCTGGTCACACCGCTTCACAACAGAGAAACGACCCCTGGTGAGAAGCAAGAGTTCCTTTACTCACAGGTAGAGAAGCAATAGTTCCTTTCCTCACAGGTAGAGACGAACCGAGTTCAACAAAACAGAGACGATGAAAGCCAAATGTTCAGTACTATGAAGGCGAGTGTATTACCTGCCCAGTTCAACCACCTCGGTGTAGTGGGACTCAAAGTTGTCCTTCCAGCTCACTCGGATCCCGTCAGTGGACACAGCTGGGACACACAACACAGACCATCAACTCATGTCCACCGGCTTGGTCAGACTGATCTCCGTGGAGGGATTGTGTGTGTTCTTACCCAACACTCTGAGGCTAGCTGATGACATCACGCTGCCCAGCTCGTTGGCGGCGACGCAAGTGTAAACGCCGTCATCCTCAGAACCCACGCCGATTATCCGCAGCGTCGCTTCGCCCGTGTCACTGGAACCATTTTAAATGATATTGGAGTAAACTTCTCTACTATTGAGAAGTTACAATACATGATGACCGAATCATTTCCTTTAGAAGACACGAACACAGACGACAGTCCAAAACAAATACACCAGAAACGGCTAAACTGACATCAAACACAGAAATGATGCAAAGTCATATCCAGTCGACAGGCCTGCAGCAGAGCGCTGAGTGGAACAGCTTGAGTTTCGACCCGAGCGAGAGGGACCAGACTTCACGTGTGTTTTTGTTAATGAAGCAGAAAGAAAGGTGCTGACATTAAAAAGGGATGCATATTGATTTATATGTATTAGAATAACCAGCTTTTTGTGTTGCCTCTTCACGCTTCCCGCTTCAAAAACAACCTCTCTTTTCTTTTAAGGGTTTTAGGCGTTTGCTTTTTAACTTTGCATTTGTTTTTGTATTTGCAGCACGTTTCCATTGTTGTGTTTGTGTTTTTAAATCGGCTTTGTTTCTCGAGCTGCAACATGTTTCTCTGAATGGATGTGTTTCAGCTGTTGTAGCATGTTTGCCCATGTTGGCGACCGAAGTAACACATTCAACTGTGCCAACGGGAACAGTGTCACGCAATGAAGCTAACAGACAAACTGTAGTATGAAGGAGTTTTACAGTAAGAGGATACAACACAGCAGAGGCTTTCTTACCTGTAGGCGATGCTGAAGTGTCCGTTGTTGGTGAGGTTGCTCTGGTTGGGTCCCTTCCAGGTGACAGCAGCCCGGGGTCGACCACACACCTTACACCTGAGGGTGACGCTCTCTCCGTTGTCACAAGTCACATCACTCAAAGGTACAAGGAATTCTGGGGGAACTGGAAGAGTCAACAAAAAAATTACATGCAAAGTCCAGCTGCTGTTTAGTAAAAAGCTTTTGTGTTTATCTTCACACAACGTAACACTCACCGTCGTAGATGTAGTTGGGATTTAGAAGCTGAAAAGACGGAACAAAGTGAGTGAGACACGTACTGTGGAGCAGAATCACCACTTCATAGTCAACATGCGGGTAAACTCACCTTCACAGAAACCTTGTTGGCCAGGCCTTCTCTGGACTTCCTGTACCCGTTCTCCAGCTTGGTGTCTTTCTTTGCCTCCTTCTCCTTCTTCTCAGACTTTTTGCGGATGCGAAGGGACGTGTGCCAGGATGAAGACTTCCTGCTGGGTCAACAAATTGGATCGAGTCAAGTCAAACTGTTTTCCTAAACAAGGAGGTGAGAGCATGAGTTTTAAATAAATATAATATAAAACACCAGAAGACCTCATCAAAATGACTAAAACATGATTTAAGCTGCAGCTTTTGAAGGACAATGCCTTCCACATAATAATTACTAAAACCTCTTGTGAACACAACAGGGAAAATAGCCCTTATATTATTTATTGGAGCTCTTACTTCATGGTTCCCTCGGGGCAATCGGGGGCGATTGCTGAGGTGTGTCCCAGCACAAATCCGGGGATCCAGCCCTCGGCGGCGGGGCCCTGCTCTGTAGCCGCCCTGAACACCAGAAACATGTTTTGCTGGTTGCTGGCCAAGATCTGGACCACCTCGCCCTGACTGACGCTGATCTCATCCTCCTTCACTGCCATGTAGTCCTGGGTCACCAACATGGTGGATACGCTACTGCTGCTGCTACTTTCACTCTGCACCACAGGGAGGAAACACCGACATGTGGAAAGATTTAAGCACAATGTAAATGTAACAACTTTAAAGGACCACTTCACTTAATTCAGCTTTTGTATTAAAGTCGGGTCGTTCAGGCTGAGCTGAAGTTGCCACAAAAAGAGAAAAGTGAGAAGTTAGCAGAAGACAAACACTGGAAATAGAGGTTTGATTAAGGTCCACTTGACAAAGTCTTTGGAAAAATACTTGAGTAAAGTGCAAGGAAGACTAAAAACAAATAACGGTGTGAAGTAAAGAAGATTTCCATTTCAGTCGTCTTTGCTTCGCAGCTCCAGGCAAAGATGAGCAGAGGAACATTAGGCTGAATGAGAGGATCTCTGTCAGTACGTTTGTAGGCAAACCACAAACGTCGGAGGTTAGTTGCAGGAAAGAAAACATTTGAGTAACACCATGAAGACAGCAGGAGGTGAATGACGGCCAAGAGGAAGTCGTATGTTAGTAAAAGCTTTGTTAGAGTTAAGAGATCGAGAGACAGCCTTGAATCACTGAGGAGCTGATTGAGGTCCACTAAAGGGAACATGTTGACAGGGGAGACTTTGCTACAGATCGTCTTCAGAGAAAGCTAGAGAGGATGATGTTGAAGAGCAGTGAAGGTTGTCACAGATGCGTAGTAGTGGACAGATTAGTAGCACTGGCTGCAGCAGAACAGGAGACAGACAGACAGGACAGACCAGGCCTCCCTCTGCCCGAGTGTTAGTCTGTGCAGCACTGGGAAGCAGGTAGTAGTCTTACCCCATTACTCTGGGTGGACTGGATGGACTGCTCACTGGCCGATGAGCACGTACTCATGCGGTCGGCTTCCTTGCTGTGTGTGGAGTGTCTGTGGGTTTGGCTCCCAGATCCAGAGCCAGTCTGGATCTGGTTTGAGTTCTGACGGACCGGAGACTCCCCTGCCTCCCCCGGGAAGGTGAATGAGCCAGGCCGGCTGGCTGGAGAGCCCGGCATGGAGCTCCAGAATCCAGATCCGGACTTCTGGCCCGGGCTGGGAGGGGGAGGAGGGAGGCCGTCCTTGCCGAAGGCAGGAGTGGCCAGAGGGGGAGCCATAGGGGACACGGCTCCTGGCCGTGGTTTGGAAGTGGGTGTAGAGGGCAGGGGCCCAACCGTGGTGCGGGGAATGGGAGCTACAGCATTGACAGAACTGGGGGTCTGTGCTTGGTCCTCTGGGGTCTGGATGGGGCGTTTGCCCTGCGGGCTACCCCCTGGAGGGAGCAGGGGAGGGGGGGCAGGACAAGGGGACGAACCTGGATCATAAGTGAGCAAAACTCGCCCTCAGTCAAATCTTTCATTTTGTCTTCAAAACCAAATTTCAGAAACAAAGACGTTCCATACCTGACATCTTGTTTGGGCCGTCGGGGTCGGCCTCAGGGTGGTGACGGAGGGGCTGGGGCAGGCGGGAGGGCTGGGGGATCCTCGAGGGCCGACGAGAGCCACCCTGGGACCCTAAAGGGATGGCGCTACCCTGGGAACTTCCACCTCCGACTCCAGGGGCCACAGTGGACCCCGTGCTGCCTCCGCTCGGAGCTCCCACACTGGACCCACACGACCCACCGCTCGGCCCGACATGGTTCCTCTGATACTCTATTGGTGAGGTCAGAACGGCGGCCATGTAGCAAACAGTTCCTTCTCTAAAACCTTTCTGTGTGTGTGTGTGTGTGTGTGTGTGTGTGTGTGTGTGTGTGTGTGTCAGCCTACCGTTGAGGAAGTTGCGTTGGCTCTCGAGTATTTGGCTGATCTGAAGGGTCCAGACCTCACGCACCCCTGGGTGGGCAGAGTGAAGCACAAAGGACTCCACGGTGCCGTTGGTCGACCGAGATGTGAGGATGAACTTGCAGGGATCGCTTTCCAGATTCTCCTCTACACCCAAACAGCTTACCTAGAGGGAGATGTATCATATAGATGTAGATGTCATTTATTTAAGGAAATAAATGAGCTTCTACATTCTCTTTCCTCAGGTTACTTATTTATATTACAAACTACAAAAGTGGCAGATAAAAAATTCCGTCTATGTTGCATAACACGCTGATATTTTTCATCAAAAAGAAAATGTGCCTACGAATAAACCAACCAAACAATGTTGAACAGTATATCTACATTTGTGGATAAGATATAAAGCTTGTCACTAATCTTACAAGCCTAGAGTTACTCCACCAGGGGGAGCTGCAGGCCCGTCAACTGACAGGCTTCATCTATCCTTAACTCCTCATGAAGCACATCCCTGCCCCTCCTACATGTTACCTTGATGCTGTTCTTGTAGAGGAAGCCTGGCAGGGAGAAACCTTTCTTCTTATCGAGGGGCTCGCTAAAGATGAGCACCTGCTCAAAGAGGAAGACTCTCCTCTCCTTCATCCGGTCGAGCAACCCGCCCTCCGGGTCAGACACCATGAACGTGTCCTGCAGCAGAATGCGGCCCTGAGCCACGATCTTCCCCTGGAGAGGGAGATCAACCAGACGGAAAAGGGTCGGTCAGGTAAGGCAAGAAAGCAGGATAGTTGAAGAAATGATGTGAGAGAAACTTTTTGTTCATAAGGTTGTTGTTGCATGAATGTGATTTCTTACCTCAAATCCCTGAAGCCTTCCCACATTCATCATATCATTACACCTTTTTGGCACGATGCACATGACCTCCACTGCTTTCTGTAAGAGTCACAAATGACCGAAAGGTTGATGGGATTGCAGAACATTTAGTTTAGTTTGATTTTAAGTGATTAAGAATCTCATCATCTTACCTCCAGCTCCATAGACTCCAGCCCAGCCTTTTTAGATTGTTTCAGGAATGCCTAAAACAGGAAGCATAAATTACACTTTTAAATATCAGCATAGAGCATAAGTAATGTCGGCACCCAACACCTCTCTTTTTCTGCTTAAAACCCCACGTGTCCGTCAGCAACGAGCCTATTTGCCCCGATGAAAAGGAAGAGGGGTGAAAACTAAGCAACGCTTTTATTTTGTAGCCAGCAAGTTAACGGAAGATAAGCAACACCGCCGTGCGTCTTCCTTTGAAGTTAGCTGACACTGAGCAAAGGACCTCACATGACAACGAGTTAGGGTTATTGGACCCTTACGGGCTAAAGGACTATAAATGATCAAGGAATGGACACATATTGGGACTTTATGACTTGCTTTCGGTCTCTCTCATTGATTATGCCGCTAAATGAAGGACACTTTAGAGCTCATGGTTTCCATAAAATAATTTGAGCAAATGAATTGCGGAAAATCCAACCAACATAATGATGTGTAGCATGACCATACTGACAAAAGTGACCTGGTGTCT
The DNA here is from genome assembly GCF_963514095.1 of Eutrigla gurnardus. Classification (NCBI taxonomy): domain Eukaryota; kingdom Metazoa; phylum Chordata; class Actinopteri; order Perciformes; family Triglidae; genus Eutrigla; species Eutrigla gurnardus. The sequence continues at coordinate 4,138,860 of NC_139928.1, forward strand.
AATTGAGACCTGCATTTATTTGTCAAAACATGTGACGGCTAGTAAAAAGGGACATTCTGCTTTAAGTTTTACTGTATATGGATGCCAGTTAACATGCAGAGACTAGAAAACCGGGAGGATAAGCAGCAGCTCAAGCTCTGGCGCCCTCTGCTGTATTGTAACAGACCAACCTTGAGCAGCAGCGGGTACTTCATGATCCTGGAGATGGGCCTGTGGAGCAGGTCTGTGATCTGCAGCCTGTGTCCCAGCCGCTGCTTCAGGTCCTACAGAGTCCGGGGTCAGAGGTTACTCCAGAGGCTGACATGCAGGTTTGCGGTATCTGAAGATTAACCCTTCAATAAAACGGGCTCCTACCTCGAAGTATGTGTCAATGTACTCCGAGACGATGTGCTCCGACTTGGGCTTGTTTTGACAGTACACCACGTACATGTTTAGTCTCCGTTCCTGGTACAAAAAGCACACACACTTACAACATGACAACGTGTAGAAAAGTATGAAGAAATAAAGCTGCAGTTGTAAATTCACTGCGGACGAACCTGTTTGAGAAAGAGTGGTCCCAGTCTGTCGGGGTCCTCCAAACATTTCTCCAACTCTGGGAGACAGAAACTAAAGGAACAGAGAGGGAAGTGAGCTACTGTACTAGCGGTCATGAACAAGGAAGGTTCCGTGTTCTCCATATCTGTGCATCACATACTCTTTGTGCCAGTCGTAGATCTGGTGGATGTTGCCAAACACGATTTTGTCTTTCCCCTTCATGTCGTCAGGGACCCCCTCCTCCTTCATCCGGCTCATGTAGCCCTTGTGATGGAGACACAGGAATACAGTAACACGTGTTTACAACAGCCAGTCTGTGAAGTTCAGCAAATCAATTCTTATACTTTCACATACTCTGCCTGACTTTCTACAGAAGATCCTACTAGAAACCAAACCTTCATATTTTCAGACAGGAAGTGATATCAAAATAATCAAGCATCAACTCACCTCCACCACCAGACCAAGGTCTCTGACATAATCTCTCTCCGTCTCCACCAACTCCAGCAGAATGAAACTACAGCAGCAACAACAAAAACACATGTTTCAAATGATTTCTTTGAAAGAAAAACACCTCAGTGTGCGTTTGTGACACAGACGAAGGAAGTGGACGTACTGTCTTTTCTTGAGGATGCTGGCCCTGCGCTCGTCCATCTCTTCGATGGGGGAGGAGGAGGAGAGGAGGGAGTTGTCAGAGGGGTTGAAGGAGGGAGAGCTGCTGTCTCCCTGTTCTACTGACAGAGAGCTGGGTCTGTCCTCCAAAGCCTGCACCGGAGAAACACAGAAGATTAACTAAACTATGTGAAGCAGAGCACAAAGTACAAATGAAGTGACGAGTGCATGTATTATATTCAGGATCTACAGGTTGAAACACTTTGGTTGATATTGTCAGACACTGATAAGTCAGGCTTCCTTTTATGGGTTGCTCTGCAGTGGAGGATATTCCACTGTTTAATAAGGCTTTCACCATCTCAAAGGACGTGTATGTGCAACTGTATTTGTAGAACAGCCAGTAGGAGTGCCCTCTCTCTGAAATGACCTGTGATTGGCCAGAGTCTCCCGTCATATTGCCAGATCTTCTAATGCCCGAAACAGAGCCAAGAGGAGGTACGGATTCTACTTTTCTACTACTTGAACGACAATACACTGAAAGGTTATTCACCCCAATTAACTGCAGTTCATTGAAACATTTGACATGTAATATTACATTTAAAAGGACCTAAAGCTTTTCAAATGTAATAAAACATGTTAAATGTTTAAAAGTGCACCGTGAGAACCAAAGATGAATGCAAACCGAAGACATTTTTCAATGACAGAAATGAGCCAGGGCAAAGCTAAATGTATGTACAAAGGAACACATTGAAATGCAGGGGCTCTTGTTTTCCTCTTTCATCCTACCATCTTGCTTTTGACCAGCTCCTCGATGGCGCTCACCAACTCAGCGGCGCTGGGCGTCTCCGAACTGGACGGGCGGACCGACAGACGGGACGAAGTCTGGGTACAAATAGAGGGACGAGAACCTTAGAGCTTTATAAACACATACAAGTAAACAACTGAACCACTAAACCTGCTCTTTGGCTGATGCCATTACAACTCTTCCTACAGAGTAAACAGTGGTATTTAAATCAACCAGACTATATTTTATAACTGGCATTTAAGGAGATCTATTCATCAAAAACAGGCAAACTATAAATCGCTATAACAGATAATAAATACATCTGCACTCTTGGATGAGAAGCTTCATGTACTTGTAAGTTGGATCATAAATGGATCGCAAAATAAATAGCGTAATATAATTTATGGTTAAATGTCATGCTTAGGTTTCCTGTTAAAGGCACAGTGAGTAGGATTTGTCGGGTGTGATTTGTGAACGTTCAAAGTTGGCCGTGCCGGCTCAATGAGGGTTACGGTGCTCGCCAGCAGGGGAAGGTCGACCCTGATTCACTCTCGTTTTGGAACGAGCTTCGTCCACTCCGTATATCGTCTTGCCTCGCTGCCATTTTCTTAGGTTACTTATGATCTGGCAACTGATTAACAGGTTTTTATTATAATTTGATAACAAGAAACATCTCAAACACCACGACAGGAGAAAATACAGGCAGAGGGCGAGGTCTCTGCAGGTCCAGAGACCAGCACACACTACTAGTGAAGACTCAGAGGGATTGGTCCATAGATCATTGGATAGTCCATTATTGTTGTTTTAGGACAATCCTACTCATTCTGCCTTTAAGATTCATTCCAAGATCAGCTTTTGTTTAGTTTATTTGTGTATTAGTTTTATTACATGTGAATGTCTTGACTGTGAATGACTCAGTGAAAATGTTTGCTAAATGTTCAAAGTCTGCAGAGCGACCCCAAAAACATGTTTCCACAAGTGAAACCCAAATGCCCGGGGTTTGTATCTGAGCGATCAAACAAAGTGAAAAGTATATGACAAAAAAATAAAATCCAATGAAAAGGTTAAAAGGTGAGGCTGAAATTGGGGTGAACAAAATTAAAATATGGAGAAAAGGTGAAAAGTAAGAATGGTGATGGGGAGAAGGTCAGGAAAAAAAGGTGACATCTGAATGAAGGATGTTTTTCTCTCTCTCTCTCAGGTGACGACGAACAGCCTTTGAAATAAAGAAAGGATGCTAACAGAGCGAGAATGAAAGAGGTACATGTATGTATGTATATATAGTTCAGGAGACTCTCACCCTTGCTGTGCTGTGCTTCAAGACTTTCCCCAATTAGGTTTTCTGGGTGAGGCTGTGTGCCCTTCTGGCCTCGCCAGCTTTTAGAGATGCAAATTACTCGCGTGGGTAATGAGGTTAACGCACAGAGGGTAAAAGGGAGATGAGGACGAGCGGGCAGGGCGGGTGACGGAGGGGGAGGGAGGGGTTGGAGAATGATGGGAACAAAGGGGGCTTTTGAATTTTCACCTCAGTGTGGGGACATATTTAGATAATTATCCAGGGGAGCTGCCTGCTCAGCTGACGGGGAGACCCACTTCCCTCTTTGATTTTATAGTGACGTCTACTTCCCTTTAAGCCAACCAACCTTTCCCAACCTATGAGACAGAAACACGAAAAAAAAAAAAAAAAAAGCTGCAGTCCTGTCATTACCATACAAGACTCAAGCCGGCATTAGATTACAAACATCCTCGAAATTTACAGACACAAATCAGGCATCAGAGCCTCCAGATCGGTTCTAAAAGTCAACACATTGTAGTCCGTTTAGAGTGAAGAGCTACACGCATCTTCTCTGTATCTACATTGTCCCGTAAAGCCCTTGCTTATCTGCCAGAAGACTCTACAGTGGTGTGTTGTAGAAAGAGGGCACAAAGTACAAGTCAAAATAAGTGAAACTAAAAAAAGATGGAAGAAAAACATTCTGCACTAAAGAAATTCAGGAATGTTTCAGAAAAATACAAAAAGTTAAGAAGAGTGACTTTGAGGGGATAGAGGAAGGTGTATCTGAAAAAGAATTAAGTCTAAAAAAGGAAAGCAGCGAAGCTCAACTTCCTTTCAATCTACAAACTGTTGTAGAGACCAAAGAAAAAGGCTTTAGCAAGTAGCATTCAAAGCTGAAGAGCGAGGAAAAAGGAGAGAATTAAAGACTCGACTGAGGGAAGAGACGGGAGGGGGATAGCAGGGCATTTCAGATGGAGAGGTATGGAAACTGAGACAAAGCAAAGACAGGACATAAATCAAGGTAATGCTACAGCGTGGTAAACAGCAAACGATACAACCAGGAAACAAAACAAAAGAGAAACAGAAATTAGTGTCAGAGGAGCCTTCGCTTTCGTCGAAGAGGAGGCTTGAGTGCCTGAAACTTGTCTGAAATGTGTCATTGCTTTCTGCTTTAGAAGAGACGGGAGAATATGATGCAACATGCCAAGATAAAAGGATATGCATAACAGAAGCTAAGGAGTCACTTAAAACCGTGTCAGGAAAGGCCCTGTTTTGGGGGGAGGGGGAGGGGGAGACTGGAATGAGCGAAAAATGTAACCGCCAAGAATTTAAAATCATAACAGCAATGAGGGAAGAGAACCCGTATAAAATGTGTTTCCGTTCTCTTTAAGATGATCATAGTTGGTGCTGAAATTAAAAAGTTATTCTCCTGTCCCGATGTCTACGTGACGTATGAGCTAAAGGAAATGAACCCTCACAGAGTAAAGCCATCCTCCGATATCAATATTTACTTCCACAGTGAAATCAAAGAGAAAATGTAACAAAACACCCTGATAGCATCTAGCCTCATATCACTATATTCTCTCAGAGCTAATTCAAAAAGGGAAGAAAAAACGGATAACATCCTTTCTGACCTAAAATTCCCTCTGTGAACCACCTTTGTAGCTTTGCAAAAGTCCAAGGTGACTACAGTTTGTGTCCCAGTCCCAAATGAAAGTCCGACCCCTCCCTTCTGTCCCCACGGTAACCGTCCTCCCTCTCCTCACCTTGTCGTCCTGCGAGTCTGGCTGTAGTAGGCTGTGCTGCTGGATGGCCATAGGTGGAGGCAGAGGTACCGAGTCGGCACCCTCCTCGCCCTCCTCCTCTCCACAGCTCTGCATGCCGGAAGAACTGGACTTGGACAACGTGCCGCTGGACAAGCCCTCGTTACGAACCCTCTGCAACACGCATGGATGACAAAGTAGAGGTTAGGTCACACCCTTTTACAGGACTGCTGAATAGAGGGAGGACGACGCTGAGAGTGCGACGTATCGCGTATCCACCGACCTCCTCCACGGTCTCGTCCTGAGGCGTGGCGGCGCTGTCGTCCGAGTCTTTCTGGGAGCCCATCGTCATCTCGCCGCTCTTCCGCACGTCGCGGCTCTTCTTGTGCTTGTGGGCCAGCTTCTTCACGTGGCCGTCGGCCTTGCCGCTGCTTAGCCGACGCACTGGGCTGGTGAGCCACTTCCGCAGGGTGTTACCTTGGGAATAAACCCACATACACAGAACTCGGTTTGCTGCTGTATGGAGGATTATTTAAAGCCACAGTTTGTTTGTGTTCGGTTAGTTGGGCTTCACCAGGCCAGTGCTGTAAAATGACAGCTTCTGTGTGGAGGACTCTGGTGGCTTCGGGGAGAGGAAACATCCAGTGTATGTTTATCCGACGGAAGTTAAACAGTTAAAAAGTGAAAACATTCTAAATATAATGAACACTTAAACTGATATAGATTTTTTTAGGCAAGCCTTCTGACAGCTGTACATTGCTTTATTCTTGTGGTGGTACTCCTGTCTGCTTCTCCAAGCTGGCGCTGTGTCTACTGGATCTAATTCACTGAGGAGCTCACTTCAAGATATCTGAACTGTCCCTTTTGTACAAATGTTTTTCATATAGAATACAGAGCAAAGTACAAATACTTGGTGGCTTTACATGATTACTTTAGTTAGAAACGGCACTAAAACTACTGGAGGAGTGGCTTCATCTCACTTTAATATTGCTCTACTAATACTGCTCTGGAACTTGTGTGGAAGAGAACTCGTAAAAGTGTGATGTTAACATGCTCATTTTGAGTTGATGTGACAATTTCTTGGAGTTCAGAGAGGAGACGAGACCATACCTGGTCGTTTAGGCCCTGGTGAGGTGTGGGAGCCGATGCCGTGACCAGGCTGGAGCGTAGCAGAAGACCCGGGCATGATGGAGTCATTGCTGCACACTGACAGAGTGTCTGTGAAGGACAGAGTGTTATGGCTTAAAATGGGGGACATAAACAAAGTATCCAAAGAAGTTCTTGTTTCAGCTTCAGTTTGTAAAATTCCTTCAACTAATCGAACACATTCTGTACCTTTGTGGTTGTAAATACCCTCCATCTCCATGGAGGACCTGGAATGGGCGATGCAGAGCATGGAGCAGGGCACCAGGCCCTCAAGGGCAGGGGAGCGGTCTGTGGTCCGGACCAGGCACCAGTCCGGCTTGTCGTGGCAGCGCTCCAGAACCTCCACCGTCTGGCCGCGTCGCACCGTCAGCTCGTTGCTGTTGCTGGCCATGAAGTCGTGTATCACCACGGTCAGCTCGCAGCCACCGGAGAGCTGAGGGGAGAGGATCATTACAATGATGCTTCTTCTAACTGATGCATCCTTTCTGGTCATCGATTGTGTGTGTGTTCACCTTGTCGCTGTCCAGTGTGTTCTGTGAAGTGCGGGATGCCAGAGAGATGGTGTCTGGTTGACTGCTGCCTTCACCCTGACTGTCCAGGTCCTCTCCATCCCTAATCACACACAGAACATGAGCATGAATCAGCTTCGGTGTGTGCGTGATCGATGAAAACTGATAGGATTTCTCTCCGTGTCCTCGGAGCCTCTTAAATTGAAGGCGTCACATGTTTACCTTCCTCTCCCCTTGTGGTGCTTGGCTGTAGTTGTTTTGGGAATGTGAATGGGCTCCTTGAGGGCTCCTCTCAGGTGAATGGTGCGCTCCTGAATCACCTCCCTGATGTGCTTGATCCAGTCCTGCTTGTTCTCGATGCTCGACGCCTGTTACATGGCAATAATAGTCCGAGAAGTCAAAGATTAGAGGTGTCGGAGAAACGTACTTCCTTTGGAATTCTTGTTTCACACAAGTCTGAATCTACATCTCGTCATCTCTTATCGACTGAAGGCTGGTTTTGACAATGATTTTATGTTAAACGAATACTTCCAATATATAATAATAATATAATATGTATTTGCATGCCTCCATGGTGAATAAAGTATTAAGAAAACACAGGAAAAGTCCTGATGAATAGAAGTAAATGGGGGTCAAACTCACATAACTTGTGCAGTATGATCCGGGTCTCCTTAATCCAATTGGATGCTCAATACATCCCAAACAACTACATCTGGGCTTAAACCTTACTATTTAAAAGACACTTTAAAATAAACACTTTTACAGGCCCGTCTTTGAGAGTCCGCGGTTTTTAACAGTAAGATTTTAGGAAAGATGGTTTTGTACGACTGGATGAATGAGATTTGGACAGTACTGTACGAGTTGTGAGAGAGTTTACTTCAAGAACTAAAGATAACACAGGGTGAGTAATTGATACACATATGGTCATTTTGTCGTTCAATAAGAAGCAGGGCTGGGATAAGAGGTGAGGACGTTGTGTTTCAGACTTGTGAGAGTGGCAGAGGGCTGTGTTGTGGGACGTGTACTCACCATTGCTCCGTGTTTGGATCCCTGACTTAGCTTTGAATTGAAAATATAAAATGGAGAAATTCATTGGTTTGTTTTTAGAAGATATACATGACATTTTTAATACTGACAAAACGGTTTGACATGATAGAAAAGACAACACTGATCATTTGCCATGACAGCGTACTGTTGGCCGATTACATGTGTGGCACACTGTAATGGATGGTGTGTGTGTGAACATGTGGAATTAGTAATGAGACACGCTTCATTGACAAGGCACATATCATATGACTGCTTCTCAGCGGTTAAGTCAGTGGTATGGAATATGGAGTCGTAATGCTCAGAATTAAAGTGTAAGGATTTTGGCTTCATGCTGTTCCAACAGCTGACACACCGTCTGTGACAATATTCAACAGGAAAATAAGGGGGGGTTGAAATAATTCACACATCAAAATAAACAAATTGATGGCGTATCTCATTTGTGCACCGGCGTTCAAATGATTAAAAGGCTTATTTTCCTGGTAGAGAAAGGCTACTGGTCACTTTGTAAAGTGGCTCAGAGCCAGGATGGGAGAGTGTGGGTGTTCAGGGGTTGAATCGTGTGTCAGCAGCGTTGGTGGAAGCATCTCAGCCCACAGAGAGAATTAGAGATACAAACATGCACAAGAAAGCACAGGCCCAGATATACAGATGTGCGTGTGTATAACAGATGGGATACAACCAGAGGACAGATGCTGACGGAAAGAAGACAGACATTAAGGGACAGAAGAGGAGATGGTGACTTCAGAAAGCTTCTCTGCTCATGCAAATTAAACAAGACATGGCAGTGAGGAGAGATGAAAATGTAAGAAGAAAGGTAGGAGGGCGCTGAATATGGGTTAGAGCGATATTAAGATTTCAGACGCACACTTCCTCCAGTCACACATTGATCTGTCAGCGACATCCAACACACTGAGATGGATGTTTTATTTTAATCTATTACATATTAATTATACAGAGGTGGAAGAAGTATTCATATCCACTACTCAAATAAAAGTACTAATGCCACACTGTGAAAATACGCCACTACAACTAAATGACCTGCATCCAAACCGTTACTTCAGGAAAAGAAGTATTATCCACAAAACGTAAGAGTAAAAAATATTACTATATTTTTTTTGCTGCTGCATTAATGTGTATGGTGCATTTTACAGCTGTAGATGTTTATGGTGGTGCTAACTTTACAAGTTCTCATATTCCATAAGATCATCATATGTTTGCAGCATCGCTGTCCTGTAAGAATCCTGATTCCATCAAAAAGTCAGTCTAACATTAAAAATGAACACGTCAGGAGATATATGGTTTCCATAGGACAGAAAGGGGATGACAAATAATATGTAAAGTAAAATAATACATCCACAGAGCTTTCAGATGCAGAATCAAAAGTATCACTTCCAGTCCACAAACTTTTTTTATTGTGAATTCATTATTTTTTTAAATGTTGTCGGTCCGTAATGAATGTTTAGTTTTTGAAAAATCAATATTGTGTAAAACAGTTTAAAACTATGATCTAAATCTTTTTTTTTTTTTTTTACAGCGCCATCTCTGGTTTCAAGTTTGTGTCTCCAGAAAGCTCAGTGTTTGAAAACCCACATCGGTTCAAACCTCGAGGAGGGTTAGAAGGAACAGAGGAAAGGAACAGTGTTTACCTTGAGCACAATCTTGTTGTCCGATGTCGGGGTGCGTCCCACCCATAGAGCAAACTTGCAGGGGTCTCCTTCCACATGCTCCGTCACCCCCAACTCTGATGTCTGGAAAGGACCATAGGAGAAGATGCCATGAGAAGATATATTTATTGCGATAGTTGAGACTTCCCAAACTCAAGAGAGGGTGAGTTAGATGTACTTGTATTTTGTGAAGCACAAATACTGCAGGCGTCAGAGAAACAATGCTAATTATGTCATCTACTCATATAAACACTGAAGAGCCAGACTCATTCAAAGCTAAGGAAAACACAAAGACTCTTATTTTCAGGTTAACATACACTAAAGAAAACATACTTGCTGTAGACACTGTTCCCTTTAACGTAGCTGAGCAAAGAGAAACACTTACAAAGAGTTTGCTCTTGTAGATGTATTTGCTCCGGCCGTTTGAGTCCTTGACCTCCTTGCTGAAGATAAGAGACATCTCGAACAGGAAGAGGTGGCGCTCTCGTCCCTTACGGATCAGAGTCTTTGGATCCCAGACCTGGAAGGACTCCTGGAGAATGAGCTCGCCCTGGGATTCAATGTTTTCATCAAAACCTGGGAGAAGGGGAGGATATTAGTAGTAGTCAGGGTGCCTGATTGGGGAATAGCTCCAATGTTATAATCGAAGGGAAGCTTGCTATAAACACAACTGGCAGTAATAAATCAATAATGGGAAGCGTGTAATAATCACCTTCCAGCATAGACAGGTGCATTGCATCGTTGGCTTTCTTAGGAACACTGAGCATCACCTCCAGGCCGTCCTTGATCTCTCCTTTACCTTCCTCACAGCAAGTCAGCAGCTCCTACACACACACACACACACACACACACAGAAACCATGACAACAAGGAAGTATGGAGGCGGCTACAACAGCAGAGATCTGGTGTGGTGGACTACCTTCAACAGGAGCTGATACTTGGTGATTCTCTGCACGGGTTTGATCAGATAGGACGAGATGGAGTTGGCCAGTCGGTGCCTCTGTTGAATTTCCTGCACAGAGAAGAACGGCAATGTGATCGCCAGCTAGCTGACGAGGGCCGTCCATGTGGGTAACCACGGGGGATACTCACATCGAAGTAGTTCCCAGCATGCTCCAGGATGAGCTGGGTGGAGTCAGGTTTGTTCTTACAGTAGTTCACGTACATCTGGAACTTATCAGCCTAGACGAGTAGTGAAAGACATTATTGTGCTGATGACTGCGATAAAGACAAGCCATCTATCACACTGACTGCCTGTGAGCTTAAGATGTACATGTTTTATTTTGCTTAATTCCAGAAACAACAAAGTGGTAAATCTCAAAGATTTTCATTAAAATACAGACAGAGGATCATTTTGAAATATTGCAGGGATTAATAGAACTGGAAGGAGCAGCCAAAGTGAGCTTTTAGATAAAGAGCTGCAGGCGAACTACTTTCCCTTTGCTGTTCCCAGAGTCGTGCCGTGTGGAGAATAAAATCAGATCATGGTTGTTCACAGAATGGTGAAAAAGGCCAATTCATGTCCCACTTATTTACTGATTAAAAGGACAGCAGCTTGTCTTGCCAACAGTGTTCTGGGGCCTGTAGTATTCAGCTGCATTTGCTGTTACTAGCAGTAATTAGGGTGTCACGACTGGTGTCTTTTGCCACTTTAAGGATTTAGGGACCAAATGTTCCTCGGTACAGTGCAACATGTAAAACATTCTTATATAAACGGCAGGTTTGAGCACATGCAGCATTCGATGAACGGACGACACGTACCCATGTGACAAAGCAATGCCCAACATCTTCTGGTAGCTGCTCATATTTCTCCAACTCTTTGAGAAAGATGCTGACAAAAAAAAGAGTAGAGAGAGATTTAAAATGTGAGAAACAGCAAAATTCTATGAAAAGTGGTAGTTTAAAATGCAAGATCTGGCTATGATAAACGGTGTAATTTGGTTTTTAAAGAAAACATGCTTTTCAAACTTGCAGGTGGGGTTGGGGGTTCAGAAGAATTGTAGTCTAACAAACTGCTAAAAAAAACTGCCTAAAATTTAAACCCTGCTATGATTGCTTGAAGATCTGGTTTAAGGTTTGAAGTCCTAAAGTGCATTTCTTACTTATGGTGGAATTCATAGAGGTCCTGCATGTTTCCAAAGATGATGTGCTCCTTGTTGATGATTCCTGGAGGAATCTCTTCAACTCCACTGGTCATCTCCCACAGGTAGGTCTGCATGGAGGGAAAAACAAAACAAGAACTCTTTCTGTTTCTGATGCATTTCCAAATTGTGTGTGAAAAGTTGTTGCAAGAAACAGTTTAACAGTGGTGGGATGTGAAGCTCAACTCACATCCATGCACTCCCGCAGGTCTCGCACGTAGGTCTTCTCTGTCTGAATCAGCTCTGCCATGATGAACCTACACACACACACACACACACACACACACACACACACACACACCACACACACCACACACACCACACACACCACACACACCACACACACACACACACCACACACACCACACACACACACACCACACACACACCACACACACACACACCACACACACACCACACACACACACACCACACACACCACACACACACACACACACACACACACACACACACACACACACACACACACACACACACACCACACACACCACACACCACACACACGCACACACACACCACACACACACACACACCACACACACCACACACACACACACACACCACACACACCACACACACACACACACACACACACACACACACACACACACACACACACACACACACACACACACCACACACAACACACACAACACACACAACACACACAACACACACACACACACACACACACACACACACACAGACAGACAGACAGACAGACAGACAGACACACACACACACACACACACACACACACACACACACACACACACACAGAATAATGTCTTTGTTGTCATACTGTCCCCATCCACAGAATGATAAATCGCTGTGCCGATAGCTCATTCTGCTGCATCCATTTCAACTAATGAATAATGAAGGAGTTTCGGGCCATAAAACTTACATGGTCATAAACCAGCCATGAATGACTGCTCCTGATTTGTGCTGCTCATACAAAATGACGCAGTCTCCTTTTCCTACATGTAGATTCATGTGTTCTCTTGTGGCGCTCGACTGTGTGTGTGTGTGTGTGTGTGTGCACTCCTTGTGCTGGCACAGCATAGAGGATGCTGATGTCTGAAGGAGGTTTTAATCACGCGTATCCATTATGTGCACACATTGACAAAGAGCTCTCTTCCTCAGAACCAGTAGGAGCCATTGAGTGTTCAGGGTGGACCCTGCTGTTGACAAGGACACTGACACTGCAACCTTTCTTTTGAAAGACTATCTTAGTGACCATTAGTTCATTCATTCTGCTACGTATTTTGGGCACTGAGCCAATAATTCAAGGACACGTCTTTGGGAGCAATAAGACACATTTCCAACGGGATGAAAACGGTGTGAAAATGCTGACTGTTTAGTTTGTAGACGTGAGGCAACCTGCTCAGAAGTGGAGCTTTGAGCGATGCGTAACCCTTTCATCAGGCACATCTTTGTGAAGCTTTTAATCTGCTAAATGATTTTGAACCAACGATCCTTTAACTGTTTAACTGTCCTGAAAAAGCACATCCCTTTTCTGATGAAGTATGACATAAACAGGAAGTAGTGGTGACATACTCCTTTCTGCGTGCTGACTTGCGTTTCTCCTCATTGAGCTCGTGAGCGGCGTCCCGCAGCTTGACCTCTGACCCTGGAGCCATGGCTGGGATGATGTCCAACTGGAGATCCTTACTCTGACACAGACACGGTGAAATATGAAGTGCATTTAAGAGACGGACAGAAGTATTAACTGATTTTCTACGCCTATAATCAAAGCAGTGAGCACGTACTGCCTTGTTGGAGTCCGAGGAAATGCCCAGGGCTTTCTCCAGGCTGCAGCGGTACTTGTCCATGCGCAGAGAGAAGTCTCTGTAGCGCTTGTCCACGGCCGTCACCCATTTCTTGATCTCTCCGGCGTGACTGTGGCCCTTCTCGCAGAAGCCGTCAGCCAGCTGGATCAGAAGCTTCACACGCTCCTTCGTTTGCTGAAGGAGAGGGGGAAGAGTGTTTTATTCACACTCAAACACTCCAGCACACACAGTGACATGCTGTGTGTGTGTGTGAGTGTGAGTGAGGCCAACCTTGGCTGTGATGTGGAAGTCCTCATGCTCCTTCAGCAGTTCCTGTGTGTGGTGGATACTGGAGCCAGTGGAGGTGTGTGTGGACAGGTAAAACTCCCCGGTGTCGTGAATCCACTCCAGAGCCTGGAAACACATGAACGCGCAGGATTAAGGTATCGTCAGATTACATGGCGGCAGGGAGTGGTCTGTGCGTGTAGCTACAAAACCTCAGCCACACAAATGTCAATAAAATGTCTTTTCTACCTTAACGAAACATTCATGTACCTGTTTGGCACTGCGTTCAAACACCACATACTGCTGACACTGGTCCAGCCGCCGTTTCCTCATGGTCCAGAAGTGGAGAACACGATTCTCTCTCTGTAGCAGCTCATTGAGGATATCTACACAACAGAAACACTCAGGATTCAGGCACTCATCCCCTAATTACTAAACATAAATCAACAGATTTAAGCAGTTCTGCACACTGGCAACACAATAAGGACCCAGATTTGTTATTTTTCTGCCATTGGATATGAGTGGAAATACACTCATCACTGTAATAGACTTTTATGTGTATATGAGGGTGTTTTCCCTGATGTGTCATGTTCGTTGTTACCAGAAAACAAGGATAGAAACAGCCACAATGTTACGGTGGTTACTTCCTTTTTATATCTGTTACTCATTCAGTGTCTTTCAAACTGTCAAACCAGAGCTGGTGATTATGTGTATACATATATATATATATATATATATATATATGTATACACACACACTCACAAAAAGTTAGGGATATTTGGCTTTCGGGTGAAATGTATGGAAAATGTAAAGAGTTCCCGCTACAGTGATATTATATCATGAAAGTAGGGCATTTAAGTAGAAGCAGCATGGTGATTTCCTCATCTCAAACTAATTATTGAAACAAAAGCCAGCAGCAGTGGTGGGTATACCACAACAAAACATGTCAACGTATCAATAACTTGTCATGTGACCAAAGGACGTCCACGTCTCTGCTTTCTGGGACTCTTCCAGTCTCTCTGTGTCTCCATAGCAACCTGCTGATGACACTCTGTGACTCTCTAAGCTCATTGGTCACTTCCCTCTGACAACATCCTGTTTGAAGCCTCGCATGGCGAGGTGCTGTTGATCACTTGTTGGTGTCGTCTTGGTCTCATGATGTCAACATGTGAACGGCATGATGAAGACGACTGTTTAAATACCAATTCTAATTGAACCAGGACATTGATTGGTCGATTCAAGGATCAAACACCTGTTGTGCATTTTGCCGCTCAGCTCCGTGTTAGACAACAGGAAGTTGTGCAAAAAGAAACATTGAACAGTTGGACATGTGCATTCAAAAGTTTAGAGAAGGTCAAATCAAGTTCACCTGTAAATGTTATTTATAGTGCATTTTAGGTTGATCCTGGAATTTCACCTGAAAACCAAACAGCCCTAACTTTCTGTGAGTAGTGTTTATTCACCTCAACGTCCTATTACTTTTCACCATTTTTTAACCACTTCAGCACAAACACTTTCTCACACTTACTTTTGACCTGCTGTTCTGGTGCTTTGACGTGGCTCAGCATCCCGGGCATGTTGACGCTGTTCCTGTGCATGTACTTGAGGAAGACATCTGCGTTTCTTCTGGCCAGAGTGCACGCCTGATGGGGATCATATTAACATACGGAGGTCAGAGATGTAACTTGATACGATGCTCAGGATTTGTATGGATTCTGTTGGATGTTAACCTTGAGGAAGGCCTCCTTCTGCTCCAGGTGTTTACTGATCATTGGGCTGACATGGTCGGTTTCACAGTTGGGTCCCAGTTTGTCGGCTCCTCCACACCAGTCTTCCTCTCTCTTATATTCCTGCTCCAGGCTCTCCAACACACTGCAGACCTGGAGGGACAAACACTTAATCAGTCGTCTGTGGAAAACACTGAACTGTGTGTTTTTTCTGTGGATTTTCTTTTGAGAAATAGTCAAATTGAATGCTAGACCCTCTGTGGGGTCTCATACCTGTTCAGAGGTTTTGTAGAAGGCCACTGAGGCATTGACCAGCTTAAGTCGGTCCTCCATTTTCAGCATGAGCTGCTGCCAGTGGGAGGCCACACTCTCAGCACAGTCTCTGATCAGGTCCATGTCATAGTGGTTTGCCTGCAGCAGAGCCTCGGCCTTCTGCTGAACCTGTAGGGCACTCTGGTGGGTTTTCTGCAGAGAGGTGAAGAAAGGATGGGATCAGAACGGCCAAAATAGTGAGCACCGAAATAGGTTAAATCTACCTTCAGAAAGTGGACAGGAAACCTGATGGAGGGTAGAAATCTATAGGATAAACCAACTGTCTCACCTCAATGGCATGTTGAAACTGTTCATGTTCTCTTTGCAGTTGTTCAGCTTCCTGTAGGGAGCTGGCTGTTATAAGACCAGCGTTCAGCATCGACTCGCCGTTACGAATCCAACCCAGAACCTGAAAAAACAGGAAAGCGGTGATTAAATATTGCCAGTGCAACACTATTTTTTTTTATCTCTTTTTGAAAAAAGAACTGGTGGATATCCTTGAAGTACTGTAGTTGCAAATTATTTGCTTGCGGATAGCGCTTTGTTGCAGTTTCAAGACTGCGTGTGCTACCTGTTTGACTTCCGCCTGCAGGTGTCTCAGCTGGACGCACTGCTCCAGGTGCCTGCGGTGCTGCTCGGCTGCCAAATCCAGTTCTTGCTGCTTCTCGTGGAGAAACTCGAGCAGATCCTGAACCCGTGTGGCCATGTCGACGTCCCGGTCACACAGCAGCTCCACGCCTGGAAGCAACACAAACGTTAACCTTTGGATGGACACAGCCGACCGGAGGTTTTGCCGGCCATTGCGATGGCCTTAAAACCCTTTTCCCCCCTGACAGACTTCACATTAGTCACGTTTGCATGAATCTTACAAAGCAACATATCATCAGCATGTTTCGATAATACACGTGACATGATGTAACTATTCTTTGTGCTGGTTTGGAGAGCACCTATTAGCATGTGAGATCACAGGTGAGTTATTATGGTTGGTGAGTGGGTGCCTCTCATCACAAACACTGACCGCATCTGACCCGCGACACCTACACAGCATCAATATTAAACTAATGCAGCCAACACAGAAATCTGTGCAGCAGCAGTGAACAGTGACAGTCAAAGATCTCTTCACTTCTACTTTACAGCATTTTAGATTTAATGGCGTTTAATTGCAGCATCACAATAGATCAGAACAGTGGAGTGTTTGCCGATTTCTAAATACTTTTGAAGACTGTTAGATGCCTGGAAACAAATCTAAGAAAAAAAATTAAAAGACAGCCAAACCAGATTATTTCCAAATGGATTGAAGTAAAACTAATCAAATGATCCAAAGCAAACTGCAGCTTAAAGGAAATTAACACAACAAAGCACACCATGGTGCGGTACAGTAGAGTCCGGGTGCAGTAGAGTCCGGGTGCTGTACTCACCAGAAGCCTGGACTTCATTGACGTACTGCAGCAGCTCCTGGCCCTGGTGGATGACATCGAAGGTGAGGTTGTTCATGGTCAGGGCCTTGTCGGCGTGGTGCTGCAGCCTTTGCTCAGCAAGCGTCAGGTCCTCCGTGTCAAAATCATTCATCTGACCCGTCAGCTCCTCGTTCCACGACTCCAGGTCAGAGATGATCTGAGGAAGGACAACGAGATTAAAATGTTCAGATTAATTCAGTGTATTAACAATGCTGAACGGTCTCTGCTT
Organism: Eutrigla gurnardus; assembly: GCF_963514095.1. Taxonomy (NCBI): domain Eukaryota; kingdom Metazoa; phylum Chordata; class Actinopteri; order Perciformes; family Triglidae; genus Eutrigla; species Eutrigla gurnardus. Next base: position 4,156,132 of record NC_139928.1, read on the forward strand.
TAAAAAAAACGAAAAAGAAAATAACAATTTGGGAATTTTAACGAGTGTATTTCTTAAAATGCCTTTGTTACACCACCAGTCATTCACTCACACTGTACACACAGCACACACGCCCCCTCTCCTCCCAAGCAGACTCACGTCAATGGCATCCCTCTCGAAGATGCGGAGCTGCAGGAAGAGCTCCAGTTTGATCTTCCTCTCTTGGAAGAGCTCCTCCATCTGGGCCTGGGCCTCATCGAGCTGCTGTAGGACGCTCTCAATGTGGTTGATGGAGCTGTTGTGGGGCGTCTTGTTGCTGGAGATGGCCGAGTCCCTGGAACAGAAACACAGAATTAAGACATAAGTGGGGAGAGGCAGGAATTAAAAATACAGCTATAAAGACACAAATGGACACGAGCAAACTTAGCTGCTCTTAAAACTGCTGCATAGCCGTTATATGGCAATAAGTAGATTGTGAAAAGCGAACACAAGACTGAATATTCTCGACCGAGTTTTTATGTCATGATTTCTCTTGAATCCTAATAAAAGACCATCAACGGCGTACCGTTGGTGCATGCAACGTGGACCGCAGATTGAGTGGGAAAGTGAAACAGGGCATACGGATTCTGATTCATCAATCTGACAGATGCACACATGCATGATGCACAAACGCACAGACACCAGTGAGCTGACGAGAGGCCAAATGTGAGTAAGCAAAGACAGCGGAGGTCAGACACATTCTGACTGGCTTCAGGTTGATTATTCAGTGTGACAGATGCACACACACAACACACACACACACACACACACACACACACACACACACACACACACACACACACACACACACACACACACACACACACACACACACACACACACACAGAGACACACACAGAGACACACACACAACACACACACACACACACACACACACACAACACACACACACAACACACACGCACACACACACACACACACACGCACACACACACACACACACACACACACACACACACACAAGCAAAAGGTGTGTGGAGTTACAGTTGCCTCCTGGGGGCACAATTAGACACGTGCTTATAAAAGCAGATTTATGTAAGAATTCACTGTGGAGCCGATACACCAGAGAGAGGGGGGTGGAGAAAAAGAGAGGAAAAAAAGGGAGGTGGATGAAGAGGGAGGAAGAAGAGGGACTGGAACATCCTCTGTTAAAAATAGGGTTGGAGAATGAGGGTCAATGGCATCCACCTCCCCAACACCTCTTCCAATTGTCAATTGTATCTTATTGCATATATTTACATATTCACCTCACACACAGTTACATTCCAAATCTCTAAATTACCCTGCCAACGCTCTAAAAGAAGACCATTATGTAAGTAGACCACTGCATTGTTTTTACATTTTTATAGTCACCAAGGCTTGTTAAGACTACCAGTCCAAATCTGTTTTTGGCATTTCCAGATTGTATCCGATTAATTTTAGAAGTCCTAAAAGCAAAAAGAAAACATGCATGAAATGTGATTTTTTTTCAGATCCAAACCATATTTGGAGGTGATTTGAAATGCAATTCAGATTTCATGGATCTCAGAATCTGTGCTGCTACGAGCATAACGCTATGGATGAGAGGAGGAGAACAACTACTGGCACTTGTTTTCACTCTGTCTCACTTTCTGCTGCGTCCCCTAACATTGCATTATGTACCAGCCTCCTCCGTCGCAGACTTTGGAAGGTGTGATGGAGGAGTTCTGCACTGCGACTTGACAGCGCGATTGTTTCGAGGGCGAATGCTTCCTCGTTGAAAAGGCACGTTACCGCCATAGCTACATAGTTACTGACGTTTCCACAGCAACCCATGCAGATAGGTTGGTGTTGTCTGTGTTGAAGATCTCAAAACAAAGTGGTTTTGCCTGCAGTCTGAATGTCGCCTTATTAGCCTCGACGGTCACTGCACCTTCTGTTGGGAATAGTGTAGCATGTGCACCGTTATCACGTTTCCTTTCACTGCTGCTGACTTCTTAGTTTTTCTAGTCGGTTAAAGGATTGTTTGGGGTCAGTTTATCAGTTTTGCTCTCTAGTTGAATCTAGATTTACTTGATACAAGTTTTTCAGATTAGCTGATGGCTTTGGCTTTAGAGTTACATTAGAAATGAAATTTAGTCTGATTACAATTTTAATTCATTTCATCATTCATCAGTTTTGTTTCATTTTCCACACACTTGTTTTGAAGGATTGGTTTTGATTTAGCCAGAATACAGTCTGTTCCTGTACAAGCATGTGCCCGGTGTTAGAAATACAATAAACGGTGTTCGAGTACCAAATAGCTGAAGAATTACCTTAGGAGCGTTAATAAAGGTTTCAAATAAGCAGATGTGTGATTGAATAATTTCCTTATTGATTTCTTCTATACAACACTTCATTTCCTTTCAATGGATAACTATATCATTTGGTTCTTCTACTTAGCATTGGTTTCATTGATCTCTACCTGAGCTGCTGGATGAGATCCTCGCCCTCCTTGATGACGTTGACCGTGACCTGCAGCGTGGTCTGCTGCTGCTGGCCGAAGCGTTTGATCAGATCCTGGACGGCCTCCACCGACTCGGCGTAAACATCGTCCAGCAGTTCCTTCTGGAGCTCCTCCAGCCACGTCCACAGCTACAGTGGGACATGCATCAGTGTGATGTTTATTGTTTTACAGCACAGAGTGTTCTTGTACTATTAGCTTCTTCAGAAAACTGTCCACAGCCATCTTGCACATGTTACAAGGCCTTGCACTGAGACTCGCACTGGTCTGCACCTCTCTAAATCCTCACTCTGCTCACAGAACGGACTCGCTGTGCTCACACCAACGCTCAAACAATCAGCAACACAACGTTGGCGTCACTTTTACAATTAGGAACGTTTCTCAATGACACTCAGTGGACAGTTCAGCGACTGCCATCATTTGTAAATCCCTTGCCTCCCTCGAGTCTCATCCCAAAATTCAGCCTCACCTAACCCGATGATAATGCTAACCTAGCCTTGTTTACGAAGTGAGGACTGCAGAATTGTCCATGTGATTACCCGTATAAAAGGAAAACAACACACACAGAGACCATTTTTATCTGGTAGGTAATTATTTCCCACTTGCTCAGAGAGCACTGTGAAGGCTCTCATCCACACAAACACACAGCCCACCATCCACTTGAGTGTTACGTCACCCTCCCTGCCTACCTCTTTGACGTGCGTGTGGAAGGCGACAGACATGTCCAGCAGGACTTTGCGCTGCTCCACGCGGCGAACAAAGTCTTGGATTCTGTCTTCGAGCTGGTGGGCGGCCTGGTAGATCTCCTCTGGATCGCACTCTCCCGTCTGGGCCAGCTGCTCGGCCGCCTCCAGCAGCTTGTCTGCATTGGTGTATGTATTCTACACCGAGGACGGGAGAGAGAGATGGATTCACCCAAGAAAACGATATAATACAAGTAATACAAGCAGAGAGAGAAGCAGTAGAAGGGCAGAGAAAATAAAAAACAGGATATGTAGAAGACGTGTGCACTGATGTGACAGTACACAGAGATAGTGAGACGAGTGAGAGGAAATGAGATAAAAGTATGCAAACACTGGTAAGGGTTTGCATTGAAGACATCACATATAAAAAGGAGCACAACTATATTGTCAAGTAGAAGTATGAAGTAGCATGAAATGACTTTCAATAACACATGCATAAAAGAATGTTTTATTTATGAAACATCCAGCACATCTCTTTGAAAATGCTTTGATCAATGGACAGGAACGCTAATTTAATTCAAATGTAGGCCTATTGTGAATTGAGTTTTGATGTAGTTTTTAAAAAGTTGGTCCCCAGAAAAATAGTTTGGGCAACACTGATCTGGACCATAATGTGAGATCACATTCTTTTAAATTGTGGGATGGGTTGGTGGGTATTTTACGGGACGTCTAGTGGCAACAAGTCACTAAGTGTTAAAGCCAGACTACTGCAGCTGTATCGGATATTTTGGGTTAATACTGTACAGTAGCATGAAAGAAAAAGAGTCATAAAGTCACTGAACTGACTCAGTAATGTCTGTCAGACAGCTGACATGAGAAAGCTTCAACCAATAAATTTAGGTAACATTGAATTATTGTTGTTATTGTTACTGAATTAGGCAAAGGGAGTGTCTAATTGCTAATTAATTCAGCTTATCATTTATAGATATAGTTTTTCTTTTCAAAAGTGTTCAAAGTCTTGCGTTGAAATGAAATAGCCTCAAACATTGCTCAACATATAACCCGATACAATGTGGTAAAATAGCACATAGTCCCCAGTACGTGTTTTTTTCTTTTAAATCAGAGCTACAGGAAAGCATCTGTAACAGCTGCAACAATATTGGTTTCAGTGCTATTTTATGTATTTCTTTGAAACAGGTGGCGGATGAGCGTGACAGATACCTGTGCCACTTCCTCAAAGTCTTCGTGCCGTTTCTGGAGCGCTCGGGCTCGGTGGAGGGACTTTCCCACACCGGTGTGTTTGCTGAGGAAGGCCTCGCCGTGGTTTTCTATCCAGTCCAGCACCTGTGCAGAGAGACCACACACTAGGACATAGGCAACCAGGAGGGGGCACTCTCTGGAGGTAGACGAGCCAGATGGAGTGTTGGTGATAATCAAAAGAGTGTGTACGAGAAGAGTGACACAAATGATGATCAGTATTGTTTGAGGCGCTGCACCGAGCCCTTCTTTTCACACTCCTCTCCCTGCTCTCTGTCCTTCAACAGTTAATGGATGAACGCAGTATCTGCATGGACATATGACCCAATTCAGTTGCCATAGCAACAGTTGCCATGTCAACACAATCAGGAATGCCCATGCCACTGTATTATCACATTGGACCATTGAATTATGGCATGCTCGCTATACTTATTTTTCAAGGCTTTAATTTGCAGAGAACACTTACATTTCAGGCATGTATTTATTTTTCCTTTCCACTAAAATGTATGATGAGTGAAGACGCAAGGTTCCAGCGACTTGCTCAAGGACACGTTGATAGGAAACATGGCCGCTGCTGGGATCAAACCCTCTATTAAGAGCAGAACACTTCTAACTGGCTACCCTGCTATTTTCAAATGACTGTCTAACCTTCTCAATGTTATACTGAAAGAAATGGCATTTACGTTCTGGAATGACCATGGTGAATATGTGTGCATGCATCTAAATAAAAACACATACCGGTATCCTATATATAGAAATATAAATGCATGTGTATGCGTGTGTGTACCTGTTGGACGTCCTGCTGAAAGACACAGAGCTGCAGACGTTGGTGCAGTCGCACTTTGCGGTGTTGCCAGATGTTTTCCAGCTGTCTCTGGTGATGCAGCACCTCGTGGATGATGTCCAGGACGTGGTGCACTGCCTTGGAGTAGTTTGCTGATGCCGTCAGTGAATCAGCACTGCCTGGGGTCAAAGGTCGCTGCAGCTTGTCTAGCAGAGCTTTGCCGTCTTGGCTCACCTGGGAGTGTGGAAATAAGTTGCCATAGTACATTATTTACGCACAACTACTGGACAAACGCACCAACGCTGAAAAATATATTGTCGTAATTACGTTTTGTATTTGACTTCACCGAGAATGACGAGAAATCACCAAAATACCAACAGTCAGCCAACTGTGTGGATAATTGTAGGAAAGCACGTACTTGTTATGTTTAGAAACTGAAAAGGGGAAACGATAAATGAAAAAGCCACAAAGGAGGAATTTGTGAGAAACGCAATGAAATGTTATTCTTCACACTGCAGTTGCAATTCCTTTAATTTTGTCAGTGTGATCACTCACCAGGGAGGTAACGAGGGGGTTGAATACAGTTATGTGTGTGCATGTGTGTGCGTATGTGTGTGTGGGCGCATGCCAGGTCTTGTGTAATTATGTGCAGGTGTACATGTGTATCCGTTGGGAATACATGGCAATTTATATTCCAGAACTGCATAGGTATGTGCATGTTTCCATATTATTTGCATGCTCAGTAATGCTATGTACATGCACAATATACCACGAAGTTATGTGTTATACCACATATAAAAATATTGTCAGCATAAAAGAAGTAGTTGATTCTAAATGAAATTTGAAGTACAGTGTAGTACTGTGAACACTTGGGCTGGAAAAAGCTTGAATTTCAACTCAACGTGTAATTCGACCGAAACCAATATGTGAGCTACATACAAGTTAATTTAAAGTTTTAAATTCCAACAACACAGAACACCTATAAGTCACTATACATGATTTATATTCTAATAAAACAATAAACTTATTTGTGACTCTTCAAAGTGTATTGAAACTTAATCAACCAGGACAAAGCTGCAAATTCAACGGCCTGTGTTGTGTAGTGATGATGTGAAGTTTGTAGTTTGTTTTGTCATAGATGAAGGTAAAGTGTGCCGTTACCTCAGAGTAGGCGGCGGTGATGTGTTCATACAGGCCTTGGTGGTGGTGGATGGCGTCCTCGAGGTCTTGCAGCTCGGAGGGCAAATCCACCTCGCCGCACGCCTTACACCATGAGTCCACGTTGCTCATGTACTGAAGTGGAAGAAATGCAGTTTTATTCACACCAACTGCCACTCGGATGGAAAGCAGTTCACATGAGACACAGCATCATACAGTGGTGGTGTTTACCTCTCCTTCCCAGGAGTCACATGAAAGTCAGACATATCAGAGTGTACAAAAACATATTGCCTGAGGAGCATTTTTTATACTATGACTGAGCTTAAAGATGCAGAAGTATGCTTATGTATGAGCTCTCTTGAAGCTATTTTTCTGAAGAATAATACATGGCTGAGTGTGCGGATGTTCATTGGCCTGTGGTGACTTCCTAGAACTTTCAGTACACCCCTTCAGGAGGGGAGGAAAACAAAACAATCAAAGATTTAGAACAAATATTTAAAATGAGCTTCTCTAAAGGTTGGGGTGAAACCTCTGGAAAACAAAAAAGGAGCTGTTTTTATTTCAGCTCACAAAACATGAAAGGCTGGTTTGATGCCGGCAATATTCCAGGTAGGAAAAGCCGCACAACCCACGTTCCATAGTGGGACGACTAATGAGCACCGGCAGAAATAACAGCAGATAACAAATGCCTTATTTACATTCTGCATATGTGCATGTAAATATATGTTAATGTGATGCATATGTTAGGCTGTATAGATTTAATGAGGCCAAATGAGTATTTTACAACCCATAAAGTGCATAAACTATGTATCCACAGGCATCCATTAAAATACTGAAGGTCAACAACTCCACTAGTTCCAGGTACATCTAGGTACATTAAAATCATAAACTGAATTCAGTTCCCACTATACTTGACCTGCTGGAAGAGTTCATGCATTTAGGGAAATATACTCATCCGCGGTAGATGAGAAGATTAATAGCACTCAAATAGTAAATATGATGCCACAGCCAGCAGCAGCTTGGCTTAGGACTACCGTTGGCTGCTACTTCCTAAAGTCCCGCTGTCACACAAACACTCAGGGTTTTCTAAGAATTAAACAAACAACATATACTGTGATCATCCGTGAGCTTTAGACATGCTGGTAATGGCTTCTGAGGGTTGGACATTCCTGATTATTCTCTATATTCGTGCAAATTCTAAGACACTGGAGAACAAACATCTATGAAGAGCTAAAGCAATTAATCAATCGATCAGCGGAAAATTAATCAACAACAATTTTGATCAGTGATTCACACACAAAACAAGCTTTTTGAAAATATCAACTTGGGCTGGGGAACTTATGATATATTATAGATTCATTATAAATGTCCACTAGATGAATTAGTAATTAAAGTAATCTGTGTTTGTAACTCACCTGGTCACATTTCTGGTGGAAGCTGGCTGACATCTCCAGCAGCGTGCTGCGTTCATCCAGCGCTGCGGCAAATGCCTTCCACTCCTGTTCCAGCTGGCCTGAGATCTGCTTGATCTGCTGGGAGGCGTAATGACCGGACTCCAGCAGCCGGTTGCCCACCGACATAATGCGGTTGATATTCACGTACACGTTCTGCACAGCCGGACCGGGAGAGGGGGAAAGACACCATTGAACAGGGGGGTTGTGGGTAAATGAAGCACTCAGGATGGAAGAAAGAGTAAATTAACCACTAGACGTAAAAGTAGAACAGAGACAGCGAATCGTCGCCATCGCTTCTCATCCAAGCATTGTGACTCCGGCGGCTAGATTGATTCCTCCTCTAAGTGGTTTCAGAGTGTAAATAAAGAATAGGATTACTTAATACCTGGTTTTGATGCTGCTAACGTGCAGTAAATACATGCGTACACACAAGAACAAACTGCTCCAGTCAAACTAGAGGTTGATGCTAAGTGCAATAACTATATGATTATAGAGCGCAGGGCACAGACTTGATAGTCCAAGTGGGCGGATAAGCATTGCCCCCTGCTGCGAACCAGTGAGTGTGTCTTACCATGCAGTTCATAGCGAAGTGGTTGTGTTGGGTTTGCAGCTCGATGGCGTGGGGGTGGTTGTTGCCGATCTCTGTGTAGCCGGCCAGGAACAAACCCTTGTTGTGCATGATCCAGTCAAACATCTGAAGCATTGGGAATGACAGGACGGACACATGGAGGGAAAAAAACGTTACACACACACACACACACACACACTAAACACCATTTACTTTCACAGATCACCAAAAAAACGGGCAAAAACAAACAGCTGGCACTTAGCCGTGTGGGCAGACACGAGTATGTTTGTGTACTGCTGCAGTGTGCAGGTAGTTGTCATCTTTCCAGGCCAGAATACGGAGAAATGGACTGCCTCTATTAAGAGTATCCTCTCAGGCCCTCCTAGAGAACAAACTTGTGGCCTATGGTGTCCTAGCAACAAGCTCGTACGACTGCAGTGTATCCAAGACTGCAGATCTCTCCGTTGCTGCAACCTGCTTTTTTTATTCTCCTCACTCAAAGATGGTTCTCTGTATTTCTCTCCCTGTCTCCTTCTATTTGGCGCTGCAGCTGTCATCACCTGAGCTTTCAGGGTGGCAGTCAGAGTGGAGAGCTTTGTACCTGCATCAGCTCTCCTCCATCTTCCTGTCTCTCATTTTGCATGTGGTGGAAGGAAAAGCCGTTCAGGTTTGACCTCTTTTATATGTGGTAATAGAATTGAAGGCACTGTTTAAGGGTCAAAATAAAAAAATAAAGGACATGGATTCATGAGGTCTGCACAGTATAAATCAATGCCTCTCAGTGGGCGTAATTAATTTGAGTTTTTATTGGCATTTGTCTGCCCTACAGTGATCACCAACTGTGACTACAGATTACTGCTACATCACCGCTCATGCTGAATGACACCCGGACTCCCACCATCCACTGACCTTCTCTGCGTCCTGTTCGAACAGGCGGAGCTGGAAGCACTGATCCAGCTGGAGCTTGCGGACATGCCAGGCCTGGTGGAGGTGCTGTCGGGTGGAGTGCAGTTTATCCAGCAGCTGGGTGATCCGTGGCACCAGACCCTGGGTGTCAGCGTTGCACATCCCACCACCGCTGCTGCCCCCGCTGCCACCGCTGCCGCCGTTACGGTTGGAGAAGGACTCACTGCTCTGGATTCTCTGAAGCAACCTGGAGATGGATGTGATATGCGTTTCAAATTTGTGTGAAATATGTTATATGAGAATAATGTTGATTAGCACAAATATCAACAGATGCAATAAAAATATTTCATTCTAATAATACATTTGAAAGGATTGGATTCTATTACTATAGTATTGCAAAGTATGTGTGACATGTTTGTATTTGTTCTGAACAACTATATCCGCAGTGAAAAGACCACCATCATAGAGAGGGGGGAGAAACACCACTGTTTAAAAGTACTGTATATAGGAAAACATTTGGAAGAAGGTGATGAACGTTTCCAGCCTTTGCTCTACTGTTCAGTTAAAAAAAAGAAGTAAAAAAGGAAGGAGAAAATGCAAAGCCACGTGTGAAGTATTTCCGTGCACCTACCTCTGTCCCTCCGTGTCCAGCTCCTCAATGGGGGCTTTCATGACTTTCTTCTTCAGCGTTGCATGTTCTTCTATCATCCGCCTGGCTCCTTCCAGATCTTGGGGAAAGTCTTTCCTCGACACCGTTTCTTGCATCTCCTCTAGTCGAGCCAACATCTGGGTGGCGTGACCGGAGAACTCCTCAAACGCCACACGCACCTGGAGAAAAACACCACCAAAACATCTGCGTGAGGCTGTAGGTTTACGTATAGAACTCTGTTTAATCATCCAACTACTCACGGCTGAAGAATACTGTAAATGACTGATAATGACACCCACTATTATGATACTCAAGATAGAAGAAGAGTCCAATTTCACCTCTATCCACTCTTCGTGGTTGTAGTCCAGGCTGCCGTCGAAGTCCGAGGTCAGTTGGGAAGGGTCGACGACCTTCGTCAGGCCCTCTAGCGACACCATGGTGGTCTAGGGAGCAAAGGTCACGGAAGAGTGGCCGAGACAGAGAGAAACGGATTGAAAGCGGTTAAGGCGGATCAAGGTTACTTTCAGTCAATTGAGTGCAAAATGCTTTTAATCTCTCCGCTCCTCCCACTGGCTTTCTTTGATGCCTTGGTGTGCAGTTGAGGGTGTTTTTATTTTAGCCCCTTTCTCACTGGATAAACAATATATATCATAAATAAAATCAACAAGGATTAAGAGAATTATTATAATATGTTAACGTACAAACTGGTTTTCAGTGTTTGCTAACCCTGCTTCTATCGTCTGTTCTGATCTAGCAGATTTTCCCATGTTTGAAAAAACTAATTTTGATGAAGAAGGGCATTAGAAGAAGTAACAAACCCCCAGGTGGCGACACCCAGCAACACAGGATTTGTAAATGACAGCAGAGTTGGATATGATTTACAGAAATAGGAAATAACTTTAGGATACCATAGAACATATTAAAAAGGATCCACCAAATAAAAGCAACGTTTTTACAGCGTCCGCCTCTCTATCACAGAACAACAAGCTCACGCACTTGTTGTCTTTTGGGACTATATGGCACACTCATTTGTCGCCTCTGGCCGTCCTCATCTTAGGAGTGATGTGAAATTAAAATCCCCTCTGTGCAACGACTGCATATTACAATATCAGTTTCTAAGATACAGATACAGGAGGAAATGTCTCCTTGTTTGGTTTCAATGCCTCTGTGCTTCTGCTAAGCCACCTCCGCACAACACCCCCACACACATGGCCAGAGATGGATGGAGACAGACCGAGAGCTAGATAGCTTCGTGGACAAACAATGCAGAAACACACTGTCCTTGGGTAGAAAAAAAACGGTTGCTCTTGACAGGAGAAAATACTGATACGGCTGTGTTCCCTATTGTGGTTCAAGTTAATTGATTTGTACATGTTGAATGGTGAGAGGGGGAATGTTCAGGGCTCTTGGGTGCCGCTTTTCTCCCACACAACCACAGAGCGATTTATCAACTATCAAAATCTTGCAAAATCTCCCCCCTGAGAAACCTGTCACATCTCTGGATTTCATTTTATCAAGGCAAGAGAAAAACACACTTGATGACTTGATGCAGCAGACCAATTTTGCACACATTCACTACACTTACTGTATGAAAATCGCTGAAACAACAGAGGACTTTCTCTGTATAAAACCTTAAGAAATCCTAATACATTTAGAATATGAGGTCCGGGAGTGATACACGCATGCAGAACACATACAAATACACATGCAGTGTTTCAAATCAATGCCTGCGTGGCATGGGAGGGCAGACCATGGATAACTAACCTGCCCCTTGGCATCTGCCTATAATTCCTCTCATATAATCAATACGGTGTCATCAGACTACAGTAAATATGTGTGTGTGTGTGTGTGTGGAAAATCAGAGCCATTTCCACACCAGTGCATCCCCTCACACTACAATGGTCAGGCTAAAGGCACCCCATGAGAAACAATCAGAGCACAAACTGTACCATGAAACGGGGTTCCACCTCCGTTACAGCACATGGGTTTGTATCAGCCCATGTCTCACTACCACGGAAGGAGAGCTAGTCGTTAGCATACTAAGCAAGATTCTTTAATGACGGATCAAACAGGAGGGGAGGAATTGTTATCTAGTCCTCATTAGGGGCCATTTACTAAACAGGCTTCAAATCCTGCAAACGCATCTTCACACCATCACAAGCAGAGCACTGATTACCCCATGCAGTGGTACACTCAGTGGTGTACCAGTATTTGTAAGAGCACACTGGTGCACATCGTGTTCTATGAAACGGTCAGAGCATTAAAAATAAGCCTGTTCTTCTGAATAAATCACTATATCAGACGTGAAAAAGTCTAACGCTTGACTGGCAGCTTCACAAACACTCGTGATCCGCCGTGTGCCGTTTTAGGGTTGAATGCGATGAAACTCCTCCTCTGGTAGACAGCTGGCTGGTGATGTACGCACCCAAAACAGCAGGGAGATGAGTGTCATGAAGTGTGCTGACAATGAGCAGCTCGGCTGGCCACGGCGGTCCTTATAACAACTCAGCTGACGGCAAATTAAGGGACTTTTTTCTGCATTTAGGACTCATTACTTAAAGTGATGGTTCAGAGTAAAATGCACCCTAGGTAATTTCCATCATGACATCCAGCCAAACACCCCCTCGGAAGCATTTTTAGCGATGGTCAGCATTGGTCAAGATAGGGCGACGTGACACGAGTTTCACGCCAGAGTACGAAAAGGTTTCGCTGATTATTTATAAATGCTTGTATTATCATGTCAACACTTGTCAACACGGAACTTGTCACGGAAACAGCTGGGTAAACGCTGACTGCCATTAAACACCAATGAAGAAGAAGAAGAAGAAGCTGGGTAAACACGGAAGTGCCGTCTACGCAACAGCAGTAGCTTTAGCAGTAGAAGCTATCAGGCAAGTGTTCATTTAAATAAACTCCTGATGTACTTACAAACTTTAAAATGCCTGGTTTTGTGAGTACAGACCCTATGTGTACTACTGCAGAAGTTTGGTAACATTCCATGCATTAATAGTGGGGAAATTTACGAGATATACAAGATGTACCATCGCGCTATTGCTAAGCCATTCAGCTGATCGCCTTATCTTGACCAATGCTGACCATTGTTAAAAATGCTTCCGAGGGGGTATTTGGCTGGATGTCATGGTGGAAATTACCTAGGGTGCATTTTACTCCAATCCATCACTTTAAAAATGGCAAATATAGAATTGCAGCACTTGATTTTTCTATATGTGGGTGCTTTCAATAGTCATTACAGCACGCTAAAAAGTGTCTATTTGCAAGTCTCTCCTCACCAGAGCAACATATAATTACATCATTGAAGTAATGCAGTCATGGGTAGCAAGTGAGCTTTGGCTGTATAGCCTCAATTCTTTACTGCAGCAGTTAATCAATTTCAAATCAAATCAATTTCACAATATTTTTGACCAAATACCTCAATATTGATTTTTACAAGATCAAAAAAAATCACTATTAATGTAGATTTAATGACTAGGTAGGCAAAAGCACGCATTACAACAGCTGGTAAGTACAGGAAATGACTTATGTCATATTACGATATTCAAAATCAAATAAGATATCTAGTGGCATATCACGATATCAATATAATATCGATGTATTAGCCAGCCCTACTTTGGTGATAATTTGTCATCTCTGAGTTTACATATATTGCGGCCATGTGTGGAAATTTTGTAAAATGCTGAACGAAACATACTCTGGCATTTTGATTAATATAATTGCAGAGTGTTGCTTCTATTTATTTAACAGTTTTAAAAACAAAGCAAATATACTCAGTCTCTGATGAAGGCTGCTAATTATTTGAAGAGCCAGAGAGCGGAGATGACATTCTAATAATCGGTTATCTTTACGTAAAGCAGGTTTTCCGCATCCTACCTCAAACTCAAACTTGGAGCTGCCAAAGTTGGTCCTCTGCTTCTGCCAGAAGTTGTCTGGTTTGATGATGAGGGCGACGTGGATGCAGGATGGGAACGACTCCTGCAGGATCTTCAGCAGAGGCTTGATGCTGTCCCACTTGGAGCCGCGCATATCAACGATGACTGTGAAGCCATGTTTACACACCTCCTCGCTGGGATGGACGGGGGACGACGGGAGTGGGAGGAATTGAAGAGAAGAGAGGGAGGGAGGGAGGGGCAGATTGGAGAGTATAATCCAGAAAGAGAGGAGACAGATGACAGGCGTGGGAAAGGATGAGTGAGGGATAGAGAGAAAAGAGATGATTGAAAAAGGAGAAGAGAGGGGGAAAAGGGGGAGAACAGAAATGAGAATCAAAACAAACAGCGAGATGACGCATTTTCTATCTACTGTGAGAAGCCTACGTAGCAGACACACAGCCCACCCGACGCCCACACACACCCACACAGAAACCTGCAACGAATGAGTCACAAATATGTGCCGGAATATAAAAATACAAATCAGCACATTTGTGCACCAGTAACCTCGTCTCTCCATGGCCGACATTATTATCACATAACCTTCATCTACACGCCTGAAACTAAAATCTGCTGTTGTTATGCAAGATCTAAACTATTCCATAGCTTGTTGCATATTATTACTACTACTGATTTTATTTAGCAAAACCGGAATCCTTTTTCTACTTTTGGTCATTTTATGCATTTGACTTCCGTAACAAATATAATTTTCATATCCCTCCATTAAAGGAACTGTTAATTCCTCCATCCCATCCAAACCTGTGTAAACAACCTGTCAGTAGATAGGCAGTGTGCAGCAGTGTGCAGATGTTGCCTTTCCCAAAATAGAGCATCTCTGGTCACCAAAAAGAAAAAAATACACAATTGAGACAGAAAATATGAAAATATGGAAAACTGACATAATGATAGTGTAGTTACAAATGCCTGAAAAAAAGAAGATAATTCACAATGAATTTAGCCACGTTTTGACCTGCACGGAGATAATGTGGTGACTTAAATTGAGATGAGAGTAGATGAAGATGGATGGATGGATGGATTGGGACGGCTGGAGGGAGGAGACGAGTGGCAGATTAAAGAGAAGTAAACAGACAGCTGGAGAGGAGAGATGTTTTACCTGTGGGTGAGGAGCTACTCGTCCACAGCAACTACTACTACTACTGCTGCTGCTGCTGCTGCTGCTGCTGCTGCTGCTGCTGCTGCTGCTGCACTGCCTCGGCTACTGCGACACTTTGTTTTGCTTTCACACACGCTCTCTCCCTCCCTCTCTCCCTCCCTCACACACACACACACACACACCTCCTCACACATGCGCTCTCTCCGGCTGTCATTTTTAATCCTCCGTGCCCAGCCCTCTCTCTCTACTGCTCCCTCTCCGATGATCCTTCGTTCCTTCCATTATTGGCTTTTTGTTATACCTCTCTTAACTCAGGCTTTCCCTCTCAGCATCTCTAGAGCTGATTATTGGCAGCGAGGAATCTGCAGTCAGCTAACTGTTCTTGAATTATTTCTCTCTCTATTCCTCCCTCACATGCTCATCTCGGCTCTCTCACGTGTTTGCTCACAGAGCCTCGTCCACTTGCTCCGGGTGTTTGTTTCCTATCGAGGCATTGCTTCTCCTTGTCTTTAAAAAAAAACAAATGACCACACACACACACACACACACACAAACAAATGTAATGAATATGTAACCTGGGTATGCCGGCGAGGTAGGCAATCAGTCTCCGCAGGTCATCTGTTCGTATTCTATCGTGGTTGCTGCGTGATGGAAACGTTAACACAGGACCCCCGCGTCTGTCTCTGCCACCTGAGGCGACACACACACACACACACACACACACACACACACACACATTAGATTAGAACAACATGACAAGTGACTGCAGGTGTAATAGGCATTGTTGCTGCACATTAAAACATCCTGTTAAATGTGGGTGTGACCCAAGCCAACAAGCAAGGTGTGCAACCTGTTTTTGTTCCTAGGCAAAAAAACAAAAAACAAAACCCTACTCTGTCACGCCTCTTGGGGTACCCAGGCTCACAGACCTGACACAGACAGACAGGCAGAGAGAGAGCAGGCAGGCCACAGCAGGATGAAGTGTGTCTTGGACAGCATTCATTCATACACCTCCTGCAGGTGTATGAGGCGGTGTGGATGTGTTTAATTGTTTTAAACGTGGCTGCTGTGAAACAACCAAAGAATAGTGACATTGTTCTGATTTACAGCTTTGTTCTCACTAGCGCCTCTTCATTCACTCTCTAGGTCGCTGGAAATTTGAATACTGTGTTTACAAGCAGCAACCGACAACGTGAATACATGTTATATCTTATTATTTGTAGTACATCATACCCAGGACTATAATTCCCTCTATGTTTAGCCACACAAGCTCACCCGATTACAGTGTTCAGCATTAAGGCAAATCGATCGACGTTCCTTAAACTTTTAGTACGGCTGCATTCACTTGCTGTCCGTCTTTACCTTCAACAAGGTCTCTGACTGAAAGCTTACTCACTAAAAAGATTGTTGCACAGATTTGAGTGGTTGGAAGCATTTCATTGTTTAACAATCTATAGCTCCAGCACCTAAGTCTGATACTGGTTGAGCTGTGCTTATTTCTTTATAGAAGTAATAAGCTTAGTGTTATATTTGTATCAGTCCATCAGCAAAAATTTGACTGGCATAAAATAGGCATCATAGTAACATTCAAAAATTGAGTGAAAGGCTTGACAAATGTGAGTGCCTGCTAGATTAAAATGCCCTCGGCAAATAGACTGACTATTGATTTGAACTGCTACTTGCTCTGTTGAAACTAAAGGCAGGCACTGAGAAACAGAAAAGAAAGTTTAAATTCTCCAAAATAACATTTATACAACACACATAAAGACCTTTACTGTATGTTATATCCCCATATATGTTATGTATGTATGTGCATTATGACCTGAAATCATTTCAGATTCATTTTAATATTTCTACACAAGACTAAGAGTCTACAGCCATGTTAGCGGATATGTGAGTCTGCATAGGCATATCAGTGCTTTGAGATAAATTACTATGCTAGCATGGTATAATATTTACCGTATCGCTCTCTTAGGTTAGCATGTTAGCATGCTAATATTGTGGTAAACAGTACAGTGAACACTTTCACCTGTGGGTGGCACTAGATGGAAGACCAAAGGATCAAAGCTTCCTGGCCTGAATCCAATATTTTGAATATTATTTTGTCATTTGAATTGGTAGTTGGGAAACATTTGCTGTTTACAGTACATAGTCATGTGACTGAATTCTAAATATCTGTTACTATGATGATAATAATAAGAGCAGAAGCAGAGAGCCACTCCACTCACGTGGGAACCTGTAAACATAGGCTGACTGTGCTCAGCCCACAAATGAGTGAGTTCAGTCGGGTTGCTGTGTGCCTGTAGGCTCGTCCCAGCCGCTCAGAGGAGGAAATCAAACGCTCACATGGCAAACACGATGGGGGGGGGATTATTAAGTAGCCGGAATCAGGATAATGGACTTAGCTCATTTTCACTATCGGCCCCTCCTTTATCTGCCTCCCTACCTCATTTCAAAGCCAATTACTCTGCAAGCGACTACTATATGGGATGTGGTAGCAGAGAGTAAGTCATCTCCATGGCAACGCAGCCCTATCTCTCCTCTCAATTTCTGTATGTTTGTCTGAGTCATCGTCCTCACCACCGAGTTTCTGCCTGTGACCATCGCCACACACACACACACACACACACACACACACACACACACACACACACACACACACACACACACACACACACACACACACACACACACACACACACACACACACACACACACACACACACACACACACACACACACAGAATAATGTCTTTGTGTGTTGTACAAATAATCCTGCTGGATGTTTTTGGCAGTCCATATCTCCTGCTCGGCCTCCTGTGAGTTTTCCCTGGCAGCATGACTTCCCTGGTGTGTGTGTGTGTGTGTGTGTGTGTGTGTGTGTGTGTGTGTGTGTGTGTCAGACATGGCTGAGCTTCCCTTGGAGGGAGCGAATACACAGCTGTAGCTTACTATTCTGTAGTCCTGCTGATACGGACTAAACAATGGATGTCTGTGTGTGTATAATGTGTCGTCCGAGTGTGAAGACGGGTCAAAGGTTAAGTGCCTGGGCCTCAGTTTGACCCCCGTGAGTTTTTACAGGCACAGATTATTATTTTGAGAGAGGATAGAGAGCTACAGAAAGAAGCAGTGGGAGAATACATACAGTCCAGCACAGTTCATTTGTGAAACTAAACACTCACATTATCACAGTATCTTACCTGACAAAAAGGCAACTTTTTCTTTGAGGATGGGAAGAACCTCCATTGCTCTTATCTCCTCATATCTCCTGAAACCTGGATAGAGAGAGAGAAAGGGAAGGAGAAAGAAAGCCAATTTAATAAATGGGGTCAGAGTCCCTTTTGCTCCTGTCGATCAGCCATGACTTTTTTCCTTGATGGCAGATTATTTAGGACACAGCAGATTTTGTCCACTTGTAATCTGCAGTTTTTGAACAGTGGATTGAGTCTAATTTCGGATTACCCGCATCATGAGAAAAAAATCAGTAGGTTTCTCTCTCACACACACACACACACACACACACACACACACACACACACACACACACACACACACACACACACACACACACACACACACACACACACACACACACACACACACACAGTCTTGGGGACTGATATGTTTTACATGACGGTTTGTCTACATTAATAGAACTAGATATTTAGCATGAGAATTAATGGTGAAAAAAGCCCCGCAGCAATAATTGGAACTATCAATCGTTGCCCTGTGAACGTCTGCTGGATCTCATGGGCGTGATGGTGCCTCACATCCCTTTGGTGTGCTGCTAATATTCTGTCACAGTTGAATGAATGGCTGTAAGGAGATACTGAAAAAGTGAAAAACCTGTTCAGAGATCAAATCGTGTATAAACGACACACAATTCCCGGAAGTGATTAAACCCACGTCTCAACTTCAATACACACAGGACAGAACGGGGCCCAGATTTTGTCCTTCAGACAGAGCAGAGGGCCGGTCTGTGTGAATGATGACCCAGACAAGTCATACTAGCCTTTTTAAAAGAGGCAATGCAAGTGTCTCTTTTCTCCTCCTTCCTCTTTTTGAGTCCTTGCTACTTTTGTCCTCCGTAAAGCAAGATTCTTATTTTACTGTGACTTGTTTTTAGGACCTTAATAGAAATCAAGAATGAAATGACCTCCCTGAGGTTATATTGTGTCGGTATATGTCACAAGCACACTGGTGAATTCATGTGCTAACTGTCCAGACACAATCGTCAGAGACAGGAGTAAATAAAAGGAGGGAGAAAGAAAAGACAGTATTATCCAATTCTAGTCCATAGTGTCTTATTCCCCTTTTCCACCCAAATTAGTGTGAATAAGGAGATTTCTTTTTAACAAGGGAAAACTCACTAAAAATAGTGCCAGACTCTTCTTCCACTGAGAGTAGACGAGTATGTTTTTTTCACTCCATAGAACAACAAGTCAGCTTAGTCCTCCTTTACATTCAGCCCGTTACGGAGACAGACCAGTCTGTTTACATTGTCAGAGGACAAAGCAGCACACGCCACATCTAGTGTTTCTCACACAGACAAATTACCGGGATAATAAAAAAAAAAAAACTGCTTGGCGATCACGCGCCACGACCCCCCCCCCCCCCCTCCCCGCTGATGCCGCAGCCTCAGCCACAATCTTACGCTGAACTCCGTTAAAAACTAATGGCTAACGGCTTTGTGGCACACGTCGTCATAGGTCTTATGTCAGCCGCCACGGGAAGTAAACAAAACACAGCTGCGTTCATTTCGTTTAAAAAAATGTACGCATTAAATATTTCATAATTAACGCAAAGATTAACGCGTTAATTTTGACAGCACTAATAATAATATATAATAATAATATATAATATTATATATATATATATATATATATATATATATATATATATATATATATTACTTCAGTCACTCCTTCAAATTGTCTAACCAGAGTTGGTGATTGCTGGAACAGTGAAGAGACAAACAAAGACTATTTGTGCGAGTTTTTTCAATGTAAGCGTGTTTCACAAAGTTTTTCAACAGAGTCCGGTAGCTCTGAGGAGTATCGGTGAATCCTTGGTTTATTTTGATTAAACAAGAGTTGGTGATGCTGGAAAGACTAACAAAGATGTATCTGTTTGATTATCAATACACTTACTCCTGTGCATACGTGCACGCACGCATGCACAGTCTCCAGTCAGTCACACATGCACACACTTGTTGACAAGTTGAGTCACTGTGCACCTCTTTGTCTGTCCACGGCTTATCTCGCATTCTGCTGCAGAAACCTGAAACCTTTTATTTTCAGGTATGGCATAAATGCTCAAGGACAGGTTGAATCACACCTTCTCAAAACACCTTTCAATGCCTGTGTTATGCTGCCGTTGACTACCTGCTGACTGCTCACTCACTACTCTTAACCACCCCACGTGTTTTCAGGCTGCTAGTGATAACACAGCTGAGTGTAATACCAAACCCAGAGACACAAGTCATGGTTATGCCCGTGAGACAGAGTTGCGATGCGCCTGCAGAGGCGATTTAGATGTCCACTTGGGGGTCATGTTTCCATCCCCGCCCATACTCATGACTACTGCAGAGCCATTTGTTCTGGGAATTAATGTAGATTGTAATCTTTCCCACTAAAGACAAAAGCCAAATGTTATGTTATAGTAATGTAGTGGGATTTTTGTCCAATTGGAAAGGTGCTTTATTGTGTGGAGGTATGGTAAAACACATCCTCACACACACACACACACACACACACACACACACACACACACACACACACACACACACACACACACACACACACACACACACACACACACACACACACACACACACACACACACACACACACACACACACACACACACACACACACACCGTCTGGTTTATAACTGTATGCTAATGAGATGCTCATTATTTTATGCCACAGGAGGAGATGGATGCAAATCGGGACTTGTCTCTGTTTTTTTGCCGTTCTTTACTCCTCTCATTTGTCTCCTGCCTTCCCTCAGGGGGCCACAGAAACACAAATTATCATGATCAACTACATTTCCCACTGTGCTCCTGTAGAGAGTGAGCTTGTAGTTCTCTATGGATGATGCATGAGATAGTGCTACGGAGAGCTCTTGCTCTGCCTCCATTCCTCGGAGCCACGCAAGGATCAGGTTTTACTCTCTAAAAGAGTGGGGCTGTCAAATTAGGCTTTTCTTAATCATTAGTCTATAACCTGCCAAAAAAATCATGAAAATAAAGTTAATTTATAGTAATATAAAAGAATGAATACACTTGAGAAGCTGCAACCAGTAAATCCGTTGTCATGATCAAAACCGTTTTTCTGGTGATTGACTATTTAATTCATTTCTAGTTTCTGCACTAGTTTCAAATTATGTGCCAAAGAGAGGCAAGGGTTCAGGCAATTGGGATATTAAAAATAAATCTGTTGATATTGATATGATAGTTCACATTTGCACTACATGTTTGCGTCCGTTTCTTACCTGTCCTGTGTCTTGTTTTTGTACCTTGCACCTTATGTGCTGTCTGAGTGTTGCATCATTCATTCTGTTTGGTTTGCATCGGGGACACACAGTGGAGAAAGGAGAATCACACTGCATGCATACAGATGGATGACCATAAAGTCTAAATTGTATCTTTATTGTTGCAGCCTTACAGTCTATAAAACATTACCAGGCTATAAGTATGACGGAACGTACCATTGCAGGAGCTGCTTACTAATCATTATAATATCAGCACACGGTATTTACAGTAGCGATGTCTCTAAATTCTAGACGGGTGTGAAAGGTGACGTGTGTACACAAATGGATAAGTTCACTTTTCATTCCCCATGGAGTGATTCATCTTCTAAAGACAACATCTTTGATGTTCCCTACCAACTTGATGTCTGATTGGCTGGCTGCCATCGGGCTAATCAAAGGTCAACGATAAACCTAATGTTGACACAGTGACGAGCAGAAAACCACTACGTGTGTGTCGGAGAGTGTTCAGAGGGTGAGAGAGCACACAGTTGGTGCTTTGTAGCGCTGCGTGAATTGGCGACTGTACAGTCAAATGTAACGGTCACTAGATCTGCCCAGATACACTCCATCCTTTGTAAACTTTCCAAACACACACTTGCCCCTCCTTTTCCAGATGTTGCTCCTTCTCCTACATCTTCCACAGTGTCTTTCAACGAGCTCTAGAAACTGATATGTTTGCTCTTTTATGATGAGAACATGGATGAGTTAACGAATGATGCAAAATTACTTCTCAACACAGGATCATTTGCTATAATTATTACCCGGTGATTATATGGTTCACAGACTAGATCCCTAAAATGCTGTCTGCTTCTAAATGTCACTGTATCTGGAAGTATCTGAACATACATGATGACATACGTTCTATGAATAGCCTGACAATGACTACAATGACTGTGTTTGGGGTGAACTTTCTCTTCTACCAAACAAAAAAGGTAAGTTTAACCACAGAGACACATCACTTCCCTGCGCTCTGCAGCGCTCTGCGACTGGAGAAAGTGGCACAGCAGCTAAATATAGAGCGGCCGCACACTGGAGAAGGTGGGTTTATCTGGATAAATGATCAGTGAGAAAAAAAGTGGACGGAAAAGAAAAACTACAAAAATGTGAGATAATAAGGAGTCATCCTGTCGTAAGTAGGCTGGAAAAAAACAGGCATTTGAAAGAAGGGGAGGAGTGAATTGGACAGTAAGAGAGTGAGGAAGAGGAAGACGGATGGGGAGCGGCTGGGAAATGACAGGTGGAGGAAGGAAAAGACAGCGATGGTAATCACATACATCCAGTCAGTCAGCGTTGAGCACACTCATTTCCACTCTTCCCTTTTATTTTGTATCGTTTATTATCCATTATTTACTTCTCCGTCATGTCCGTATGTCCACGCAACAACATACATGCAGCGTTGCGTTTCAATTGTGTTAAACATAACTAATGCAACTGTAAATATTAAATATGTATTAATTTTGGTTTGCACATTTTGCCATTTTTATATGTCAAAAAGTGGTCGTTACTGATGGCAACCAAAGGTCAAGCATTGGTTGCCGATTTCTCAAAATGGTTGCCAATAGGAACCTGGCAACCCCTACTGTCGCTGCCTCCATGCATGAAGCTGGAACCAGAGACGTTAAATTAACTTCCTGCCAGACGGATGAGGAGGGAGTGTCAAAAAAGGAGAGGCTGGGGATGTTATGGTAGATCTATAAATGCATCCGACTCGCCCACCCACAGCTCCCAGCATTGTACCTGTCAGCTGGATGAGGGCGGAGTCTGTCTGGGCGTAACGCCACTTGCGATTGGTCGCCCAGCAAGTCATGCCTGATGATTCTTCCACAAATTGTAAAGAAAAACAAATCCATAAATTGCAGCGGATTTGGCTTTGATTGCTGATGGGGAAACGTAGTCCGCTGCTCCCATCAGCTAATGATAGACTGACGGGCCGACGTGCTGAAGGGAACCCAGTCCACTGTGGGCAGAGTCGCATCAGTTGAGGGCTATTCCAGGGATTCCTGAGGGCAGATATTCCAATCCAGCAGACAACCAAAACCGCCCATGTTGTCTACGCGTCCACATGGAAAAGCTGGTGCAAACATTTCCAAGCATGAACACAGCTATCTGTGTAGCTTCAGAGCACACAAGCACACTGTGTGGATGCAGAGTCAGTGTGCACCCCATGGGGCATTAGGTGAGCTGCTAATCGGCCTGTCTTTTGGAGCGACAGGTTCCTGGAAGGTAATCCTCAATGTGTAGGAGGGGCAACATTATAATATTGCCTGCACTGCGTTTGTGCACCCTGGGAAGCTGCTTAGCATCAGGAGGTAGAACTTGAGGTTGATGGAGAGAGTCCTTACAGTGTGGGTTTACACATAACGTTGAATATATACACATATATATATATATATATACATATATATATATATATACATATATATGTGTATACACATATATATATATACACACATACAGGTACTACTCGGAAAATTAGAATATCGTGTAAAAGTTGTTTTATTCAGGCAATTCAACATAAAAGATGAAACCAATACATTCTATAGACTCATTACATGGAAAGTGAGATATCTCAAGCATTTCTTTGTTGTAATGTTGCTGATTATGATTTACAGCTTATTAAAACCTCAAAACCAAAAACTCATTAAATTAGAATACTGTGAAAAGCTTCAGTAATGTAGGCTCAAAGTGTCACACACTAATCAGGTAAGTAATCCAAAACACCTGCAAAAGGGTCCTGAGCCTTTAAAAAGTCTGTTTGGTTGCTTGTTTGGTTTAGAAGAATTCACAATCATGGGGAAGACTGCTGATCTCACAGTTGTGCAGAAAACCATCATTGACTCCCTGCACAAGGTGGGTAAGACACAAAAAGTGATAGCAAAAGAAGCTGGGTGTTCTCAGAGTGCAGTCTCAAAGCACATTAATGGACAGTTAAGTGGAAGGCAGAAGTGTGGAAGAAAACGGTGTACAAGCCGGAGGGATGACCGCAGCCTGGAGAAGATGGTCAGGAAAGGGCCATTCAAAAGTGTGGGGGAACTTCATAAGGAGTGGACTCAGGCTGGAGTTGCTGCTTCAAGGGAAACGACACGCAGGCGGATGCTGGACATGGGCTTCAAATGTCGAATTCCTGTTGTCAAGCCGCTCCTCACGAGCAAGCAACGCCAGAGGCGCCTTACCTGGGCTAGAGAGAAGAAAGACTGGACTGTTGGCCAGTGGTCCAAAGTCCTCTTTTCTGATGAGAGCAAGTTTTGCATCTCATTTGGCAACAAAGGTCCCAGAGTCTGGAGGAAGACCGGAGAGGCGCAAAATGGAAGATGCAGGAAGTCCAGTGTTAAGTTTCCCCAGTCTGTGATGACTTGGGGATCCATGTCAGCTGCTGGTGTTGGTCCTCTGTGCTTTATCAAGTCCAGCATAAACGCAGCTGTACCAGGAAATTTTAGAGCACTTCATGCTTGCTTCAGTGGACCAGCTTTATGGGGATGAGGACTTCATCTTCCAGCAGGACTTGGCACCTGCCCACACTGCCAAAACTACAAAATCCTGGTTCAACAACCATGGGATTACAGTGCTTGACTGGCCCGCAAACTCACCTGACCTGAACCCCATAGAAAATCTGTGGGGCATTGCCAAGAGAAAGCTGAACGGGAAGAGACCAAACAATAAAGAAGAGCTCAAGGCCGCGATTGAAGCATGTTGGTCTTCCATAACACCTGAGATATGCCACAAGATGGTAGCATCCATGCCGCGCCGGATTAAGGCAGTCATTCGTGCAAAAGGGGCCCTAACCAAGTACTAAGTACAGATGCAAGAATTTACATTCAGAGGCCTGACATTTTTGTATTTAAAATCCTTTTTTTTAATTGATTTCAAGCAGTATTCTAATTTTCTGAGTTTTTGAATTTGAGGTTTTCTGAAGCTGCAAGTCCAAATCAGCAAAATCAAAACAAATAAAAGCTTGAAATATATTGATTCGCATTGTATTTGTCTATATAATGTGTAAATTACATGCACTTTTTCAGGATATTCTAATTTTCCGAGTAGTACCTGTATATACACATATATACACAATATATATATATATATACACATATATACACATTATATATATACATATATATATATATATATACATATATACATATATATATATACATATATACATATATATATATACATACATACATACATACATACATACATACATACATACACACATATTCATCAGTATATTTGTAATCAATATCAGCAATTCTTAAAGTAAAAATTTCCACTTGTTTGGTTGTTCCATGTTCTCAAATTTGAGGATTTTCTACTTTTATTTGATTAATATTATCGTAAACTGATTAGAATTTGGACTGTTGGTCAGACAATACACTTCAATACATATTTACTGTCAAATATTCTAAATGTTATCATTTATTACATATTCATGTACAGTGATCATTTGCATTAAAAACACCAGAGTATGTAACTCCATGACATTCCTCATTGTATTCATAATCAATAAGCTGCAGTTGTTGATTATGAGTAATTATTACCTCAACCACGACATCTTCATTCAGCAATTCCCAGGAACCAGGGTCCATTGCCAAGTTTTAAATTCCCAAGAAGAATGAGGTGAACCGTACTTTCCAGGAAGTTTATCTATCCCGTCGCATGACACAAAAACATGCCATTAACTAGATCAATCATTCCTAATTGACCGTCGGTCCCAATATTTCCTGGGTCACTGGTCCTGAGTGAGGTGGGTGTTGGTGAAACGCAGTCACCACTCACACGGCTACACCCCTCTCTCAGAAAGGGCAAATGATGCCATGGGGAAATGCCAGAAGTGTCCATCATCCTTGGCTGAATGGAAACTACCAACAGTCAGTTTATCATTTAGGTCAGGACGGTGACTGGGTCGTGTGTGTGTGTGTGTGTGTGTGTGTGTGTGTGTGTGTGTGTGTGTGTGTCAGAATACGTCATCATGTCAACATTCAGCACACACCTCAGAGGCTTGAGACTAGTAGGGGCATCCGAGAGGTCAAGTGGGCGTTAGGCTGGCTGATACAACAAAGCAGTTTACTCAACAACTCCAATACAAGACTGGCCCAGAGAGATTGTGGAAATACCTCGGGGGGGGGGGGGGGGGGGGGGTAGAAGTTTGTGTGTGTGTGTGTGTGTGTGTGTGAGATTCTTCTATCTTTAAAAATGCAACAGCTGCCTGGACAAGAACAGATGGTATGGTGTCAGTCAGCAAAGGGAGTGGAAAAGTTGCAGAAATAACACACACACGCACACACACTCTTGTCCATCTGATTAAAGAGTTGTTACAAGCAGGCGTAATCTCATAATGGCTTCTCAGCAGCTGACTTGGATGCTTCGGTTCCAAACCAGCTGTCACGGGTCAGGAGAAACCAACACCGTGCACATGTGTGTGCATCTGTGCATAACCGCGGACATCCCACATTTACAGCATGCCAGAAATTCCTGGCTGGGTGAGGATGTGTGTGAGTAGCAGAGATTCCTTAAAGATGAGGGAGTGGACAGGAATGGGGGCGTCCATGACCTGGACCCCCTGACCTACATCCTGATCGCAGATGTAAAAAAATAGATACCGGTATTAGCCAGGGTGGTTATGTTTGACTGCATGCTCTTTGTATCCATGAATGTTTCACCGTGGGAAACATAACTGTAATTAATTTGATTTGAGCATGTTATATCTCAAGTATGCATGAACATGTTATTGTTCTTTTATTTTTCTTATGGTCTAAAAAAGTGGTTTCAGAGGCATTTCCCTCCATATAATAAGCACTATCATGGAAAACACAATATGTGAAAATGAAAGATATTCGCTGATATAATTCACCAAAATGTACCAGTGGCCCAAAGGGCAGCAGTGAATGAACTGCGCGTGAAGCTTAGTTTCTGAGACCTGTCAAGTTCTCTGTTCTCTCACCGCACATGTGCAGCTAGAACGATAACCAGGCCTATGAAATTCATACTAATGTCTGAAACAATGGGTCCTTAATTTCAGGAAGCTGCTTACTTCTAGCTGGCTGATGATGTTGCTTCTAAAATGACAAAGCAGATGCGGATGCAACACAACTCCTGGTCCAAGCACTGGTCATCTCCCGCCTTGACTACTGCAACTCTCTCCTGGCTGGACTCCCGGGCCTCAGCAACTAAACCATTGCAGAATTTCTCTGTTCTGGCGCCTCAGTGGTGGAACGAACTCCGACCAATGTCAGGACAGCAGTCACTTGCCTTCTTCTGAAAAAGGCTCAAGACTCACCTGTTCAGACTTCACCTCGACTCTACATAGCATGACCCACAAACACCCCCCCCCCCCCCAAAAAAAAAAACCAAAATAAAAAGCACTGCTATGTTCTTACCGGCTGCAGCACTTTGATCACAGCACTGTTGTACTTAAGGTATGTTTGCTGAACAGCTACTACTTTGGTACCAACACTTGTTTCTATTTTTTTCACTCTTATCGGCAATGATACGTTGTGGTTTCTTTCTTTCTTTCAACAAATGTACTTATTGTAAGTCGCTTTGGACAAAAGCGTCTGCTAAATGCCCTGAATGTAAATGTAAATGTTAAAAGAAGTATGATGAAGAGAAATGTGAGGCGTTCAGCTGCTTAGAATACATACTTTAATTAGCACTTTACAAACGCTATGTCTCTTTTAACGTTACAAGAGAAAGGGTTTTTAGGATGAGGACTAACAACGCTATCTCAGAAAATGAGATTGGACCATTCACTGTTTGGGGGAGGGGTTTAGAAAACGGTCAATTACTGCTTACCTGGAAGTATTTTACAAGATAAATATAAATGTTGTACTCCTGTCTGCAGATGTGTCTGGAAAACAGTGGCGGTCATGTTGAGCACATTCATTTTCCAGTCATTAGACTTTTCCGACACCCAGGGCCATATAAAAACATGAAGCCCATGTCTTTTGTGGTTCTGAAATGCTACTGAGGCTACGATCCCGCCAACTCAAAATTAAAAAGTGACAGATGAATGTGTGCCTGTGTCTGATTTGGATATCACTTTGTGTGTCTGAAACAAGGGCTGACTTTTTAATCTTCTTCCATCTTTCATGTCATGAACCCTCTTCTTCCTCTCGTCTTCCACTTCCCCTCTTTCTCTCCCTTACAATCACTAGTTTGTGCTTTGTGTTTTACACACAGCCACTAACACTGTCTTATTCATGTCCTCCTGTCTGCTTTACTTCTCACTGCCGTCGACCCACCCCACGGTCCTCCACTTTGCAAAGCCGCTTTGATTGGCTGCTGCACAGGAAGGTGTTGCCCTGCTGGATAGCTATGAAACAACAGGGGCTGATCTGATTGGCTGTTGCGATCAGACACAGCTGAGCTACTCTAACAATGCACCTACTGTGGGTAGAGCTGGCACAGGCTATACACACTAACACGTGGGTAACAAGTTAACAAGAAAGTACACGTCATAACGGCCTATTGTTTCATCTGGTGATCGAACAGCAAAGTCACTATCAGGTCTACATTTTCTCATCAAAACATTAATATTCAGTGATGACACCAACATGTTCGTGTCATGGGGGCAGGAAAGTCTGCACTGTATCATGACACACTAAAACACTCGGCTAGCAGCTCTTTAAGGGAGGTTTCACTACATTTTTTACAGGCTGACACCTCTTAACGTATGAGTAAACTCCTCCTAGACACCACTGGAATGATTCCTCTGGCCAGCCGTCTGGTCCAGTCCAGGAGTGAGAGCATGGAAGGTGCATTTTTAAAACAGATATATGTGAAGTACTTATTTCACGCTGCATTGAAAATCAGGCCCCGTCCAGGAAAACGAGGGTATTATTATCTAGAAACACAGAGCTAACAGCGTGAGCGATTAAACAGCACAGCCTGTGTGTTTGTTTCCAGTCCACTCTCCACGTTCTCCCCATTTTCCTCTTTTTGTCCCCAAATCTGAGTTTTGGCCTCAGAGAAAGAGTGCACCATCTTTCCTTTACCTCCGCCTCTTTCTGGTCTCTCCATCCATCCAGACCTCTAATAGCAGGGTAGGCTAACCGAGCGAGAAACAGGCCAGGGTTACCCAGCGACCCAAACACAGCAGGGGAGGAGCAGAGAGGGAGGAGGAAGGAAGGAGGGAGGGAGGAAAGGCAGAGTGAGAGAAGAGAGAGTGAAAAGAAGGCTTGTTATTGGAGCCAAGAGTTCATTTGTCCGGGTCTTTTAATGCCACATGATGTCATTCTGACAAACCGTGACGAGACAGAGAAAATTCCCTGTTGGCAATGCTAAGGCGTTATACAAATAAAATGATGCTACTGTGGTAGAAAGAGGAAAACTGTGCTGTGAATACTCCCACACTTCCCAACGGAGTTTCAGTGCAACATGCAGTGAACTACTGGACACTGTAGTGCCGTTTTCTGCTGTTGAGTCCAGCTGCAGTCCAATTGCCTGCTGCAAGCCTTTTTCTGCTTCAGCTATTCCAATCAGCACGCATACGCCACCTGCAGGCGACTATGAAATTAAATGTCACCTTGCAGAATGTAACTGATCAGCAGCATTTCTATATTTTGACCAAATGACAAGGGAGTGATGGAAATGCACATGTCCTTGCAAAGTACACTTCGGCACATATGTTGAAGTCCAAAGGCATTAGCATTATTGCATAACAGCACTGCCCCTCCCTCCCCTTGCAAACCATTCAGTCAGACCAGTGGGTGGGGAGGCCGGGCCAACAGATGGACAGGCCTAATCCCTCACCAACCCCTCTCTAAACCAGGAAGTGATAACTGGCAAGCACCAGGAAGCTTAAGGAAAACACCGCCCTGACAGTGTTGCACAGACAGGCCAAACAGTAGCAACGAAACCAAGTATTGTCTCGATATAATTGCATTCATGTTGTTTTCATAGCCTATGTTCTGCGGGCGCTGGAGCCGTCTCCATCAGGGCCCCTGGGCACCAGAGCAACCTGCCAACTCACTGTCCTCCTTTATATGTAGGGTTTGAGGATTTCCATTTTTGAAGGCAGACACTGTTGATCGTTTTGGACCAAAGTCTCCCTTTCAGACTAAAAACATGAGTCTGTGAAACATTATAACTTCCCACTGAAGCACAAGAGAGTAATCATCTTAAATATCACAGTGGTCATGTCTCTGCAAACTGTCATGTCAAAGGCAGGCAACATTGAGTAGCAAATAGTAACCATCCTGTATTCAGGAACAAACCATCATTAAACCATTATTGTGGAAGGGTGATGAGGAGGGCAGGGGAGTCAGGGGGATGTAAGAAATTATTGTGACAATTACCTGCCTTTGTCACTAGGAACACTGAAATATTAATCTGTGTGTGTGCGTGTGTGTGTGTGTGTGTGTGTGTATGTGAGATGTTGTTTCCACTACAATAAAAAACAAACACACACACACAGACACAAAGTGACACGATAAGGATGAAAAACAAATGCAAAAATGTGAATCACTGTGTGTAGTGTGTGTGGGTTTTTCAGTGTTTTTGTTTGTTTTACCTGCTATCTGACTCGATACATCTCCTTTTGGCTCTTTAGGGAGGGATCCATCTGTGGGAACACACAAACAATGTTTTCTTTTATTACCAACATAGAAATAGAGCTCATTTCGCTTGTTGTTCAGAGTCTAAATGTCTACAGCAGCGAAAAGAAAAATGGAGAGGAGGAGGAACAGAAATACAATAATCCCAATGATGACATGTTAGCTTTGTCAACAGATGTGAAGTATATTTTATTAGAATGCTGTACAATTTATGGATAATTTTATATCAAAATGACCCAACATTACATCACATCCAAAGCCAACTTTCTAAAATGACATGTTCAAAATGAGAGGACAGCAGCAACAAAGGAGAATAAGAGTTTACAGTGGTGCTTTGAGCTAAATGCTAACATAAACATGCTAACTTGCTACCGTTAAGCAGACATTTAGGTTTAGCATGTTCTCGATTTTTTAGCAAAAGTCAAGGTGTGTTCAGGTACATTAGAAAGCTCAGAGTTTCTAGTTCACAGCGACACCAAGCAATATAATTGTAGACCGACCTGAAAATGATCCCAGAACGTGCTTGTGCATTCACGAAGGTTAGATGTGTTCAACAATATTGTTTAAGTACTTCGTAATAAGACATCTTCTTGATAGCATCCATTAGGTTTACAGATTCTAAAACCAAGAATTGGACAAATAAACATTTTGGTCTGATGATGGCAGGAGATAAAAGTCAGGTGATCATCAAAGTCATTATAGTTCATCCTGAGCGGGACATGATTATCGGACCGAATTGCATGGCGTCCGTCCAACAGTTCCTGAAGCACTTCACTCAGGTTGACATGCTGCATTGCTTTACAGCAAAAAGGGAAGCTGGTGTTTGTTCTGGATGAACAGCCCTCTTGGAGCTTCCCATTTTATAAAGGTTGGTGGGAAGCTTGTTTAGTAAAGCAAAAATTTATAATTATTGAGATATGAATTGAGGATACACTTGTCTCTACACAAAATCCTTCGTTTATCATGGGGTCATTCCGTGTCATTTCATCAAATTTCTGAAAATCTTCCCACCTGACCATCTCAGAATGTCCTGAAAAAATTCAAGTACAAAGATACACTTGTTAATAGGAAAAATTCAAAATATTAGGTCTTTACGGTCAATAGTTTTCTCATGAAACATCATTGAATGAAGGGTAGTTTAGACGGTTTTTGGCATCATGCTCTGAAAAGCCATTTTTAAACAGCAATATCTGGAAAACTATCTCACCTGTGGCCTTCAAAATTTCTACAGTATATATATATATATGTTACTGATAGCCTCCAGACATGGAATATCAGGGATGTAGCTCAATGATAACCTAGTATGGTAGGTACTTAAAAAGGGGCTTGTTGAAATAAAGTAGTACATTTGAAGAGTGGCTGAGCTCCCATTTTTACAGATAAAAGACTTCTATCACTTCTGCCTCTATCTCTGGTGTTAGCTTAAACATTCTACAAAATATGGTCTCTCTTAGATGATTAGTTTCACAGATATTAAGGCTCAAAAATGGAAGTAAACACATCTTTGCCCAACTTCAGAGTCATATTCCAAAAAACTGACAACACGTATCAGGTCCAAACTTACTTTTTTTGAAAGATCATATTCTTTTTAAAATCATATTAAAAATCGGGAGGGTGTTTTGCCTCAATTTGTCACTGATATTGGTGGGGTTTTTGTGGCCATTTTTGGTACTGCATGTCCTAATATTCTACTAGTAAACATCACAACAGGGCAATTCAATTGTGTTTTTACCATTTACCAAAGACTTACATGTGACTAAATGCTACTGATAAATTTAGCCTTACGAAAACATTAAAATGTAGCACAGTTATAGTTACATTAGTCCTTGAATGTGAGTTAAACATGCTGAAAGCAGCTTTTAATGTCTTAAACCATGAACAAACATGATAGCATAATATTGAAGACTGTACTTTTTGTCATACTTTAAATACATACATTACACAACCAAATCAAATAATAATCTTAATTTGAGCATAAGGATTTTACATTACAGTAGAAAAGTCTCCAAAGTTTGATATTGAATAACAGTTTGTCTCTATGCTCACTATGAGACAATATGGGAGTTGTGTGTATGATCAGGAATGGTGGATAGGAAGTATCAGAGATGTTCAAGATGAAGATGAAGATGTACTGGTTCAGTTCATGCACCCACATGGCCCTGCCAAGAGTTTCAAATTAATGAATATGACGAAGGAATTGGATCTAAAAGAAAATGTGTGATCCCTCATAGTGA
Organism: Eutrigla gurnardus; assembly: GCF_963514095.1. Lineage (NCBI taxonomy): Eukaryota > Metazoa > Chordata > Actinopteri > Perciformes > Triglidae > Eutrigla > Eutrigla gurnardus. Next base: position 4,189,468 of record NC_139928.1, read on the forward strand.
GCAGAGACAAACTGTTATTCAATATCAAACTTTAGAGACTTTTCTATTGTAATGTAAAATCTTTATGCTCAAATTATGATTATTATTTGATTTGGTTGTATAATTTATACTTAAAGTATGACAAAATGTACAGTCTTCAATATTATGCTATGTTTGTTCATGGTTTAAGACATTAAAAGCTGCTTTCACCATGTTTAACTCACATTGAAGGACTTATTGCCTCTGTAACTACAACTGTGCTACATTTGAATGTTTTCGTGAGGCTAAATTTATCAGTAGCATTTAGTCACATGTAAGTCTTTGGTAAATGGTAAAAAACACATTTGAATTGCCCTCCTGTGATGTTTACTAGTGGGCTGTTAGGACATGCAGTACCAAAACCGGCCACAAAAACCCCAGCAATATCAGGATTTTAAAAAATCACTGCGACAAAATGAGGCAAAACACCCTCCCGATTTTTTAATATGATTTTAACAACAATATGATCTTTCAAAAAAAGTAAGTTTGGACCTGATACGTGTTGTCAGTTTTTTGGAATATGACTCTGAAGTTGGGCAAAGATGTGTTAACTTCCATTTTTGAGCCTTAATATCTGTGAAACTAATAATCTAAGAGAAACCATATTTTGTAGAATGTTTAAGCTAACACCAGAGATAGAGGCAGAAGTGATAGAAGTCTTTTATCTGCAAAAATGGGAGCTCAGCCACTCTTCAAATCTACTACTTTATTTCAACAAGCCTCATTTTAAGTACCTAACATATTAGGTTATCATTGAGCTACACCCCTGATATTCCATGTCTGGAGGCTATTAGTAACAGATATATACTGTAGAAATTTTGAAGGCCACAGGTGAGATAGTTTTCCAGATATTGCTGTTTAAAAATGGCTTTTCAGAGTATGATGCCAAAAACCGTCTAAACTACCCTTCATTCAATGATGTTTCATGAGAAAACTATTGACAGTAGAGTCTTAATATTTTGGATTTGTCCTACTAACAAGTGTGTCTTTGTACTTGAATTTTTTCAGGACAATCTGAGATGGTCAGGTGGGAGGCATTTGATGAAATGACACGGAATGACCCCATGATTCTACCAACGTACCACCAATCTGACAACGCTCCATGTTCATGGCCGGCTTGCGCTGGACAAGGGCATGCAGAAGTCATCTTCTCATAACCCTGTAACTCATGACCTAGACCCGCTAGTTTCTCAGCCGGTTCAACAATCGGCCCATTGATCTGGCCTATGGCCTGTGCTAGAGAGGATGCTGCTGTGGCTGAGAAGAAGATATGGTCAGTGTCATGTGCTGTCAACATGTAAACAGCCTAGATGCTCGCCTGGTTGACTCAGTGACACACGCTCCCTCTGTTCTGACTCAGACGTACTCCTTCCTGTTTAACCTAATAGAGGGCTGCTGTAAGGCGGAGAGCAGCTGGTGGTTGTGCTGAATATAGGATTTCTTCTGTCAAGTGTGTAAGAACATGGACATAGATATTGATTATTATATTTAACACAAGACTGTAGTGTACAGTGTGCAACTGATACACTAAACAGATACAAACTATACAGTCCTTTTGCCTAATTTGATGTCAGCATCGTCTTTGCTCTACATACAAAGTAGATGTCTATATGCCGAAGTGAATTGAAGCAAGAGGAACACGTAAACACAAATACTTGGAGTAAAATGTAACATTTCACACACTAACCCAGAGCATCCGTAGTGACAAAAATAAGAACCCTTTCACACATGCAAGCAAATCAATAGCATTGGTGCACGGTCTCTTTCCTGCACTCAACATCTGTGTTGTGAATTTGTGGACATGCCCCTTTATTACACTCCTCCATGATTACTACTGTACCAGGATATTTAGATGCAATTAAGTTATTACTTGAGTCATCTACAAGAGTCACATTTTAATTGAAGCAACACTGAAAGCTGCTCCTCAGTTTTCCTGATGACTCCCTATAGGACAACAATAACCCTTTTGCTTACATGCTTGCACTTGCAAGCAAACAGGTCGCTGATGTAGCTTCTCGTGTGAATTCAGACAGGAGTTAAAACGCGCTGTTTAAAACGCAAATCAATTTTCACCTTAACTCTGGTAATTACGGTATGGAGCTCCCACAGTTCATAGTATGCATGACGTGAAAGATTTCTTCAGTGTCCAACCTCGAGCAAACCATTCTCTGCTGTAAAGCACACACACATTCAATGTTGAACATTTTAAAAAATGATCTCAGAGCTCTCCTGATAGTAAACGACTCCAAAATGTGAGCTGCGGTTGCAGGTTGAATTCCACCAGATTCTCCGCCTCTCTCCTGGATCCATATCAATATTGACAAATAGCAATGCCAAAGGAACGCAGTGTTGAACATTACGTTCAAGTGAGGAACCTTAAATTACAGTTACAGTGACATAAATGCAACAGCTGCCAAACACTAAAAATAGGAGAACTATCCGTTAACTGGAGAGTCCAGGTTAAAGACTTGATACCAGGAAGTATCCACTTCCCTAACTGTCTAGCTTCTTATGTATAAACAGACCATGACCTCTGGTTCCTTGCTGTAGTGGCTGCTTAACTAATGTCTTAGTAGACCACTATGATTTAGCAATATTTTAGCTGGAGGCAATTTTCAAAAATGAACATACAGCAGCGCAGTACGTCCAACTACACATGAGCAAACTCATTGGCAACGATGTCAAGGCTCGTGTTCATGAGAAGAAGCTCACACACACAAACATGGCTCGGGAAGAGGAATTTTCTCCCAAGCTGGGAGGACTTACTGGAGAATGAATGGGATGAAGGAGAAAAGATGGGGAAAAGGGAAGGCAAGAGAAAGACCAAACACCCAAATACTTCACACAGTTTCAATGCCAGAGGTAAGCCGCAGTGTGCAACAATGTAATACCAGACTACAGTAGTGGTCGCCCACATCTTATCGCAATCTAAACAATACGAGTTGTAGTTGAGCCAGAAGTCAAACATGCGTGAACAAAAAGGGTTCACACACACACACACACACACACACACACACACACACACACACACACACACACACACACACACACACACACACACACACACACACACACACACACACACACACACACACACACACACACACACACACACACACACACACACACACACACACACACACACACACGCGCACACGCGCACACGTAGGTTAAGCTCACGGCTAAAGCGTCAGCCGAGTTATTTGGATGACGTTAAACAGATCACACAAACATGAAACGGCCGTTGAGGAAATGATAGAGAGAAAAAAATCCCAATGTCATAAAACATCCAAACTCCCATCTGTCCAAAACATGCAAACGCTCACAGATACAGTGAGCGATACAGTGGACTCACCTCCGTTGAACACTGGCTACACTGTATCCTAAAGCGAGCTTTCCTCCGCTCTCTCTTGTCCGACACACGGCTCCCGTCTCTGAGCCCACATGAACACAAGACCACCCTTTCTGTGGGCCCCTGCCTTTCCCTTCTCGGCAGGCACACTCATCGTTTGACTCACACACAAATAGGAAAGACCCCTTTCATTTGAACATACCTATTGTCTGGCTCACACCGACTAAAATGAGGCATGAGGCACAAAAACAATGAGCCGCTGTCAAAGCTGTCTTGGGAGAGTGTGGCGGTAAATAGTGCTGTCGGGGTTCAGCAAACATTTAAAAGTCAAGGGGCCATGGGCGACACATTTAACAATATATTTGGAAGGGATCACCATCAGAGAAGATGTTTGTTTCCTCGCACCAAGTTGTAGGAGGTGAGATAACCCAAAACCAGGACCCTTCAGTGTACAGCACTTATGCATTTGTGGTCGACCGATATGGGTTTTTCAATGGCCGATGCCGATATTTAGAGAGCAGGGCGGCCGATGGCCAATATATTATGCCGATACCATGTCTTTGTTATCATGTTTTACATTTTACTCTGTGCACGTGAAAAATAAAGAACCTTGAACCTTGGTTTTTTTCATCTGATAAAATACAATTTAATAATAAGAAGAATTGAGAAACTTAAATGAACATTTATGTAACATATTTATTATTCACTTGAACACAGTGAGGTGCATTATATCTGTGCGTTTCACTAGATCAGGTGTGTCAAACTGATCCAGTAAAGGGCCGCTGTGGCTGCAGGTTTTCATTCCAACCAAGCAAGAACACACCTGATCCAACCAATCAAGGTGTGAAGGCAAATCAGGTAGGTGAATATGTCGAGTCAGGTGTGTTCTTGCTTGGTTGGAATGAAAACCTGCAGCCACAGCGGCCCTTTACTGGATCAGTTTGACACACCTGCACTAGATCTAACGCTAACATGGTTCCATAGCAGCCTACAGACACGTGGGCAGCCTTGTCTGCAGACTTCTTTTTTTTATTATTATAAATCGGCCTCATGAATGCAGGCATTGGCCGATGCCATTCATCTCAAAATGCCATTAATCAACCCGATTAATCGGTCTACCACTATTATGCATGCATCATCGCGTGCTATTGTATATGACAATATGGTCTTTAAATCAGCATGTACTCTTGAATGCAGCATTTTCGTTGCCAGGTACTTTACGGAGAACAGAGTTCGCCTCCTGGAGCTCTTCGGTATAACACCTACTGGAAAGAGCTGCAGCCTCATAGCAACAGCTTCGACACATTGATTGATTGACACGCATTCTGTACAGAAAAATCAGTGTTGAATTCAGACACGTGGTGCATTGTTTATGTTTTTACACTGGGTTAGGTAATACTGAGTGGGACGGAAGTATAGCGTTATTAGTGTAGTTAGTGATGATAGTGATGATATGGTACTGTTGACTGAACCCAGGACATTTCAGTGTTTCACAGATATTTCTCAGGATTTGGGACCGCAGCTTAAGTTGAAACCGGGACAATCCCGGACAAACTGGGTCGTCCGGTCACTGTAAGGTAATGCTTCATGTGATAATGAAAGGGTTTTGGGTTTTTGTTATCGTGGTCTCTGTTCATTTCTTTGGTATGTATGCACTTCCCAGAGATAACCTCTTTGCCAACAAGGTGATCGGTACTGTGACGTCTCTTTCTGTTGATTTCTGTGGAAGCCTGATTTTCTGCAGCTGGTGCTCCTTTCTTTGCTAGTTCAGCCATGATGGTTAGCAGTACTCTGCCAACTGTGTGTTATTTAAGAGATTCATACAAGTAGAGACAGGTAGAGTCCATTTCAGACTCTTAGTGTAACATTAAAAAGAAAACTCCCCATATGGGTTACTGCACTGATAACACACTGGAGGATCAGCACAGTTATAAAATGTGTCTGCTAGTTACACATTCATTAATAGTCTTTCATTTGAGGTCGAGCTGAAAAAGCATTTGAGTGTGATGAATTTCCGAGTGAGACAGGATCGGCAGGAGGGAAATAACCAATTTGATTTGATCGTTCAGGAGATTAACTCACAACCTTCTCTAAATCTTTGCAGAGTCGTTGTTTCAGATTGATTGATGGATGGATGCCATGATATTATTGGTTCAATTGGCTGGTAGTAAGCATGTTTCATATTTTGATTTCCAGGAAGAATAAAACACTGGATTCTGATACAAAAATACATTAGAAATTGATTTTAAAAAGTTTTCCCATTATATATTGTTAAATAGAATATGAAAATGATTGGCGATGTTATCTAAAAAGGGTTAAAAAAAAGGCATGTTCAACTTTAAGCTTAGAACCAGCTTCTTGTTTGGTTCGACAGTCACAGTGCTTGTATGTCTCACCATGAAGGGATGTTATGTTCTGAATTAGCAAGCCAGTTCTTCTTCATTCCAAACAAAGTTGAAACATTAAATACATCACAACCCATACACCCAAGCTCTTTTACCAGGAAATACTCAGCTGGCTGAATCACTCAACTATGTTTATGATAGAAGAAACCTCAAAAAGTTTTAGTGACAACTTAATATGTGATGGATAGGCTTGAATACACAATTTTCAATAGCTCTTTGGACTGATATGCTGTTATCTGCACTCACCTGGGATCCCAGGTGCAAAGGAGTCCCTATACTGAGAAAGCATGGCTCTGCCCGCTTATAAAACGACCTAATGTTGGACCTCGGCAGTCCATAGCATTTGATGTTCACACTGGACCAATTTCTCTTGGTTACGAACGCTTAGTGGGTGAGAAACGGGGTGAAAAGCAGTCAGAGGAAGTCAGAAAGAAAGTTGGCGAGATGGGAGGGCAACAGTGAGACAGCAGTTTTGAATGCACTGGAGACCCGAAGAAAAAAAGGAGTACAATGGTCTTTCAGGACTTGTCCTAGTTCTCTCTCTCTCTCTCTCTCTCTCTCCCTCTCTCTCTCCACACTCTCAGAATAGGAGAATGACCATTCCTGCAAATCTTTCACACTGATCCTAATCAATTGCCAGCAGATTCAATTCTTTTACTGACCTCTTTCATTATCCAGCAGAAACTGTTAACACAACTTGGCACACATCTACACTTCTCTCTCTTCATTATCTAGCTTAAGCTCTTGCTCTCTCTCTCTCTCTCTTCCACCTGCGCTGAATAGACTTCCTTATTTCCCTCTTAACGGTACAATAAAAGCATTCACTCACTCCAGGGCTTATTGTTTACGCTCCTCTTACAAGAACGCATAAAGAAAATGGTTATCTACACACGTGATTTCACGGCCACTCACAAACCTGCACACCCCGCCTCCCCTGCAACCTACCTCCTGTCGTCCCTCCGTTTTCCTCTTTGCCCCCCCTCGAGTCTTTTCCCTCTCTCTCGTTCCAGCTTGTTCGAAGACTGCGGCGGGGCTGCAAATTTCCCCCAAGCTCACACCAATTAGCTAACACGCCGGAGAAATTACCGAACGAGAGCACGACAGATGAGAGGGAAAAGTGGGACAAGTTCCTTTTTATAAATACGCAGAGGCGAGACGTTTGCAGCATGTGTGAAAGTGTGAGTGTGTGTGTGTGTATATGTGTGTGTGTGTGTGTGTGTGCACTGTATCATGTGTTTCAGTTTTTCCTATGAGCCAAAAACTCTCATTTACATCCTAATGCTGCAATTCCCTGGTTAAATGACTAACAGACTATATTTGCCTTTATTATATTCAACTTACATAACTTATCCAACATCACTAGTACTAGCCAAGTCAACTGCCACTCAATGCTTTCTCCTCACCCTGAGCTTTTAATGCAACCCCAAATGCAACATATGATCCACCAGCAACTTCAAAACTGTAGAACTGGATCATCCCTATTAGCTCTTATCAGCTGGCCTTTGGTTTTATCTCGTCCTTATCAGGGCTGCAACCTGTGCATCCCTTTGTGTGAGTGGTAGAGCCTCGCTGATAGCATACGCCTTTGCCGAAACCGTTTATATAGGCTTGTTAAAAAGAAACGGTAACATTCACCAACATCTGGCTTTTGTGGGAAAGGTAACAATCAGCATTTGTTCCTCGTAATCACGGGTATTTATCGGCTCCAGCTCCGATTGGCAGTGATGGAAACAAGACACCCGAGTAGACACTATGGACATGCTATGTGACGCGTTTTAAAGTGAATAAATAATAACCAACACGGATATGGGCATTATGTTTTATAAATGCACAAAACATACAATTACTATGCTCTCTAGTCAGACAAAAGTAATTTTACCTTGCAGATCATCAAAAATGCACTTCAATCGACTTCAGAGAAATACAATAAAATTAACAAATTTAACAAATACTGTCTTTAAACTGTTCCAATGATCACCAACTCTGGTTGGAGACTGAAAGAGAGATTGAATTAGTAGCAGATGTAAAAGAAAAAGAAAAAAAGAAAAGAAGAAACCAAAACAAAACATTAAAGGCAAATGCACGGCTTACTCGCAATGGGGAGGAGTATTTTAGCAGGTTTACCGCGTTTAAAAAAAAGTTGCTCACTCACATTTCTTTTCTTTACTTGTTCTTTGATCAGATAGTTCCTGATTTCAATTCTAGTCATTTTATATTGCTTTTTACGCAACATTTTGGGATATACCCTTATTGACTTTCTTGCTGAAAAGATGTACACAAGTAACAGATCTGTCTGTTGAGAATGAATCTTCAAGAGATGGCTAGCTTAGCTTAGCATAAAGAGGGGAAGGAGGCTGCAGCTTCATGTTTCTAGACAGACATGTTATGGTTACTAACTACTTGGGGGCGGCTGAGGAGAGAGAGCTGGTCATACTCAACACGCAAGATTGGTAGTTCGATCCCTGACTCCTCTAGTCTGCATGTGTGTGTGTCTGCAAGATACTGAAGAAGGTGTGAATGAATATTTAGATTAGATCCCAATGAGCAGTTTGGCACCTGTATGGCAGCGTTCTCTGCACTCAGTGTATGAATGTGTGTTAATGCTGACATGTAGTGTAGTGGATGGGCGCTATATAAATGTCCATTTAGCATTTACTCTTCAAACATTCTGCAGACAACCATTTGCTTTTCACAAAATGTCAAACATACTTTCACATTTTTTGTATGAGAAAAATACATTGTTTTGGTATTTGTAATTGGCGTGTGTATAACCACATTCCACCTTCATGCCTCTACGCCTACATAAAAAAATAACACACTGTAATCCCAGAGAATAAACACCAGATTAGATTAGGTCAGCATGTGTAATCCAATGAACTCTCACCTCTAACATGCCCTAATGTTGTTAGAGCTGACACCATCACTGGCATACAGACAGGGCAGGGAGCGTACTGCTGCCACATTACTCTGCTCTTAAGTGCATCATATATTCCCCTACAAGTATTAAAGCGGATTTGCTGTTAAAACTGGTTGTTGGCCATTCTGCTTTCCTGCACACTCAAGATCACTAGATTAATACCATTCTGTACTCACTATGTATCATATCGCAATCTGACTAAATCCGTTTCTGTAATGACTTCATTGCTGCATACTTGACATAGAGGGCCTAAGTTATTCAAACTACCTCACTGGTAAAGTGTTACAGGCTGCTCTCCACATGGCCATGTACGGCACATCCAGGGAGAGAGTCAGAACTTGTTTATGAGCATCTGACTATCAGGGAAGTGAATCAAATTCCCTCTGAAATGCAAGCTGGTGCTTTTTGTTCTGGTTGAGGAGTTGTATTACTGTGGTACGCCTTCAGAGTTCACGCTGACCTCATACATGCTTTGGGCTACAAACAACTCCAGCGTTGCCGTTCATTTTGCTTCATGGCTTTTGATGGCTTTGCTCACCGTGTTCTGATTGAATAATTGTAGTGTTTAGTCTAGGCCAGACATCTGTGGGTCGGAGGTTTTTATCCAACTTTCTGCCGCGTACCCCGAACCCGTGAGGTCAGAACATTTTTTTCTCCCTTCATTGCAAGTGATTCCTTCCGGTTCTTCTTTTGGGTTTATCACTTTTTAAGACCCCATAAGATTTCCTCATTTAATCTCTGTCTGATTGGTTCCAGCCGCTAACCCCAGTGTGGTTCAGGACACTGCCACTATGAGAGACTTACCTCTTGGCTCACCTCATGACATTAATTTGACAAACCCAGACTTTGCACACAGAAATACATCAATGCAATGCCAAAGTAAACCTGACTCAGATGACCAGGCCTTATACGCCGGTGCTTTGACACACAAATCAGCAGCAAAGGCCTTGAGCGAGATGATGTATTGTGCTGGCTCGGCATCAGGTTTACCACTGAAATTGTTAAACCAAAAATGTTCCAGGGAAAGTCAACTGAACGCAGATGACCTCTCCCAGCAACACATGGCGTAATATTTAAAAAGGTACTATTATCAATATTTGATGCGAACCATGGATTGCATGAGTACCTGTATGTGAGCATGTCACAGGTAATGTTAAATCCACAGAGTCATCTCCTGACTGCAGTTTCAGGAGATGCTTCTCCTCTTTTAGCACCTTTAAGTTTATTGTTTAGCACTGTGTTTCGGTTAACTCTATCAACTCACAACGTTTGTTTTACTGCAAAACCTCTGTAAACCACTGCGCACTACTTGCTCCGTACCAGCAGACAAAGGTAGCGACAAGCTGCCAAAAAAATGGAGAATTAATCTACTAAAAAGCCAGCTGAGGAGTTAGCAGAGACCAGAAAACAGAGCAAAAAGGAGAGTGAATATGACTTACACACAGAAGCCAGAAACCACTATCAATCTTTCTTTTGGGTGTGAAAATATGCAATTAAAACAAAGCTTACACGGACAGTAGGTGGTGTCAAACAGTAGCTTTAATTCACTTTCCTTAATCTAAGATTAGCTCTGACTGCGTTATTCTAGTCTGAAAAGGGGGCAGGTTCCAAACGGCTGGCAAATCTATGTTTGAATGCTAATGATTGACCAAAACTCTGATCATACTGCCATGGTCTTCAACAGATCATCAATTCAAACAAGAAAAAAAAAATCTAAATCCTCCCACTTACACTGACCTCACATCAGATTGACGGTGGCGAGGTTGAAACACTCTGCTGGCTGTAATCCATTTTTAAAATTTAATGTACCTGCACCTGTTATTACAGATGAGAAAGATTATGTGTTTACACAAGTACTCATGGGAATTGAGAGCAATTTAAATTATTTACTCTTCACTAACCCACTGATGTCACTGACTGCTTCCTCTGCAAAAATATGAGCGTATGACAGAAAGAAGTTGTTACGGACGTGCTGGTCTGAGCCACTAATGGTTGTGCCTGCACTGCTCGTCTTGTTTCCATGCGCCTGTGCTTCATTTTAAAGGGATGAATGCCTTTCTAACTGAAACATCACATTTTTAATGCCACAATAAAGGGAACAGTTGGAGTAGAGTGTTTTTTGTTGCTTTTTTATCCCCGTGTTTTAGCTTAATCTCCAGCCCTTTCTTTAAAAGCTTTTACCCAGCCATCCATTTGCTCTTGATTGAAGCTGCCTGGCTAAATAACAAGCTAAAAGCTCATAACCATCATCTTTCCCTCCAGCTGGCTTCCATTTATTATGCTTGCTGCTCTCTTTTGCACAGTAGTACAGTTACTTAGATGTGTGTGAGGTATCTGATATTCTGCATCTGAGCATGTGGGTGCGAGTGGAAATGGCACTCGCTGTGGGTCTGGATGGAGTACACCGACCTGGACGATACAAAAGAAGGTTAGAAGACGAGATGGAGGAGACAGAGCCGGGGTCATTGGGAATGGCAAATCACAGAGAGTGCCTGTGTGAATGTGAGCAAATGTGAAAAGCAATTCAGACAGAACAGCAGCTGCCCATCACAAAGCCCCTCGTACAGCGAAGCACATGATGCCTGGGTGTCAAAAAGAGTTACCTCTGATTTCACAGCCTGAGCCTCTGAAAATGTCTCTCTCCAGTGCACTGATTTCTGGAGCCATTTTACAGCTAAATTCTGTACAGTTCTCAATAAATAAATAAAAGGATTTAACTAATGGTAGAAACACTGAATGTTTATACTACTGACTGAAAGTTTTTAAGTTTAGATTTCTAACAACATGGCCGATTCCAAATCCACATAAAGTGAGTATCCCTGCACCAATACTGATTTGGTGTATTGGATTGGCGAATCCTCACCAATCGATTGAAAATTGTGGACAATGTTAAAAAATCAATGCGCTGAACTACTTTATGGCTGTGTCAGATTTTTTTTTCTTAACTTCACAGAATGGCAAGAAAATCACAATAATAGATATGATATGATATATATATATATATGTACATACATACACACACACACACACACTGATAAAATTGACCATTCTGCAGGAGAGATTTTCATGCGTACTGAACGCAACCCTAGCCAAGTCTGCATTTAATATAATAATGTACTAAATGTCATAAGTACAGTGTATGCAAAGCTTCTAGATTTTCAATCAATTGTGGGGATTTAAAGGGCCACTCCACTGGTTTTACACATGAAGCGCAGTTTATTTGTGATGAAGGAAGATTTCCAAAGTGAGATCAAAATAAGAGCAGATGACGCAATCAGATGCTATCAAGTTGCACTGTGGGAAATGGAGGATCCAGTGTTTTGGGATGTGTGGTTCATACTAGGGGCTAAAATGAGAAGATGAACCCGGCTGATTCTCTGTGATAACAGGTTCTGAACTACCTGTCAGGTAACCAAGTAAAAAGAAAAAAATATGTTGGCAAGAAAGGGTTGCAACAAAGTGTCAACAAACCGCCAATCAATAATTTGCATTGATTACGATGCACCAATTCTTTGTTCACTTCCATCCCATAAACATGGCATGATGAAAGAAATCTGCTTTGTGGAGCCTTTAGCCTCTGCTCTGTGTCTGACTTGGCAGCTTTAAGCCTGGAGGAAAACTTAAATGAGGGAGCTCAATCAGTCTCCATCTCCTGGATCAATATCCATTAGTCTCCGAGTGTGTGTGTGTGTGTGTGTGTGCAGACCTCATCCTGGGTGAATGGGCCTGAGTCATAAATGCAAGCTCTGGATCAGATTTCTCTCTCCCTGCTGCTTGTCCGTTTCACTCTCTCTCTGCACAAACACACTGATGCTCATTCAAACATACAGACAGACCAACCTTGTGAACAGCATGCTCCAGCATCTGAACATTCATTCATGAAGGCCCGGCAGTGGGTTTTTTTCCCCACCGTCAATAATACCCTACACACCAACAAGTAATAACTGTATGAAATCAACACTAAATCAGCCTCTTAGTCACCAGTCTAGCCAAAGATATGTTTAGTGTGGAATAACTTGATGATTGACAACATGCCACAACAGAACTCCCCGTTTAAGAGCTCTGAGGCCTAGGTATTAATTCCAGTCTGGAAGACAGGGGAGAGGGACGGGGGGAAGCTCATTTTTTTTTATTAGTTGTCATTTTGCATTAGGACTGTGGGGCCCAACACGATGCAACAAGAATGAAGGAGGGAGGAAAACATGAAACAGACATTGGCGAATGAACACTCAGACAGCAGGCAGACAGACAGAGAGGAGGGAAGAAAGCAAAGAGGGAGGACATGGGAAAGACAAAGAGACCGAATGCCTAAGGTTGGAAAAAGAGATGAGGATGGAGCTGGGGATGGAAGGGGGGAAGCATTGCCTGTGGCAAGACTAAAACCTGTGCATGTCAAAACAAGATTCCCACATCTACAATGAGGAAGTTTGCGAGCAAAACAAAGAGGAAGGGAGCCAGAAGGTGTCACTCAAGCCCTCCAACCTGCTTATTGTGCAAAGGCATTGGTAGACCATTTGTAGTCAAGACTGGAGTGGTTTCACTACTGTGATGACTGATTCTGAGAGCATTTGCAAGGACGTTGTTTTTGAGCTCATTACCATCCACATTTAATCAGTGTCAGCCATATTAAAATAACTAAAAATATTTTAATATGAACCAGACACCAGACAATTTGCAGAAAAGTGGAGGCATTACAGTAGCTACACATGTTCACATTGAAATATCATGTTTAAGCTTATCATTATCTCATATAGTAGGTGGTCTTGTCAATCACTGTCCTGTTGCACTGTGGTGCCAGGCTCTTTCTCAGATGCACACCAACGTGTAAAAGCACAAATCAGCAGTACCACCGACAGAAAAACATATTTAACATAACATTGGCTCAGTAACATCTGATAACACATTTGTTCAACAAGGTGTGCCGTTTGTGAAAAAATAAAACATAGGCTCCTAAAGATCTTCATATAAGATGGTAATTAGACTGGCAGAGCAACATATGTTGGCATTTTGTCAATACATAGTTATTCATTGTATTTAAGTGTGCCATGTTTAGCTTTAAGCACAGAAAACTATGGATCCCAATAAGATACATTAGGTGCAGTAACTGTCTAGTTACAGCTAAGATCACGGTTAACATCAGAGATAGTTGAGTTTGGGTAAAAAGGCATGTTGTGCTTCGAGTGTTTAAATGTAAGCAGGACTTTAATGTCTGCCCATTCCTGTGGTAATCAAGAAGACGCTTCAAGCACAGACCAGCCTGATGCTTATTTGTAAAATATTGTAGTGATTTTAATGCGGCATGCATTTATGATTCTTCAAGGATGTTTTTGTTAAAAACAGACACACGTCTGTTTTCATTGCATCCACAGTGTCTTTTTAAGAAAATCAGCAGTGCCAGCCCCACTAAGCGACTAATTATCTGTGTCATTGCTTCTCTCAAACTACCAAATAAAGTGAAGATACTATTTAGTGTTGTATAGGTAAATAAAGAGCCATTTCTAAACGGCAATCTAAAATGGCACCATATGGCCTTGTGGTAATAAGAAAAACGGGCTAATCTAAACATTTTAATTATGCAACAATTTAGCAACAGATCTGATTAACAATGAGGCAGAATGGCTGCAGCTGTACACCATCAACAAAACATACAAATAGTGGAGGAAAATTGACAGCTCTAGTTGCAAGTGAGTTACAGGATACTGAACTTCCCTCTGTGGCTTATTATCTCACTATACACAAAACCACAGGAGCCAGAGGCTGGATGTCAATACTCTGCATTCTCCACCTTGTTTTACGCCCCTCCGCCTGTATTTTAATCTGAACACAAAAGGTCCTACACATGACATTGCATGAATTGCCATTATCTGTATCGTCCTCTCTTTCACGCCATGGTTTTCGACTGGAGCTTCACACACTTAGTGTTTTTTTACCGTGGGGCGAGGGGGTGGGGGGGATTAACATGCAACTATCCAGCACAAGCAGTTATTGGCTCACATGTTTTAAATGTATACACATAGTAAGCCAGTGCTACAGAAGAGAGTGGAGTTGGAAGATGACACTGGCAGACATGACATCAGGCACCGGATCTCATTCACTGCTGGCAGTCACTGAACACAGCTAGAGGGGTCATGTGGCATATCCAAGTGCAGCCCATGGACAGGCATTCACCAGTGGATCACCGTTTCAATCAACTGCATCTCAGGAAACTCCAGTTAAAGATACATTGTTAATTACACCGACCATATCAATGATGGTTCTGAATAGGGGGCATGGTAACAAATAGAATATAAGACATTCTTGAACACTGTTTAACCAAGTCTGTTGGGTAGAATAAAGCACATTTCTCAGACCCCTTAAATCTCTGCCAGGAACCCTGGAATTCACAGTTTATGAGCCATTGTTGCTGCCTGTGAAATCACTGTAGGCCCCGTGTTAGGACTTCCAAGTCACAGTCCTTACTGATAAATTAGCCGTAGCTATTGTTAGCATTCCGCACATGTAAATGGACAGCATATAATAATGTCGTAAAGCAATAGTTTACGTGTAAATCAGTGTCACTGACATTCGGCGCTGTTATCGTCACCAACATAACGTGTTATTGGTGAGAGGCAGCCCCTTTGGCCTTGATAGCCATGTTGCACGGCTAGCTTATTCCTGCACAGTGCACACCCAGGCTATATATGCCACGCCATGTATTGTTTACATAGCTTCCACGGTCGTGGTATTTTTTTTGACAGCGCCCAAAACAACTAACGACGAGTTAACGGAACGGCGACTTGAGAAAAAACGTCGCTTGTGTTTGTTACTTCACACACCGGGGAGCCGTTTGGATACACGCGAGCTTTGTCAACTCACTGGCAAAGCTAGCGATGCTAAACTAGCTAGCGTTTGTTAGCCAACTAAGCAGACAGGATTCACCAAATCTGATTCAGGATTCACTAGCTTACAGGCTAACACTGGAAGCTAATGTTTAAAAACTAGTTATTACCACGCCAGTCCATCATTGAACAGACCATGACCTGCTTCCCTTTCTCCTTTCAGTGAAGTCCACAATCTACACGCGTGATGTAAACATTAATAGCATGTGTGTACATTTAGCAGTGTATTTATTTAAATAACAAAAGTTGATTTGACCCAATTGTGCCGTGCATGAGCTAGATGAAGAACACACACTCGCGGTTGCATTTCCCTTTACCCTAACGTTAAAAAGGGGCCAACGTGCTCATTTTGAGTTGTAAGCAAGTTTAGGTAATGCAATGGATAGGGGGAAAACATAGATTAATGTACACTGAAAGATAGCCACGCTCTGACCAATCTAGGTGAGGTGTCCGAAGATGGAACTCGGACGATTAGCGGTCTAGCTAACGTTGCCTGGCTACACAGATAGGCTATCTGATACTGTAGTTAGAGAAATGCATCCAATAAACCGATTTTCAAAGGTTTCTGAAGGTTCTTTGGTCATTTTTTATTAGTCAAACATGCCGTTTATAACAACAGTTGTTCAATAAATCGACAATACTTCAATTTCCTTGACTTATGCGCCCCCAAAACAGTCAACACGGACGGGAACAATGTCCCTCGCGTAGCCGGACCGAGGGGAGCAGCTCTCCGTGGAGTTCAGTCCGACCTCTCCTCTACATTTTTGGGCTTACCGGTTTTGAAGAACGCCGCTATGTCGCCAGCGTCCTTCGTCGTCTCCTCCGCTCCTTCTCCGGAGCTCATGGCTGCCACAACCCGAACCCGGAGCTCAGTATCTCCCAAGTAGATCCCTCAACAGAAAAAATCGACAAAAAGACGGCACAAAATCACTTCTGTCCCGACAAAAGCGTCATTAAAGACACACGGGCGGTTACGGTGACACGCAGACGCTAGCAGTGCCATCTGCAGACCTCCATCTTGGGGTAGCGTAATTGGAAACGATCGGCCGGGGGGCACCGGGTTCCTCCTCGGAGTGAAGCCGAGGGGAGAGTAGCTGTAGCGGCGGAGGAGGAGGGGCCGGGTCGCTGCTCGGTGAATCTCCGTGAGCTTTCGGAAACGAGCAGACGGCGGGTCATCAAGGAACGGCGGCGGTCACCGCGTGTGCGTGCGTGCGCGCGCATGTCCAAAGTAAGACATTTAAAGCCCAACGAGTGGAGAAAACACGAAATCATACACAAGCCGATGGTTGTTTTAATTATGTGAATGACAGACTTATAGGCTGTGATTGAGCTCAGTCCTATTTATGTTATGCGACACATTATGGGGGGGATTTACCAGACTATGATTCATGCGAGCCTTTTTTCTGTGATCTCTTCATAAAAGGTGGATGAATGTTATATTACTGACAGGGAGGAGCAGAGGGATCAGAAAACCTTCCGGACACAATCCAAACAGAAAAGGTCAGCTGTTTGTGTCATGGCATTCTTTTCTCCATCCTTTGTGATCAGAGCTGTACTACTGACGCCACCTCCTGGCTCTATCTGGAACTGATGCTTCTACCTCTTTCCTGTGTGAAAATATATATATATTTTTTTTATTGGGTTTTATAGTTCTACGATCCAGCCTTCTGGACCACCCACAAGTAAGTCACTGAAACGCTGTGTTCAGTATTACATACAAAAACATAAAAAAAACCAAATGAATAACGATTTTACTCAGGGTTTTGTTGTTTTTTGCAAGGCTAAGTGGATAAGAAGAAAAATAATGGATGATTCCACTCAAATGTATTAAAAATAAAGCCTGTTTTGAAAATGCAAGGAGTAGAAAGTACAGATATTTGTTTTAAAATGTAGCATTACCCCTCAATGAGGTCAGACTAAATATTAGTTACAATTTTCTGTATAACACAAAATAACTAAAACATAATGGGCAGAACATTTGATACCATGTCTCAAAATAAGGTCAATGAAGGTGGTTTTAGACATCAAATTTAGTGTGTGTGTGTGTGTGTGTGTGTGTGTGTGTGTGCAGAGCTGGGGCGGTTTTGGAGGCGGGAGTCGATAGGCTCCGTCAGCTGGTTCCAAGTGACTGAAGCCTAAGTCCAAACAGGATTTGTGCTGCTGCCTGTCTTGCTGCAAGCAGCTTTAACTGCTGCTTACTTACGGATTATTACACGCTGATCACCCACAGCTTGTGGGTTGGATGGTGCTAAGTGACATCTGGAGCCTCCTCCATGTAATGTCAAGTAAATATTTTCTGGGACAGACAAGGAGGTCCTAGTGACAAGAGCATCACAGCACGGCTGCAGGATTAAAAGTGACAAGTAACACACTGAATACACAAAATTTCCAGGGAGGAAAAATGTTGATATTCAGTCATCTTTGTGTAAAATGTGATTTATAACATTGATAGCATCACATAGCGTCATTTTATGCAGGTCAGCGTTATGAATTACACTGGCAATATTTCAATGCAGGTCAATAATGTCCCATCGTCCATCCATTTTCTACTGCTTATCCTGTATTCAGGGTCGCGGGGGGGCTGGAGCCGATCCCAGCTGTCATTGGGCGAAGGCAGGGTACACCCTGGACAGGACGCCAGTCTATCACAGGGCCAAATCACAACATGTTAAATTATATTAAGAATACAAACCCAAAATATATTATAATTATAGATTTATGTAACGGACTGAGGCAGAAGGTTAACCCATCTAAAATCAGGTTATCCACTTTTGTCTGTGCATTATTTTGCTGATGTTATCAGCCTGTTTATTATATTGATTTAGAGCAGAGAGATGCATAATTACATATCACCAGCTAGATTACATCAGTGTCATAATAATAATCCAGATATTTGGATTAAATGTGAACAGTTTTTCCACTTTCCAATGTGAGATTGTATGGTGCTCTGACCTGCCAACAACAGATTCTTGTAATCATGTGTTTTAATCCAAGTGAATCACCTTATGGAGAGAATATGCAGAGGCCACATGGTCGGGCATTGGTGGAAGGACATTAATAATTGGTTGTGCTATGGCGAAGTAACTTATATTCATTAAATGTAAAGAGAAAGTGTTTTTTTGGGGGGGGGGGGGGGGGGGGGGACACTGGTTTGATCAGTGCTCTCCGCACTTATGACTATGTTGTTAACTGAGAGAATAAGCAACCCTGGAGTTAAACTGACTTGTCAATATAAGTGTAGCTAACGTAATTAAGCATAATGGATTTTTGCTCATTAATCCTGGTGGTACTTTGCCTTCTGTTGACCCCTACGTGCTGGGACATGCATACGTGCAGACTTACTGAGGGGATACACACAACTGGCAGATAAACATCCAACAAAGCATGTAACTAAAGCAAGTGGTACTGAGGGAACAATCTTAAACTTGTAGAACAAGCAATATCTCTCCAAACAGTAGCTAACATTAGCCATGATAAACTACTGGTCATATACCAGACCAAATGTATTAAACTGAATGTGTTTTACTGCTTATCAAGTCAGCTTTATATTTGTAAAAGGTAGAATGTATTTTTTTCTTGTTCTTTGACTTTGAGACAACTGCACAAACAAATGATAGAATTAAAATCTTATATCTGCTGCGTTAATATTCCGCTGACTGTGTGGAGCATTCCAGTTGAGGAATGAATTGATGCAAACTGTGCTCATTCATTCATACTGTGCCACTGCGACCATGCAGAAGCTGTTGAAGGTGTTTGCAGTTAGTGTTCAGCAGGACATGAAGCTGTGCTGGTTTAATGGGAACATTCAGCTTCGAGTTTAGTTTAGAGTTTTAGACATTTTATTTGGTTAAACTTTTCAGATCGGTTATCAAGACTTCTTAGATTCACTGACCAAAAGCTGACAAGAAAAAACTATTTGTACATTGATGTACAAATAATTATATATTGCTTTGACTGTTTTTGGTGTTTTGTTTGAAAAAATGAAGTTTCTGAAGATGATGTATTACTTGTCATGTCCAGCAGGGGGAGACTGGCACTAGTGATGGGCTGGGATAGAGATGGTGTGGAAGTGGAAGAATGAGATGAATCTCTGCCCATGGTGTTGCCTTCAGGGCTCCCCTCTTCCCTCCATGTATGAGATTTTAAACAAAGTGCTTATAAATCATCACTGTTTGGAAGAAGAAAACAACCAGAAGGTCAGAAGCCGGTTGAGAAAACAGGTTTCCGGGGGCCTTTAATGACCCTGATCACATTGGTTGCTTTTCAAAATAAAGTTGTATTGTTCTTTTCTCCAGGATCATGAATACCTTCTGAATATTGATATTATTTTAACTTGCATTTTATTACTTGGATTAGATCGTTATCATTCACTGATCTCTGTACAATAAATCTTCATTACTTGTGTTCTGTATGTTTGTATCACATTGTCTCTTGTAATGTATCTGTTTTTGTCACTTCCCTGTGGGACTGCGGGTGTAAATGACTGTCCCTGCCAACTCCGGCATGTTTACATCTTGTATGTTTTATAGTGGTGTCCATTTACGTCCTCTTTCACCATTAATCACACATAATGATCAGCTCAAGCTGCCCAGCGCTATAGTGACATGGGCTATTAAAGTATTTAGTGCTCCTTTGAATGATATAGAGAAGACGTTGCAGCATTCAATTCCTTATCAATAAAACATCGTCTGAAGCAGCGGGATAAAAAAAAAAAAACCCTCCAGATGAGAACAAGGCTCAGTTACACTGGTCTCTTCCTTTAATAACTCAGCTGAATGATTGACCCCTCCTTCAGGTGGGTTCATTCCCACAGTGACTCCTGCCAATCAGCAATATATCCCAGAGAAATGTCAGCAGTAATTACTCCTGCACTCTGAGACAACATCCAAAATGAATGAAAGCAGGTGGTGATCAAGCCCCCCCCCCCCCCCCCCCCCCTCTCTCTCTCTCTCTCTCTGTCCACATACCCTTTTTGTCCTCTTACGACAACTGTTGTTGGAAACCTCTTGAACTCTGCTGAATTTTTGGCAAAACCTGTAATTGGCGAGGTTTGAGGCTTTCTGTGTGTGTGTGTGTGTGTGTGTGTGTGTGTGTGTGTGTGTGTGTGTGTGTGTGTGTGTGTGTGTGTGTGTGTGTGTGTGTGCGTGTGTGTGTGCGTGTGTGTGGCTCGGTGAGTGTGACATCCTCTCGCCACCCCCTGCTGCTCTGTGGTGGGTATGAGGAAGGAGAGAACCATAACAGCAGGTGGGACTGACTGACACGCACAAATAATTCAATACGTTCTGTCCCTATATGTCACAGCTGTAAAGAGGTTAACAGGACCTGTACGCTTCTTCTCAGGCCGTCATCACTGTGCAACACACGCACTCTCTGTGGAGTGCTGGGTGACATATACATGCCTCTAAAATTCAATTAAAGCACAGTTATTTGCCTTTAAAATGTTTAGTCACACACAAAATACAGAATTATATTCTCAGTTTTGTTTTTGGCAAATATTTGCCCAATTGGAATCGGTTCACTCTCTTTCTTGATATGAGTTTCCACTTATGTCACACTTGTCTTTCAAGTGTGAAGTCGGTTAGCTTAGCTTAGCATAAAAACTGACACCAGTGAAAAACTGCTAGCCTAGCTCTGATCGAATGATAGCAGTGATAGAAACATTTCCCAAAATATCAAACTATAAAATTGTTAAAAATTGATTGTTTTGTCGCTTTCTGTATTTCTCCATACTGCCGAGGGACTGGGAGGTTAGGCTATTTCTAGTTTTTACGAAGTCCCAGCAATTGGACTTTTTTTGTCACCCATAACCACAGAGTCCAAACTGTGCTCGAGGCGAAGTCTGTCCAGTGTCATAAATTGATTCTGCTGCCAGAGTTAAGGCCTTTACTCAGCAGGGGCATGAATGTAGTGATGACAAAAACAACAGTTAAAAAAAAAACATATTGACGTGAATTTATTGTCAATATTAAAAAAAAGCCCCCCGGTGGTTAAAGGCCTTTACGCACCAGATGCAGTGAGAGACTTTTGAAGGCTCTTGAATGGACAAGTGTCATTAGCATAAAGAAGGACAACTGTGCAACGATGTGTATTTGCCAACAGACAATTCCATGGGCATGATGCTTTAAATGTCTGCATTCTAGAATATAATAACGTCAAATATAAAACTATATATAGTTAACAGCCCACTGCCAGATAAATTATTTAAAATGAGGTGCATAAAGAACTTGGTAGAGGGCTGTTTGAATGCAGTGACTCATCAAGAGTTATAATTCTGCCCCAATTGAGGGAAAAGAGTAAATTGTATCAGTAATTGATGGTAAAAAGTAGGCAGTTGCAACAATTAACTTAATAATCCCAAACAGGCCCTCCTTGTTATTTCCCTGCATCCGCGCCTCCAAAAAAAGAGCATGCATTAGCAATGACTTTCATTTCCCATCAGGTCACATATTAAAGTGCGGCTTTCAGCTAAATCAGTTCAAAATTTCATAATTTCAAATAATAATACAAAAGGAGCAGACATGTATTCAGAGGGTAAACACAGCCAGGAGTGGGCTAACGTTCCCCAAGGCTATTATACTGATAAAATAACATGAAGCAGTCACAGTATTCACCTAAATATCACGTGAATATATAACAACTTTGTTTATTCATATTGTCTCGTTGAAACATCCGGAAAAGTCACGTTTAGCACTTTGAAAGTCTAAAGTCCAGACACACAAAGAGCTTGTGAAGGCAACGTACCAGTCTCCTAGCAACCGCAGACGCCAGCGTGGATTCAGTTGCTGCTTTTCTCCCTTCCTCCGTCTTTACTTGGAGAGAACGTGATTTCGAACATGTGTTTTGTGATTGTTTTAGAAGATGGCGGACGTTTCCCTGGCGGCTGACATCAAACGGCTCGCGACCATGTCGGCGTTCAGCAACATCCGGGCTCGGCGAGGCGAACCGAGACACACGTCCTACTTCAACCGCGACTCCAAGGTACACTGGCGGGATCTCAACTGTGTTGCTGTTGTTGGTTAGTTCACAATGTTAAGATTTTGTTTTAAGTTAGTTCGCTAATTGAACACGGGGCCATGCACAACATAGTTGAGCCAGTTAGCTTTCTAGCTAATTGACATCAGAGACGTCACAGATATCATAGACGTCACAAAATACAAATAACAGCTATCAATTTAGTAACAGTTGCTCATCAGTTCAAATGTATCAACATAAAATACAAAATACTGATAAACATTTGATTCAAATAGAAGACATTTGTCATAATACAAAACAACAACAACAATAATAAAAAAATCAACATTTTAAGGGGAGACACCAGGTGAAATGGGTCCAATGTTTCCGATACCACCATGAAGTTCACATTTATATTACTTCCATTAAGACATGTTCTTTCTTTTTCAGAAAATGTACTTGAATTATGCTGTAATTAAGGAGAAATGCACAGATGCACAAGGTGTAGTGAAATACAACACATGGTTTCATTCCACTCGTCTGGAAGAAGGCAAAAAAAAAAACCAATCTCAGAATGAATCATTAGTGCCTGAGCAACAATGTTGGGATTCTGAATGTGTCCCAGTGTTCCCTGTGTTGCTGTGCAAAGGATTTTACTTATTAATATGGTCTCTAAATGATGTGGTGACTGATCTACCACAGTGCTGTTTCTTGTAACTAAAACTACTTGATTATTGGTTCGACTACTACCTGCTGCACCTTCCCCAAAGTAGCAGAGAATGATGCTCTTCGAGGCTTTGAATGATGATCCACAGTCTGTTCACCGTCTCCGTAGGTTCCTGAAGCGTCGGCGTATGACCAAGTGTTCCACCAGGCGGAGGGTTACGATGCGAGACTGCAGCGAGACGACAGGAAACACGATAAAGGAAGAGGACTGCACATAAACGAGGAGGTAACGGCCACGTTAGTCTCTATTTTACATCTCATTTGACCGTTGTTTAGCTTGCCGGGGAGCTCAAAGTTGAGTTAAATGAATCTGACAAAGGTGTTGGATTGTGGGAAACAGTCTCTATATTTCTGCTCATTTTGTTTGTTAAATCATGGAGCTGCCATTATGTGAAGAAATGTAGATTCTTTAGTAATTAAAACTCTCGTTTAAATCAGTGGCTTATAATTAATAACTATAATTACACTGTGCTATTGTAAGAATTGTAAGAATGGTTATAATGCATTATAGACATGGATCACCAACTTCACGACACAAAGCAGGTAATAAACCTGCTACAAACTCAATCCCCTGCTTGTTTATGTTGAAGTCTGACTCTACTAGACACAGACATATGGAGCTAGAACAGTCTCATAATTCACAAATGCACACAGAAATTCACAAATGCACACAGAAATTCACAAATGCACAAAAAAGATTTACAAATGTATTTGGGGATTTGTACATGTGACTCAAAACACAAATACATTTTCAATGCACACACAAATATGTTTCATTTCATATGTAAGTAAAAAATATTCACATATAAAAAACAAGATTCATAAACATATTTCCAATGCACACACAAATCTAAAAAAAAATCACAAATACATGAATGTTAAAGTATTTTCAATCTTCATCAAATACGCATTTGGGGCTTGTTACATTCATATATGAACTGTTGGACCTGTATTTACAAAGTGCTTTTCATTTGTAAACCTCCCTGCATTTGTGTGTGAAACTTTTGAGACTCCCCTGACGTGACTCTGAACCACAAATGCGTTTTTTCTAAGAGGAGGTTGTCTGTAGCCAATCAGATGTCTCCCTCCTTTACAGCCAATCACGTGAGTGCGTTGCGTTGGAGGGATATGGGTGCTAGAGCCAGAATCGACCTTATTTCTGGAGATAATTTCCCTTCTTCCTGTGCTCCCTGTCTTTATGCTGTATAGATTAGGTGTACAGTTATATAAATATCTATTTTTCTTTTATAAAGAAGGATTTTATGGAAGTAATTTATTCCCTCATTCTGGGGAAGATGAACCGGTGCGGGCGGAGTTGTGTTTTAGACTTTTGGGGGAGACACTCACAAGACATAAAAAGATAAGGAATACTGTAAAGAAACAACAAC
Organism: Eutrigla gurnardus; assembly: GCF_963514095.1. Taxonomy (NCBI): domain Eukaryota; kingdom Metazoa; phylum Chordata; class Actinopteri; order Perciformes; family Triglidae; genus Eutrigla; species Eutrigla gurnardus. The sequence goes on from NC_139928.1 coordinate 4,214,103, forward strand.
TGAAGCATCATGTGTGTTAAAGCATTAGTAGGACAGAACACCTGCAGGTAACAGTTCATAGCTCCACATCAGGCAGGTTATTCACATATTTTGTTAATGGGTTGCCAGGTTTTGTAAAGATCCCTTCACGGAGCTGTTAAGAGTGCATCTGATTCCCTAAAACGTGATGTTCTGCATCACATCCTTGATCCATTGATTGTGTGATGGAGGGGTTACGTCGTTCCATTTCTATAAAATCGAGCGTCTAGCTGATAGAGAGGAAAAGGGCAAATGATCATGGGTGCATTCCAGAAAGCAGGCTTAACCTATGACCATGGTCATCATCTGGAACTAAGAATAAACCAAAAGTGACAATCATAGGAAAATAATAATAAAACAGCCATACGTTTTGGGAAATTGTATCATAAAGGATCTGGGTGGTCGCTGGGGTCTGTTTGCACCTGTCACATATATATTATAGGGCTTGGTTTTGGATAGAAGTGTATTTTATCACTTTTCTAGTGAGGTTTCAAACTCATGAATTAAAAGTTCAGTAATGTCCTCAGTGTACATCACACAGGTCACAGGTCAGTGTGTTACCGGCAGCAACCTTCATGTCTCAAAAGTGATGCCAAAGCAAAAGTGCCTTCAGCTTGTTTTCTTTCCAATAGCCAGCAGGGGGCGACTAGTCCCCTGCTGGCTATTGGAAAATGTCTCTACTTCTCTTTTGATGTATTATCTCAGTAAACATTGTAAACATGAGTTTATGGTCTCAATCTCTAGTTTCAAGTCTTCTTCAATCCAGCATGATGTTCATTTAGTACATTATGGTCCATTTAGAGTCCACCAGATGATGAAGTAGGGCGAGGTTATCTTGCGATTGACGGGTCACTGCCATGGTGTCCAGTCTGGGAGACGTCTGTGTTTTCGTTTTATGACTTTAACCCTTTCACGGTCGCTTTCAGGTCATGAAAGTTCATTGTAAGGTTGCTTAAAATGTCTTGTTGTACTTCCCCTTCCCTCTCGTGTCACAAAAACCAAGATGGCGATGATCAAAATGCTCAAGGCTTCAAAACGTCCGCCCGCAAAACAAATGGTTCATGGCGACTCCACTTCTTATGTCACTGATGGTATATTATTAAAATAATGAATTCACACATTTCTAAATGTTCTATATACATACGTTTAGTCCATTTCTAGCGTGTGGCGGCTGACATATATGATATCTAACTTTTATGGCATTTGTTTATGGCTCCTTTCCATCTCATCTCCATAGAGGAATTATTCATGTCGGGAAATGTAGCTCACAGTGAGTTTCTGGGTCACTGGAAGCAGAGACGCTGGTGAACAGAGCAGCCACACACACTGCTGAGCTTGTAATTACTGTGAGTTGAGAGGCTGGCTGTCAGTGCGGGAGACAGCTCTCGGCGAATTAGGACATTTCTGAATGTGAATTTAAAACTATTTTATTAGCAGATAATGGCAGAGTGTTGTTTGTTGTTCTGTATCCCGCTCAGGCTTATGCAAATAAAATCTACCACACCAGCATCAGAACAGTAGCAAGGTCTGTGCGATCGTAGAACACAGCACCTGCAGCTGCACACCACCCCTCCGTCTTCATACGCAAATGTTGACTCTTTGTAAGAATTTGGTGCAAAAAAAAAATGACTCTATGAATAATATTGTGTAAATGCCTTTTTGTCACAATCTCATATGAGCTCAATTATCATATTGCAATGAATCATGAGAATGATTTTAAAGGCTTTTTAATCTTGCAAAGCAGTATGCCTTGGCATTGATGTGGCGGTTATGACATATTGATCACAAAAGTCTCTGCTTTGTTCTTCTGCTCAACCCCAGGAGAAGTCCAGAGCCGTGCCGGTGCTCTCCTCATCAGAGTACGGCCGTCATCCTGTTCCCCTCCTCTACCAAACAGGCCCGCGCTTCCCGCGCATAGAGTCCGTGAAGGCTGTGGTCTTCAGCGATAACAGGATCACCTGCAGAAGGAAAGGGATCAGTGATCCCTACGTCAAAGTACCCCAAGCATGAGAGGGACGGAATCAATCAAATAAAAGTGTTGTACTGTGCGAGATTGATTTGAGTTTATTAAACATCCAACCATTTAATCAGATGGCGTTATGACATATAGCTGTATTGTATCTCAGTCATTAACAAGACAAAGTGTTATTTCAAGTGAAATATTATCTGTCAAAGAATAAATTGGAAAATATGAAGCTGGGACATATTCCAGGAAGCTCATACTACATTTTGCAGTTCTATCAGTATAATTTAAAGGCTCAGGCAGTGCAGACTATGAATCCAAAAATGTCTGGCAGTTATTGCGACTGGATATTGTGGGTGATGTCAAAGATCATGGCGTTCGGTTTAATAACTGCTCTTTTTAAGAGACTGGCTGTTACAGGGCTTCTGTCTATGACAGATTTCAGATCAACTCTCACAATCATTCATATACATTTTTATGACTATACATTGCATGTGTTTGATCTCTGCTGTTTATTGTCACCCTTGCTTCATGTAAATAAGTCTTTTCTCTGCATCACTAACCTCTTTGATTCCTAAGTTCTTGGATTCTTTTTGTCCATTAATCCTGAACCCACGCAACTGAGACCAACCTCCTACATGAAAGGTTGTTTTTTTTTCAGTCATCTCTCATTTGCTTCTGCCTTTGTACTCTGGCAGAAATAGACCATTTATTCTTAGAAATGATGCAGTATTTGAATCTGTTTGGCGTTGGAACTGTAGTGTTTATTTAAGAGGATTTTGGGAGCTAATACACAAGGTGGTGCTTCAAAAGGAGGAAGAGAAAAATAGCTGAGTAAAATGGAAAACGTTGCATGAATTAGTATGCGGCAAAAATAATGGTTTCGTTTACCTCCGAGCAGATTCCTCCTCAGAAATGTCTCTGTGGTCCTCCAGTAAATAGCTTCTTGCATCACAGTGATTTTCCCCTGGACAGCCTTTTATTATTACTCCATGTATTGATGCAAATACCTTCAATACCTCATATTTGACAAGAAAAAGGATATCTGATACACTCTGATAGTATTGGTAGGAATACACTGAGAGAAATGTGCCTCCTGGGGGATGAAAAGATCACTCTCATCTGGATATTGTAGAAGAAAACTCTCCAGGTCCAATTCTGTGGCTGGTTCAAATGAGGTTTAATCACTGACAGTGGAGAAAAGAAATTCACAGTGTATCCATGAAGATCCATTCTCCCGAATGGCCTGGCCGAGGTGGATTTATACAGAACAATCGGGAAAACAAAAGGGAAGGCGTCATGAGTGGATTTGCATTGAATCAACGCATGTCTCTCTGCAGAGGAAGAGACATCTGTTGATATCTACAAGGTGTGACCGTTCTCGGGAGAGCTAGACGATGTCACTACAGGGGTCACTCATCGGGCCTTGATCAATGTATGTGAGACAAATGTTACAGAGACAGTCAGGAAGAGGGAAAGATCAAAGAGTCTTTTCATCAAGACGGCAAGGGTTAAATTCAATAGAAACAGCTCAGCAGGACATTTGATGTTCCCGAGAGAAAGGAACATTATATGGGATACAAATAAGAATTGTAAGGTAACACATTTTCTTCTACAATATGAAAGATGACCTGCAGTAGAATAGTTTAGCTTAGCTTAGCACAAAGTAAACAGTTAAACTCTGTAGTCAATCTCAGCAGCACCTCTAAACTTATGTATTAATACGTTGTATAACGCCATTTCCAGTCGTTATGCTAAGCTAAGCTAACCAGCTAATGGCTGTAGCTTGACATTGAATGGACAAATATGGGCATGGTATCAAGTAGTTCCTAAAGTCTATTGCTTTAAAACAATGATCATGCTATCAAAGATGCTGATACAAGAGCTGCTGTAGAAATGAAGAAGTATTATTGGTGCATCTGATGATCACAATAAATACATCCGCCACATGAAAACATGTATCGTCTCTAATCATTCAAACCAATGCTCTTACAAGCGTCCGACTGTACCGTGAACGTCTCACAAACAAACACGCAAAGACACGAGGACGTGAATTTATATACAAATGTTTAATGAACAACAAAAAAAGGATAGCGGTGAACATTCACACACGTTGCTGTTGGTTTGGTTCCCGATGGATTTTTAAAAAAATGAAATGTTTCCTTCTCGAGTCTCGAGTCCACCGACTCTTCAGTGGGACACAAACGCAGCTCTAAAGCTATAAATACGATTCACAGGTTTTTGGCAAACTACCCAACACACACCGGCCATTCGTTGGCACCAGCTGCTCTATATGACAATAGACTATTGTAACATCCATATGGAATAAAATGAAACAAAATGGTTCACAGTGCCAACCATATATATATATATATATATATATATATATATATATATATATATATATATATATATATATATATATATAGCAGGCAGGCTCATTTTGCTCAAGTATAAGGCTCTGAAGCTCTGCAACACTGGCATGGGTAATTAGCTCCTCACCACTACTGTACAGAGAGTGACTGTGGTCCTTTGGAGCTGCACCCTCTCTCTAGTCAGGCACTCCTTTAGACCGTGAAGAGAGTCCTTGGAGTAAAGTCCTCCTTACACTTGAGATGTGAAAACCATCCAAAGTGGCCCCGCTCTAACATTGTGTTGCTAAGGACTAAACTGGCTCCCAACAATCTATCCGTTGTACTGCGGGCTGCTGGTAATGGGCTTTAGTTAAGGAGCATGACAAATCGCTTGTATGGCCACTTTGTGTGTGTGAGTGTGTGTGTTTGTGTTCTCAAGTCTTTATTTGTTCGCTTAGCGTGGCCCCGCTCACGGCATCACCGTCCCCTGTGACAGAGACCGGGTCATCTCCGTGTGGACAAAGTAGGTCTTCAGCTCCCCTTTGCCCTTCACGTTGATGATGCCGCGACACGAGCACATGTACCCCAGTGTTGACAAGATATGACTTGTCTCCTCCGTTACCTGCACGGAAGGAGAAAGACACATGAGTAGAAGATCCCGAGCACGCTGGAAGACTCGACCCGTGTTCCTGTAAGTCGTCCCACCTGTATTTTCCCCAGAACCCCAGTGGTCTCCATCCTACTGGCCACATTCACGCTGTTTCCCCAGATGTCATACTGAGGTTTCTGGGCCCCGATGACCCCTGCGATCACTGGCCCGTGGTTTATCCCTAACACAAAAAACAATCACATTCTTCAGAAATACCACATATCATCATACATCACATGTTTTTAGTAATTTCTTCCAATTGAAATGAGTAGTCCACTTGGTGGTAAATTATTGAATTCAATTTTGTATATATATATTTTTTCTTTCTCCATTGTAACTACCATAGAGGATTCTAGTTGTTACTATGTATGTTTTTATTATGTATTTAATTTTGTGTAAGGACCCCAGGAAGAATAGCCATTACTCCCACAACAGAGTGATGGCTAATGGGGATCCTAATAAATAAACAAATGAACAAATAAATCACATATACACTCATCTACGCTGAGAGGAAATGTTCTCACCGATTCGGAGTCTGAAGTCGTTGAAGGAGTGTTTGTTGATGACGTCCAGCTTCCCCACGAGAGCAAAGGCAAACTCCACCATGGTGCCAATGTGCATGTACTGTCTGTCATGCTCCTGAGGGGAGAGCACACGTTAAGGGCCTCATCTCAACCATCTCAACCATCTCAACCATGTTCACGGGTCAATACTGTGTCATAGCTAAATGAAGAGTAGGGCAAGACTGTAAATACATACAATATGACCATGATCACCATGATTGGCCAAATCCTTTTGGTGAGAGCATCGCTCTGAAGTTCTTCCTCAGCCCAAGTGTCCCGATGATGAAGACTTGATGAGGAAGAACCTCAGCGTGATACTCTCGGCTGTGGGGCGCAAAAACCTCCTTGTTCATGTTGTTTATTGATGTCACGGTTTCCAGGAGTAAAAATACAAAAAAGGAGTACATAATATGAGTGCTTGTTATAGACAAGAGTAGATATTTGACGTTGTAGCCTTTGATGATGATTTGGCTGGTTTGGTCACTCTGTTTTTCTAATTTGATTTAATTGACTACATTTCCGTGTGGTGATCTCATTTGCTCTAAGTGACTACACCGATATTTCATCCTGTTTTGTGACCACAATGGAAAATGACAAAGTTTATTGAAGATGAGCTCAAGCTGCCAAAACCATTTTGGCACTCTGAAACGGGGCGACCATGTGCAAAAAGGTCCTCTCTTTGTCTGGTCTTCTGTTATGAAATATGAAGTTGTTTATTAAGCTAATGTTTGCCTTGAAGGGTAACTTCAGTATTTTTCAACCTGCACGCTATTGTTCCATGTCTTGTGTCTGTGATTAATGGAGGACAACAATTATTGAAATTGGAATCCACCATATATTGAGGGGGGGTCGGGACCCCCCCATCGTTTAAAGAAGTCGTTGGGACCCCCCACATTTGCCATTAAAATATGAGTGCATGACGGGTCTAATTTGTCCAGCGCTCTTTTCATTGCTTCACGATCAAACCCGTTCCACTTTATTAGTAAGAGAATACCCACAGCAATAGGAATCCAATTTCCTGCTTTCCCACACACACACACACACACACACACACACACACACACACACACACACACACACACACCCGCAGCACACAGGAGCACCAAGGAAGCAGCAAACTTCAAAAGCTTCTTGCAGCTACTTGGTCAACGAGTTGACGCCATCGGTCATATTTTAATTTCAGATGTCAGATCCAATCATGGACGTTAAACGCTGGAGCTCAGACTGGGCCAGCTTAAGGCTGATTTCACACTACACCTTTCTTTGACGGATGTCATTGACTTTGCATGGGTTTGTGTCACATTATGCTGAAATTAATTGTGGGTCTGCTCCGTTGCATCGCTTGCGTCGGAGAAGTTGAGAAAAACTAAACTTTTCGGGTCAGACGATGAGATCGAGATCAGAGCTGGCTGCATCTGCACATGAATCTCCCCCATGAACCAGACACGCCTTCCCTCGTCCGGCAACGGTCCGTCAACGTACGTGTGTAGCGTGAACACTGCCTGTCAATTAGAGGGGGGATGCAAACGGCTCCTCCACCTTTTGTTCAATCTGATTGGCTCAGCTTCACCCTTGACCGGGTCACTGACTTCCCTCTGAAATTACACAGAGAAAACCAAAAAATGTTGAAATGAAAAAAAAGGTGGTGGAGATGAAAAAGAAAAGGGCTCCGCGATAATTTAAGTAGCTGAAAAAAAAACCTTGTGCAAATCAGATCAAAATGTAGGCTATCATGAGAGTATATGGTACAATGCCATATAAACTGTGCAAAAGCTTGTTTTGATTCTGTAGTCAGATGTATAACTACTATTGCAAAGGCATTATAAAAATGTCAGTATAACACTGAAAGGTCTATTTAATTTTCATTAGACAGGGAAGAGACATGTTCTAAAAACCGAATGCGGGAAATTGCATCTATTCTAAACAGTACCCCCCACATAGCAAATGCTGTATTCAGTATTGATGGAACGCACTTCAGACGTGAGCCGATGAACGAGCTGCAGCGTCGATGTTACAAAGATGGCTTGTTTTCACTCAGATTGTTATCATGTGTCTGTCAACATAATGGAAGAGACCCTACAGAGAAGTAAAACCTTTAGATCCAGTCTGTTTAGCACAGTGAAAGTAAAGTTCTGCTCCAGGAGAAGTCTTTAAATCCATAATCAGGCACCAACACCTGCAGTCTCCTGAGCTTCGCAGCCTTGCAGCAGCCGCTTCACATCGTCTGCTCTTCAATTTGTAGCAGCTATTCATTAAATGAATCAGGGCAGGCGTCTAATCCACACGCCATGGCGTTGACAGTCTTGTCGCTACGCTACGCTTCCTGTTTTCCAACACAACAAGCTCTCGCGTTTCCACCACTGTCTTCCAGCCACGTGCCACCTCGCGTTGGCAACAAAACTGAAAGACACTTCGATTACAATCAAGCCCCTCAGCGGCCATGAACAACAAAACAAGCGCTTCCACCGAACTTAAATGGCGGTGGCAGATTGCTCCGGTGCGATTACATTTCAGCGCGTTGATTGGTCAATACTGGATCAATTTCAAAGATTGTTGACTCTATTAGTCAGTCAGACACACAAACATGGGAAATAGGGCCCACTCACTGACTCATGGACTCACTTGTTCTCCCTCTCACACACACTCAACCCAACGCTCACACACTCACTCGCCATGTGTAAATTTAGCTGCTAACAACGTTAGGGTCAACCAATTTAAGTTAATGATAGACCATAGTGACTTCAATCTTTACACGCGTTAACGTCACCAAGCCTCTTGCATGTAAGGCTCGTTTGCATTCAGACATCTGTCGAAGTTCCTTCAAATTAAAAGCAGCAACCTACATTATTGCTACATAATAAGCTAAAGTAAGCTTATTAATAAGTAACTTGTGAACGCCATGGAGCTCGCCACTAGCGTGCACGGCCACATCCTGTAAAAAACCACGCCTAATGAGGGCATGCGCTGTCAGTGCGTGCACGTCTGTGACCCTGAGAGAGTGCACGTGTGTGTAGAAGCATGCCTGTGTGCACTCTGGTCCCAGCGTCACATTGAGTCCCGTCGCCGCCATGTAGGTGCTGCCGATGGTCTTTATCTTCTCCACGCCGCTGAACTTGGGTTTGGACAGCAGCTGAGGACACACGGAGGAGGAAGTGATGTCACACGACATACACAGCAGTAGGAAATAACACCAGCTCCCTCTCAAACACATGCGGCTGCTTCTCCTGCAGCGTAATGGCCCGACGTCAGTGCTCCTACAAAACAGCTGGGTCATAAGTGTGAGAGGGGTTTACCTCATCAAAGTCCGCTATGATCTCGTTGAGAAGACGGAGGCACTCCAGTCCTTCCTTATTGACATCAGACTCGGTGTAAAACTCTTTGAAGTCAGGGATGGAGGCGAACATCACACACACCGACTCGTAGGACTGATGATACAGGTCCTGATGACAAGCAAGAAGAAGATAACACGTTGTATTGATCACGGGCGAAGGGAAGTGAAAGGTGAACATTCCCGACAGCAGGAAGAAGAGCTATGAGCAGAATACCTAACACCGACTCTTTAAATAAATGAAAATTAAATATTCATCATCCCTGTCGGGACACGAGGTTTAAAAGCAGTAACGGGATTCACTCTGAGAGTAACCTCAAGTGAACAGCGCTGGAGTGAGTTAGGAGAAATGTGGAGTCTGTGGGGTGTATGCACCAGCAGCAGAGCATGACGGGTGAAACAGAGGGATTCAATGATACGACATATTACAGCTGAGGAAACAAAAGAATATGCTGATAAAGGCTGTAAATGAACAGAACATGTAAATCATTTAAGACAATTAGTTTGACAAATACACGTATTTGCTTCCTTACAGATCGTTAAATGAGAAGGTCAATACCACTGTTATGTCTGGAAGATACAGCCAGACTGGCTCTACGCAAAGAAGACTATATTGGCCTCTAAAACTTGCAAATGAACCCATTAAATCATGTAAACTCCTAAAACGGCAGTGTATGTGCTGCAGTGTGTTTTGGCACGGTAACGGTCTCTTCTAGCTCTGTACGCTCAGCTAACCATCTTTTGGCCATAGCTGCCAACCGTGAGACCAAAAAATAGGGTTGAGATACTTTGTTTCCTGCTTTTAAAGAATGAAAATAACACTAAAACAAGTGCACTGCAACAGCATTGAATGTTTGAATACTTTTTAATTTGACTATTCATTCTCAAGTTGAGAGGAAAACTCTCCTCTTGGGTGAATCTCTGGCATAATCTAATATCCATCCCTTCTCATGAGGGGTGTAACGGGACACGCGTTCAGGTACTGGACGTCCGGTTCGCCCTGAGATAAGTCACCATCAACACGGCCAGATTTCTTGTGAATTCACCTCATTTTTCCAGTTGCGTCCCAGGAAGTGTTCGGCGACGTGGGCGGGCAAAACGTTCTCCAGCAGAACCCGGTTGAGGTTCTCCATGGTTTCGATCTCCTCGCACTCCCTCTTGAACTTGTCCCTCCACAGGAAGTCCAACCTACAGTAATATTCATTCTGTTACAGGAGGACACAGAGAGTAAAGAGACACCTGCGTCATTCACACCCAGCACTCTCTGCTCCAAAGCTACAGAAGAGATCAAGATCAGGATAGAGGAACTGAAAAAAGTCTTGTTTGGGAGCCCAAGTCTCCTACAGTCGTCCTCCAGCTACAGAAACATGTCCATGATATATGAGCTGTTTCACAGAGAGGCCATCTACATTTTGTTCTCATAATCTGCCACTAGGATTGTAGGAGACCTAACCGACTGAAACTGAAAGGCTTGCTTGGTATTCATAGAAAATTAATGTCCCGATAAAGGTGAAAAAAAGGTAGCCGCTGCTTCTTCTTCTTCTGTCTTTTTTTAGTGTCTGGGTTATTCATGCTTCAAAACATCCCAGGAGTGTTGCTTTGTGGAGTTCCCTGAACACACCATCATTAAACTGGTATATGACTGGAAGCTGAAGGCTACCTGTGGGCAGGCCTGTCCAGTGTGTGTGTGTGTGTGTGTGTGTGTGTGTGTGTGTGTGTGTGTGTGTGTCTCCTGTGAGATATAGTTCATGTATGTAGTATGCAGTCAGGATGATGTATGTGTGAGCTGGATATTTGTCCCTGGAGATGAACCTCCTGCCGAGTCAGAAGGCTCCAGCAGTGCCGGCTCATACGTCTCTGAGATCTCCATCTATAGTGTTGCCAGCCTGAGGCTGAAACAGGAGCACCATAGTGTAGGATGGAGAGGACAGCTATTCTGACCTATTTGCATATGTATGGACATATTGAGCGCTTCAGTACCTCCTGGACTCTACAAAGTAGTCTGTTTAGAACGCAGCTAACAAGACTGTAAATGAGCTCTGCTCCAATGTGCATCTGAATTACAGATGCATTGGTTCTCCTAACCCGCTCCCTCTGGCTAAATGGCTGGAAATGTTGTTCATTACGGTTCGACGGTCAGAGTTTTGCAAAGCGAATGTGTTAACAGACGGGATAAAAGCGTGCAAAATGGATTCTGTTGGGCCTCCTGCCCTCTCACATCCAGCAACCGATTCACGTACTTCCGCGTCGACGGTTTTTGGATGACGCCACCTCTAAAACCTTCTGACCTGTTTCCAGAATTAGTTTGAGGATAACCGATAAAGCATTTTATTCATACCCACCAGCATCCGGGAAGAAGGAACCCAATTACCCCTGAAGGACCTTGATAAGAGTGCGGGTCGGAATAAGATATGACAGCTACAGAGAGTTTACCACAGCAGAGTTGTGTTTCTTCTCCCTTCCGGTGACACTGACCCAGAATGAGAACAACAAATGGAGCTGTTTGGACCGAGTACGGCTCTCAGGGGAGCCCCAGGTTTGGGTACAGGAGCACTGTGAGTATTTCTGTCCAGAACATCTGTTTTGGGGTCAGAGATGATGGATGGTACCCGGAAAAAAAAAGAGAAAAAATGTGAATCTGTGTCGGCTTAGCACTCATCTGAAGCGAGGATGGTGGACACGGAGGAGACGGAGGAAGGGCTGGTTGCTCCTACGCCACTAAATATCCATCTGAACAAGGAGTTAGATCTTTTGAGCATCCCGAGCCAAATCCTCGAACGCAGATTCACTTGCTCGTGCAGAGAGTAACGTTCTGTTCCAGCAACGAGTGGCCTAATAAGATAGAAACAACTGTAGAGACTAAAGGCTGTAACTATATATAACTGTCGGAGCCGTCTGTGCCACATGGCTGGCCAATTTGAAGAAGCAATCCTGGAGATTTTCATTTCAATTAATGTCTTTAACAGCCATTTTTGCTGTTGCCACTTCCCAGAGGGAAATCTAAACATAAGGGGTCGCCAGAACCACCAAGACTGGAACCCTAAAATAGACTACTGACCTGCCTGGCTAACACCAGAAGGGTGATGAAGAAGATGAACAGAGACACCGAGCCCATCGTCTTTAGATCCTTCAGCACTCCTGGGCTGGACATGGAGAGAGAGAGAGAGAGAGAGAGAGAGAGAGAGAGAGAGAGAGGGAGAGGGAGAGAGAGAATGAAATGTTGATCTTGTTTTGTATCAAAGTCGAGTGATATTTTAGAATCAGCAAGTCCTATTAACATAATTATATGTCCTCCAAAATTGGTGATGAAAACATGCCTTTGGAAAAGAATCAGTCATTATGTGTTCTAATTATGATTTGTAAATAGACATAATTATGGAAAATCGCTGGTACACTAAGGACGTTTACAATCTTTTTAGTTATCTGTTTACTGGTGTTGATGTTGAAACTGTAACGTGTTTTAATAAATTGAATATGATAAGATCTCTTATTTCTATGAATTTGGCACTATTTGAGTTGACTATATGGTCGGCATGAATTCTGCAATGTATCGTTTACTGCTGTATATTAGAAACAGAGACATACAACATAATGTCATGCAAAAATGTATTGATGCTTGTTAAGACGCAACATTATGTACAGCTTGGCGGTACCTATCCAGTGTATCGGTGGTGTACAGCGCTTTGCTAAATCCATCCAGCAGGGAGGCGTGTGTCTGGAGGATGATGATGTTGTAGATCACCACGGCAACCAGCATCACCACCATCTTCAGCTCATAGTTGATCCTCAGGAACACAGAGCATGACACCAGCCCCAGTATACAGCAGTAGATGAAGTACTGGGGACAGAGAGAGAGAGAGAGAGAGAGAGGGAGAGAGAGACCAAAAACGTTTCTGTGAAAAGTTGCCACCAGACAAATCTGACGCGTGTGTAGGAAAGAAATCATGTAGCTTTATTTGTGTGCTACCGGTGGTGAGTCAACAAACACTGTATAAAACAAGATTAGAAGTGCTGACATAAGAACACGTCAATATTATTATGCAACATGGTTATGTAAAACCAAAGAATGACACAAATGGTAGCTCTGTAGGCCTTGAGTGAGTCCGTGCCGGGTTTTCATTATTCAGCAGTCGGAGCAACATGGTGTAGGTTTGTGACCCAACTTAGCACTTCAGTAACTCCAGTTAGTTTGCATCTCATCCTGATGTCATCATTACTTTTACTGTCCCAGTCCTATGAGGAACCCTAAAGCCAGATTGAAACATTTCCATCTTTCCACATGTGTGGAATACGCCTCGTTGCATTGAGTGATTAAATATTGTCAGAATGTCCTCAGATCAGTTCTCAGACAAATCGCCGACCATCCACACTCACACTCATGTGACCTTAACGACTCAGGTCGGGTCAACGACTCTTATGTTAAATACCTAAACTCCTCGTTCAGTTGGAGGAGAGGAGAAACGTGTTCAAACACCTTGAGTTGCCGATGATGAAGCTTCCAAAGAACACCGTGACCTGGCTGACCGAGAACCTTCCCTATCGTACTCACTGGCAGATAAAACTTGTTTTCTTCCGTGTTTTCCTCCCGGGAGTCCAGCAGGCTGTCGTTAGTCACATTCACAGGTGCAGTAGTTGTCAGGACGTCATCCACGGATCCTCCAGGGTCCCCGACGAAGAACTAGCAGACAAAAACACACACTTGACTAGCACACCAGCCAGAACGGATTCAACATTATGTTTACATTGTAAAGTTATCAGAGATCACCGGTCTCTGACTGACACTGTGAGGGTTTTAGGTTTGATTCTGCGGAGAGATAAGCCGAGCTGCATGAAGCTGGAGCGCAGCAACACTTCTGAGAGATGAAATATTCAGGATGCTGAATTTAAATCTCTCCGTTCAGTTCGTGCTACTGTTTGATGAAACTTTCTCTCTTTTCTTTCTTTTTTTAAAAACGAGGCAACAACTAGCGATTTTCAAACCAGTGTGTACACACTTCCTCCTGTGTGCGTCGCCAGGCAGCAGCGGGTCGTACAGATAATGGGATAGATCAGTATAATCTGCGACCACCAGAGAGTTTGATGCCTTTACGTGTTCAGAATATCCAAAAGTGTTTTGATTCAAATACAGAAATGTGAAATATCTCGTGGTGTATAAATATCTATATACTGTATATATATATACACTCACCGGCCACTTTATTAGGTACACCTTGCTAGTACCGGGTTGGGCCCCTTTTGCCTTCAGAACTGCCTTAATCCTTCGTGGCATAGATTCAACAAGGTACTGGAAACATTCCTCAGAGAGTTTGGTCCATATTGACATGATAGCATCACGCAGTTGCTGCAGATTTGTCGGCTGCACATCCATGATGCGAATCTCCCGTTCCACCACATCCCAAAGGTGCTCTATTGGATTGAGATCTGGTGACTGTGGAGGCCATTTGAGTACAGTGAACTCATTGTCATGTTCAAGAAACCAGTCTGAGATGATTGGCGCTTTATGACATGGCGCGTTATCCTGCTGGAAGTAGCCATCAGAAGATGGGTACACTGTGGTCATAAAGGGATGGACATGGTCAGCAACAATACTCAGGTAGGCTGTGGCGTTGACACGATGCTCAATTGGTACTAATGGGCCCAAAGTGTGCCAAGAAAATATCCCCCACACCATTACACCACCACCACCAGCCTGAACCGTTGATACAAGGCAGGATGGATCCATGCTTTCATGTTGTTGACGCCAAATTCTGACCCTACCATCCGAATGTCGCAGCAGAAATCAAGACTCATCAGACCAGGCAACGTTTTTCCAATCTTCTATTGTCCAATGTTGGTGAGACTGTGCAAATTGTAGCCTCAGTTTCCTGTTCTTAGCTGACAGGAGTGGCACCCGGTGTGGTCTTCTGCTGCTGTAGCCCATCCGCCTCAAGGTTCGACGTGTTGTGTGTTCAGAGATGCTCTTCTGCATACCTCGGTTGTAACGAGTGGTTATTTGAGTTACTGTTGCCTTTCTATCAGCTCAAACCAGTCTGGCCATTCTCCTCTGACCTCTGGCATCAACAAGGCATTTGCGCCCACAGAACTGCCGCTCACTGGATATTTTCTCTTCTTCGGACCATTCTCTGTAAACCCTAGAGATGGTTGTGCGTGAAAATCCCAGTAGATCAGCAGTTTCTGAAATACTCAGACCAGCTCGTCTGGCACCAACAACCATGCCACGTTCAAAGTTACTTAAATCACCTTCTTCCCCATTCTGATGCTCGGTTTGAACTGCAGCAGATCGTCTTGACCATGTCTACATGCCTAAATGCATTGAGTTGCTGCCATCTGATTGGCTGATTAGAAATTTGCGTTAACGAGCAGTTGGACAGGTGTACCTAATAAAGTGGCCGCTGAGTGTATATCTATCTATCTATCTATCTATCTATCTATCTATCTATCTATCTATCTATCTATATATATATATATATATATATATCTATATATATATATATATATATATACAATCAGCTGTACAGTAATATGAAATGGTTATGTGTAACTGTACTTTTCACACTTGCATATTTTTGCATACTGTATCATTGCAGGTATGAGTGTTATATTTAGTGGCATAATTATAGAACAGAAGCCAAGAGGCACTTAACCACGCAGTGTACCAGACTATTCCACAATCAGCTGATCATACAACGGAGCGACCACACCCACATCTCGCTTCTCGTACCATGTTGAAGACGGCCATCACAAGTATGAGAGCAGTGGTCGTCATGGTGAGGACCAATCGCAGCCATGGATTGTTGGTGACGATGATGCGGGAGGAAGTGGGGAACCAGGTGAGAGAGCAGAAGGAGCCCTTCCTTCCCTGCTAAGGATGCAGAGAAACAGAGGGAAGGATGAGAACGACAACATAAACAATACAAGCTGGAGTGAAACCTCTCATTCTTTCTGCTCGTAATTGTTACTCAAAATACCAAGAGACATGGTTAGGTCGAATCAATCCATTTATTACAGTAATTCTCATAGTTCAGTTGACCTTTTCTACTTCTCAGCATATTAAAACAAAGAACCCAGGCTCATCTGTCATGTACAAAACCCGGACGTGCTTCATTTAAGGCGGGACGCTGCAGGCGGAAAACATCGTCACACTGGTTCATTTTGAGATTTGGGGCTATTTGGCTTCAATGACATGTCCTCTTTCAGACTAGTGGAAAGAAAACATCCAAAATACACATGTAGGTGTTTGTTGTACACTTTGTCTATTTCCTAGATTGATTCTAAATCCCTCAAAAGCTTGCATTAGATAATGCCCTCTTTGCATATTTAAAAGCTTCATTCATGTAATCAACTGGGGATGTTTTATGGTGATATGCATTTGTTTTTCTTTTACCCTGTTGACTTGTGGTGTTTTGGAACACGGATGGGATTTTGCTATGTTTAAAAGTGTTTTTTTTTTTTCTCATACTCACGCCAGAAATCTCCATAATTTCCAGTTTCATTCCAATCATCTGAAGGTTTTTATGGAGGGCTTTGTTCATATATCATCTACAGCCTGATTTATAGAACGTTGTGTTCCTAAAACATGGACAAATTATATTTTGTGACAGTATTTTCTGATTCTGTGTTTAAAAAACAGACATATTCAAAATTCCTTCAATAAAAACCTTCGACTATAATGTGTCAATAAAATGAATCAAACATTTTGAATCTTATCTATTTGATGTTCAGATTTCTGTTCTGCAAATAAGCACATATTTAATGATAATGTTTTAATGTAAGTTATCAACAGGAGAAGATACATGATGATATCAATGCATATCCACATGTTATGTTTCCCTTTTAAATCAACTGGAGAAGTGGAATTATGATTATTTAGTAAAGATATTCGTTCAAATATTTTTGTTGCTCTGAAAACACATCTTCCTCTTTTAGAGTCTAATGGATCTCGTGTCTCTTCCCGTCCCTACTTCTAATCATTGACATTAGTGAGAAGGTTTCCTTGTGTTTCATACTTCAGTAGGAGCTCTCACACTCACACTTGGATCGAGTCCTCGTGGTCTCCACGCAATTAACATTCAACACAAAATGAAACGAATCTCAAGGTTTTGATCAGAATGACCATGTAATGTGCTCCCTCAGATAAACAGAGCACTAAGTGTAAAAGGCCCCATTACAAACAACTTCCACAACACACACACACACACGCACACACACACACACACACACACACACACACACACACACACACACACACACACACACACACACACACACACACACACACACACACACACACACACACACACACACACACACACTCATCGTAGATTACATTAGACACACTCTCTCATTAGTTAATTGTGTGCTCTTTCACCAGCGACCATGGCAGCTTTTATTGAGCGTTAAATTGATGCTTAGCAGAAACCCGTAATACATGATCTCTCTCTCTCTCTCTCTCTCTCTCTCTCTCTCTCCTTGATGGATGAACTATTGTATGAAGGAGAATGAAGGATAGATCCGCTCATATAATCCTTGTGTAAAATAATGCTGTATGCTGTATGAGGATGAGAGGCGAACGTCTTCAGAAACCTAAAGCCAGTCGACGAAGCTTTATACAGTTTTTCTCAATTGTTTACACACAAATACTGGTACTTGAGACACAATGACCACAACATGTAACTCATGCACCAACACCCTGAACTAGCTCTGCTAAACTGCAAGCACAATTCCTGCTTTACACTCAAATTGCAGTTCTAAAACACACTTTTTTCAAAACACTACACACAATTCTCTGCATTTGGCACAATTTTCATGAAGAAAATCTCTTGTTTTCACGAGGAACACACTGCCATTCAAAATTCTAAAGTTAATTTCCCTACTATGCACACTGACTCATCACATGGGAAAACACCTGCAACACAGTTTTACAATTTGCAATCAGAGCATTAGCATAAAAGTGCAACAGGTGAGCTCTTCTGTTTTGGAGCAATGGATGCCAACATTGGCAACAGAGGCAGAGCCAGAGGAGTGATAGACGAGGAGGAGCCATGGATTTGCCATGCTAGGCGATATTTCCCCCGCTGCCCGGCCATCGCTTGCATTGCCTGTGATGTGGATGAGGTGCTGTGGCCAGAGCGAAACAGAAGAGAGGATGCGGGATAGTTGTTGTTTTTTGTTTTTTTTTGTAACTGTATACAGTCATTTCTTCTGGTTTTGTATGTAGACCACTGTATATGCAACTTTGTGTTGGTTGGGATGAACACTGTGTACATTACAGTATTCTTGTGGGAAAAATAAAATATATAAAAACAATATTCTAAAATATTTTACAACACATTTATGTATGTACTGTCTGTAGTGATTGTAACACTGAACAAAAAAAGGCCTAAGTCATTATGGTAAATGGAGAAGAAGTGTTCATCGTGTTTTACATTGAGCACATCAGTGTTCAACTGGTTCTTATAAATGTCTATTCATATGATGGTTTGTGTGTCATTTGACAACAAAATACCATTTTGAGAAGAAATAACATTGTTTTGAATGTAAAGTTTCATTTTGCAGGAGAATTGAGGGGTTTTGCCCATTGTGTGTGTGTTTTTTTGATTTGTGTGTAGAGTTCTGAGAGTATGAGGCATGCTTTCAGAAAATGTGTGTAAACGATCGAGAAAAACTGTAAGAATGCTGTTAGAAACGTCTTGTCAGCAAAACACAGAAGATAACCGTGCTCCCAGTTTTATATTTTAAATGTTTCATGAAGTCAAAATGTTGTGTCTGTGTGTTGACTCTGACATCACAAATCTCATTCCAGTTTCTGTGTTTTAATTTGCAATAGAAATGTTTTTTTAGAATGTGGTTTTTACTTTGTATATCAAATGTTATAAATAACTGCTGTTTTTTTCAGGACCATCAGGACCATCATGATCATCCTGACCATCATGACTATTGCGACCATTGTGACCATCAGGACCATTGGGACTATTGGGACCATCAGGACCATCCTGACCATCCTGACCATCGGAACCTTCGAGACCATCTTGATTATCAGGACCATCCTGACCATCAGGATCATCCTGACCATTGGAACCTTTGAGACCATCTTGACCATCGTGACTATCGCGACCATTGTGACCATCAGGACCATTGGGACTATTGGGACCATCAGGACCATCCTGACCATCCTGACCATCCTGACCATCGGAACCTTTGAGACCATCTTGACCATCGTGACTATCGGGACCATCGGGACCATCGGGACCATGCACACCTAATGTCCTGGTTGGTGACCCAGGTGGTTCCAGCAGCCCTATTCCTCCACACACTGTGCTCACATGTTTTATTATTCATTTCTTAAGCTGTTTTTTAAATCATTATCTTTAAAATAAAATTGATAAAGTCAATTCAAAGAGTTTTATAAAGTCTTATAAAATCATTATGTCTTTTGAATATGCTTATAATGCATACTCATAAATGAATGTTTAGAAAGGTACTTGATAAAATATCCCTTTGAAATGAATTAACATGTGATTTAAAGGTCCCATATTATGAAAAACAGGTTTTCTCTGGTCTCTACAACTATAAACTGGTCTTCCCTGAGCCTGCCAACTCTCAGAATGAGGAAAACAAGCGGCTCCTGCATGGTCTCTGCAGCCCCCCCACTGGTAGAAACGGTGCTCCTACAGGCTGTTCAGATTCAGCAGAGCTCATTTGAGCAACTTTTAGACAGCTGAAATTCAGGACCACGGATGGGTTTGGGGCAATGCCGAAACAGTGTTGTTGGGCCTCTGACAGCTTTGTGGAATTGATGAAAATCAGTATAATATGGGACCTTTAATAAAATGTTGGCAGTTCCAATGAATGTTTTTACCTATGTAAGAAATCTGATGTTTGGTTGACACAGTACAACAGTGATTCATTCAAAATTCAAAGTCAAAATTCTTTTTTGCAAAGATTTTTCTTTTTTGCAAAGATTTTTCTTTGGACGATAATGGAATTAATTGTTATTGAATTGACAACTGCTTCCCACACAAAGTGTTAACAGGCATCGCTTAGTTGTTTCCTGGCAACAGACCACGGCGTGAGTTGACATCTTCATGGTTGAACTGTTTCTGTCACAGACCCACAAAGTTAACAGACATCAGAAGTAGAAGCAAAATCTCAAAAAAGAAAAAAATACAAATCAATACTTGATCAAATAAAACGCCAGAGTAGCTTGTGACGTACTTGATATTGGCTCCTTGATTTCCAGTTATAAGAAACCAAATAGGGAGATGTGTAGATAACACATAAAATCATGTACTGGAGCATTAAAAACCATCCATCCGTCCATCCATCCATCCATCCATCCATCCATCCATCGTCTACCGCTTATCCTGTATTCAGGGTCGCAGGGGGGCTGGAGCCGATCCCAGCTGTCATTGGGCGAAGGCAGGGTTCACCCTGGACAGGTCGCCAGTCCATCGCAGGGCCAACATGTAGAGACAAACAACCATTCACACTCACATTCACACCTACAGGCAATTTAGAGTCATCAATGAACCTATCCCCATCCTGCATGTCTTTGGACTGTGGGAGGAAGCCGGAGAACCCGGAGAGAACCCACGCTTACACGGGGAGAACATGCAAACTCCACACAGAAGGAACCCGGGGCGACAGTGCTACCCACTACACCACCGTGCAGCCCCATTAAAAACCAGTCACTGCATAAAGCAGAGTAGCATTCAGCCAGTAAAGGTTGCACTCACTCTTCCATCACCTGGAGGGAGCCTGATGTACACAGACTACATTTATTTTGTATTTGATACATGTAGTTAAACATTAGCTATAGATTTGAAGTTACTTTGTTCAGTGGTGT
The DNA here is from genome assembly GCF_963514095.1 of Eutrigla gurnardus. Classification (NCBI taxonomy): domain Eukaryota; kingdom Metazoa; phylum Chordata; class Actinopteri; order Perciformes; family Triglidae; genus Eutrigla; species Eutrigla gurnardus. Next base: position 4,234,823 of record NC_139928.1, read on the forward strand.
TTGAAGATTAATAGAACATAATCTATGGCAATCTTAGGATATGGCCAGCTAGTTTTTGGTACCATTTAGCTTCTCATTTAAGGAGTGGTGTCGTGCCGGTATACAGCAAACCTACTTTAACTTTAGTCGGCTAGAGAGACTAGATCCCTTCTGATTCCATCTTCATCATACATCGTTTGAGGCAGCTACAATGTTGGGTAACTGCAAGCGTCACCAATGTTTCTTTTGGTCCCAGGCTTTAACAATCAATCAATAATGGGAGCAACAGATTACGTGGTTCCATGCAAAAAGAGGGACTTCAACCATTCCTACAGTATGTTCTCACAGTAGAGTCCAAGTAGAGAGGACCTCTTAATGACCTTCATGAAAGGTCGTGACTTATCTTGGAAGAGTGCAACAGTCTTGTGAGCTGATTTGATGCCATGATTTCCACAGGCAGGTGGTCACAGTCACAAAGTGAGTCACAGGTATTATAAGCTACCAAACTGGGAGATCTGAGAACGTAGACAAATCACGTATGTCAACTAGGCTGCTTCTTGGATCTGCTTTGTAACAAAAATTGTGTTTTTATACACACAAACTCAGATCTAGTAAGAGCAATCCCCACGAGGGTCTCTATCGATTGCTTCAAGCCGGAAGATCAGTATTAATAAATACACAATGGGAGAGAAGTAACGTTGAAATAATGGTTTGTAAGCACTGCGAGTGCCTCTGACCATCTGTTTAAAGAGCCGGATGTCTGATAGATGATAAATTAGAAACAGCCAGAGGATCGTCACTGTGAGAATACAAAAGTGTTGCTTATGGGACCTCAAACTGGACTCTCCTCGACTCCCACCAGGTTCTGGGCTCCACCTCCACGGTATTTCTAGTGTAGCTGACTAATTGCTTTTCATTCTCACGTTTAGAGTGTTTGCTTGTTTTAATAAAAAATATCAACACTTGGCACGAGTGTATTGATAATGTATCGCACGGAGAGGCAACGCAAAATATTCCTGTGTGGATTTCAATCCCTAAACATGTGTGTGTGACATCAACCTGTGGGAAAACTAATCTGTCAACAGCATAAAGGATTTGCAAGAAGATAATTTCTATATAAAAGAAAAGACAAAGGCACTTTCCAAATGTTGTGTGCGTGTGCAAGTGTGTGTTCAGTGATAAATCCATGCAAACCCACCATGATGTGACCAGCGAAGCAAAGGAGCAGGATCAAAGCCAGCAGCAGGAAGGCCAGGCCGAAGGAGATCCCCAGCACAGAAGTTCTGCAACACACACACACACACACTTTACTCTAAACCCTCCTGACACCTCTCGGCCCCCTGCAGTGCAATAAACGTATGGACGGCTCTGATGTATTCTACCTCACACCTGCAGTCCGTTTACAGAGTAAGCAGAAGTGCCGATGGTACAGTAGCACACTTGATGTGCTCCGTAAACATCACTATTCTCTGTGGAGGAACGCCATACGGCTGATTTAAGGATCCCTGCGGTGAAAGCACATGATCACAGCTGAATGTGCGGAGCCATGCCGCGACACATGGAGCCGAGAGAAGGAGAGTGAAGGGAGAGGCAAATTGGACAATCACTGGCCTCTCAGATGCTGAATTACGCACCCGGAGTCAGTAAATTAACAGGAGCGTGAATTTCTCTCCGTGCCATTAAAGAGGCGACGCACACTTTGATTCACCTTATCTATAATCACAATCAGACATGGTGCACTTTCATCTCCATCTGCTCTTTAGCATTCTGCCTCTCGCTCGCCTGCCTCCTTTCATTTCAGTGAGGCCCTGTTGATGAGACAGCTGGCATCAAATGGCTTTTTCAAGCCCCCCCCAGAGTTTGTCGATGCGACGGGGACCGTGCAACGTAAATCCTGTGAAGGGCTGCAGACTTACTTGGGCAGGACGAGGACCTGCACTATGAATATACAGCAGAATATGAGGCAGGCGCAGGTGACGTAGTACTTGAAGGCCGGTAGCGTTGTGGATCTGTACTGTTGAGAGAACAAACGGGAAAAGTGGGAGCAGCAACACATGCAAAGGCACTGATCATACACTCCTTATTGGCTTCTGTCACCGACACCATACAACTCAACTGATTTGTCTCCCCAGCAAACAATGCTGGCAGGTGTTTATGCATTCCTACCTCTTTCTCCAGAGCTTTGTTGTGGAAGAACAATGAGATCCTCTGGATGTCCTCTGACTTCAGCCACTGTCTGGAGAAACAGACGCATTCAGAGAAGCCTGGGAGTTCTGTCATGTGGTATCTGAAATCTATTCTTCATGCTGCTGTAATGAGCCAAATACTAAAGATGATTGCTTTATTGGATGGGCTTTTACTATTTATTACATCAACTTATTTCAATTCTAAATCAGCGGTGGTTTTATGAAATGTGCAAAGATGATGCCTATTTTACAGTGAATATACACTGAGAGAGCTTCTTTCTTGCTTCCATTAAATAACAAAAATACATATTAATATGCCCACAATAATTATCCGTCATCACTGTGCACTTGGGAAAAGAACCATGAAAGAAATCACTGTTGTTGCTATTTCTTTTGTAAAATGCACTATAAAATAACAAAATCAACAATTTTACAAACTCATTTTGTTAACAAACTGTTGATAAAAATAAGATACTTTATTGGCCCCAAGGGGACAAAGTGCTGCACTCTGCTTCAAACAACACAAAGCCAACGGGACTGTGTAGTGGTTCACCAATGACGGGAGAGATAAACATAAATACATAGGAGAGTTCCACCACATTGTCATCTCTAACATTGTGAAGAAAAGTGCTGTATAAATAAAGTGTAATAGTATTATCCATAAAACAAGAATAAACAAAGCCCTTCTGACACTTTAGTCCTAAAACAGACTTCTTTCTGTGAGTGATCAACAAAAGGGTTTGTAATCATCATTAACTACAGAATCAGAACTCCTGGGGATGACTCTTTCTAACTGTACAGGCGTCCATCCCGACTCCTGGGAGGACCGTAATCTGATGCAGAAGAAATGATGCTTACTTCTGTGAGTTGATGCCGTCGATGGTGCGAATCATTCGCTCATTGAGTTCCTCCTCAAATCTCCTCCTCTGAGATTTGGACCTGGGATGGAAGGAAATGGAGGACAGAATAATGACAGTACATGTGATGAAAGGGTGTAAAAGACAGAGTGCAGCGTTGTTCTGAGCTCACCGTTCTCGTCTCTGGAAGTGGTACTGCCCCATCGGAACATCCTGAAACAGACCGTCCATCTATTCATAACCCACATCTGCCTCTGTGTGTGTTGCTTTGTTTGGAAGACAGACGCGTTGCATTGTAGCCGACTTACGGTCGTGTTGATCTTCCCATTGTCTGTGGTCATGCTGTCTCGGTGGTGGAGGTTGGCAAAGGGTTTAGCTGCGCCCCAGGACTCCAGGTAGCGGGTCATCCTGACGGACGCCCTCATCTTCCCCCCGTCCAGAGAGGGCCGCGAGCGCACACCCAGCAGAGGACTGTGCCTCTCAGTCTGGGGAGAAGCAGCGGGAAGAGAGAGGACACAGGTGATCACTGACATTAGTGACTTTGTTGTGAGTTGAATGACGCCGAGGTCCCTTTTGACAATGATGTGATATGATGTGATATGGTGGCACAGTGAGAAAAAACGTCCTCCAGGCTAGTCAACCGACTGTAAAGTCTGCAACAGAATCCATCTTAATTTGGCTAGTTAGCATTAGCACCTGGTCACACAAGACACCACTGTATATTGAACTGAGCACGGCTGCATTTTAACTTCATACATTAAAATGTTGAACGTGTTGCTAGTTTTAGGTAATCCATGTTGGAGATTTGAGACGGCAAACAATTTCAGACGGCTGAAGGTCCCACATTGTAGACAGTGAGATTAGGACCAAAAGCTACAGAGAGAAAGTGGGACCACGTAAATAACAACCCTTCATTTCTTCACCAAGCTGATCTCAGAGAGTCAACACTGTAACAGCAGTCCATGGAAAGCTACGATGGGAATGCTGACAGCTCTTGACATCTGTGACCCGTCTGTCAGTGTTTTGAGCTACTTCAAACCTTTTTTCAGAGAAGGATGCAGCACTCCTTGTATTTCTGCCGGCATGCTGAGTGCCTCTCTGACAAACACCACGCCACTTTACCGCTGACAGGAACGCCGTACAGCAGCGGAAAAGTGGACGTTTATGCCAAAATGGAGCAGGTAACATCGAGGAGGATTAGTCAGATGATGTTTCTTGTTCCGTTCCTCTGATAGAGATAGGTATTGTGACTGACCAAACACGGCCAATAACTCTATTCTAAGCTCTGAAAGCAACACACACACACACACATCACAGTGGTGTTTATTTCCCGCGGGGTGCTGAACCCCTCTGACAGTGACAAACAATGACAATGACAGTGGAGATGACACCTCCTGTGATCCATGCTCCATATTTGTCCTTGATCCATTCAGGAATACTTGAAAATGTCACCGACCACCCACAGACCTTTGCCAATATCTGATAAATGACTGAAAATCTATCTCTGTTCCAGTAAATAAAAGACAGAGTTCTGTTTTGTGAAGACCTCCTATGAGCTTGTGCTTTACTTCCAGCCTGCAGGGCTGCAGGAGGCCGGAGGAAATCAGGTCTGCTGTTACCCTGCGTTGCTGCTCTGCATTCATAAATGGGATACCAGAAATAAAAAGCATGCCAAGAGGGTGAGTGACAAGCCCTCATGAAACGCACTAATGTACTGCAGAGTGCTATTTAAAAGGCTGATATAACATGCAGCTTGTATGACTCGCATAAATAACTTCTTCAAGACAAAATCACAGCTGATAGAGTCACAAGAGCAGAAGAGATCTTGGAAACATGTTGATGAGAGAGTGAACATGTGTTCATGTTGGACAGAGGATGTTACACGGATCAGAACCCGGGAACACCTGATAAAGTCACTTTGCTCACACGGAAACTGGAATATTCTGCTCCCGAGGTGGTGATTTAAAAGCTACCGTAAGAAGATGGAAAGGAGGACATGAAAAAACAGGGACCAGATTTGGAGAAATTAATGCTGAAAAGATGCCATTGGCATTTCCAAAAAGATGGATGGGAAAGCATGAAGGAGTTGTTTAGAAAAGACTCAGCGTTCAGAACCGTGCTGTGAAGAAAGCAAACAGTCAACACAGCATGCTGGAGGAGAACGAATCAAGGCCTACGTGCATTTTTGCCAAGTGGGGGAAGGAGAAAGGCACAGGACTGGTAAGCACTGTTTTCATTGGCCAAGCCAAAACACACCGAGCACAGACGCCAACAACATATTCTATGTCGAGATATTCTGAGCAGAGCCTTCACAGAGGAGGCAGATCTCTTCACTGTCCTTAATCAGCCCTTTCTGTCCTGTTCAGAAAGGAGGAGCTGCAAAATCCCTGAAGAGGGAAGAAGGGACTTCACTTCAGATATAATCTTCTCTCACTAAAGCGACTGACTGAACACCTGCAGAGATGCTGTTCATTTGATAACAGTCTGTCTCCGGATGGCTGCACACTAGTATTACTCCCTTACACTTGACACCGTCGTACTGTTTCCTTACTGTATGAGCTCTAGCACATCAAAACCAGAAGTAGACCCTCCATTATACCAAAAACACAAATAATGACACTAAACACACAGTACAGCTGAGGCTGATGGGAATTTGATCAAAAATCAATAAACAAATAAATTAGACAAATATAATTTTTGACCTGCTAGAAGTCTCAGATTCTCCAGAGTTATTACAGTTCATTGTCATCGATTCTTATTGGGATACAAATGAATGTATCAAATTTCACTGCATATCCATCTGATAATTGTTGAGACATTTCACAAAAAAATAAATAAACAAACAAATCTCGCCCTCATGTGCCTATAGGCAGGACAGGGACCTTCTTCATGGTTGTATAGCATGCACTGTCACAGTTTGACGACCAAGCTGTTGTTTGGTTGAAAATGATGAGATGTTATTAGTTCTGTTGGGATGTCGTTCTATTGTTTTGTGGCCATGAGAGAGCGATACACGACCAGGACTAAACACTGAGACTACATTCACCCCCTACGTGATGTTTGTGTTGGAGGTGTGAAGGTCTAAGCATGTGATGGTAGCTGACCTTGGGGTTGATGACCAGGTAGGTGACCACTCCGTGTTCCTTCAGGTAGGAGTCTCTCCTCTGCCCGTCTCCAGGCTCCACCTTATATGAGCCCTTTAAATGCTCCAACGTCACAGAGGAGATGTGGACCCTTCTGAGAGGAGACAGGAAGAGGTAAGAGGGTAGATGATGAGGGAGGCTAAGAGCTTGTGCCGTTAACAGCCCTCTCTCGCTCTCTCAAACATAATATTTACTCTCGAGCTTTACAATAACATGCAATTCCGTATTTTCAGCTTTTTTGTTGCTTGCGAGCCGAGGCAGGGAGATGTGCTTTCATATTTTTCAGATAGCTTTCAGCGGGCATGAGAGGAGAAACCATTAGCAGCCCAGTGAGACGATGCGGTGGCACTGGAGAGAGCTTGTTTTCTGTGCAGTTTACACATAACCAGCAGCCAATTTCCCCACGCTCATTGCAGCGCTAGGATGGCAGAGCCGATGCCACATAAGAAACATGGCGCTGCTCTGCAAATGAGGTGGCTATAATTAGACGGAAATGTTTAAAACGCCGTAGAATTTAGCACAGACATATTTTACATGTTCCACGTCCGGCTGTGGACGGACATTGTGTGTTGATGTGCTGCTACGTCGTTCCCTCAGCTGTTTCTATGTATTGGGATTTATGGGGGTGGTTCGCTGTGGTTCAGCCAGCACTGGTTTAAGCACACTGATGATGAACACTCTTTTTTGGTTGGCCTGTCCGATCTTTGATATTTTTTAATGGTTACTGATGAATCTGATGGCAGCAACGTTCTTTTAAGGGTGAAAAAGCCTCTCAAACCGCCTGGTTGAGACACTGATTCTCCACTGGAACCCAAGGTAATGACACTATGGCGCTCCTTGCCACGGGGGCCGGCTCTCTTCTCCTGTAGACCACATGGAACTGCAGCAGAGCAGATGGGAATTCACTGACTTGCTAAGTGCAAATCAACATAAATCACAGAGACAGCAGGACGAGTTAGTCAAATCCCAGAGCCTAGCTGCCTGTCTGCTTGACATACTAATGCTGCCAACCGTTTGCCAAAAACACCATGATAATAAGGATTTTCAAAGCCGCCGATTAAGCGGAACATTACATGAAGTATTGGTAGTATCTTACCCTGGCACACCTCCCGCCTCCATATGATTGGCTAAGGTTACGTCATGTGACCACACATCGTATTGCCACTTGCGGAGGCCAATCACGCCACACAGGACATTCCCGGAATGAACGCCAACGCGCATGTTGATATCGACCCCGGTGGCATCTCGGACCTTCCTGCGGAGAGTGGAAGGTGCAGGATTAGTATGTTTTGAAAGAATGCTCTCATCTAATGTGCTTTATTTCCAAAAGCAAGGTGAGAAGATTAATATCAATCGCAAAAGTTGATTATACAGAGCAGGGGGTGGGACCCGGATTAGCCTAGCTTAGCATAAGAACCCTAGGCAGGAGGAAACAGCTAGAGGAGAAGCTATGAGTCAGTTATTTTTTTTGCAAAAGAGAGTCTCTGTTTCATGCTGCACTCAGATTTCCCATAAATCAGGTCTAACAAAGGCTACTAGAAAATATAATGTGTATGGGAGGGAGGGCGACAACGCAGAGCTATTATTATTTTTATTAGAAGTAGCAGTAGTAATGAATAGTGAGTCATGACTGATAAAACAATGCAATAATCCACCCTCCACCTGTTAAATTAATAATAATTAAAGACCGTTTATTGAATCTAATGAATCCCATTTTTCTAATTGAGGATTTTAGATTTTCTTTTCGGTGATAACATAATACAACACCACGACAGATTTTTGAGGCTATATTTGAAAACCTCAATGGAAGTTTTGAATGTTGGAAAAAAAAAATGACATTGGTGACCAGCCTGAATGAAACTGGCCTGAAACCGTTTCCTGGTTGAAAGATGTTGAACAACCGAGTTCAACATGTTTATAGGCTTTTATTATTTATCGGTTTTGTGACTTACATGGAACCTTTCCTCCAGAATTAGATTCTAGCCCTGAACAGACTCTCTGCTTCGTCACGTCAGAGAACGGCCTCTTTAATCTGCTCGTAATTAAAGGTCAGCGCTGGCAAGCAACATTTATTGTTCTACAAAAATAATGTGTGTGACTTCATGCCTGGGTGAACGACGTAGAGACAGAGAGCAGAAGGGGCTTAAGGGGACTATTTTTTCATTTGTTTGGAATTTGTATTTGTTCAATGGGGAGGCTTATCATATTTAATTCACATTGTGTTTATTCTGCAGTTCAAACAGAGCTGGAATCAAGTCTGGCATTCCTTCTGCTCAATCTGTTTGACGGACGTGTTTGTTTGTGTTTTCGTTTGTGTGTGTGTGAGAGAGAGCGAGAGAGAGCGAGAGAGAGAGAGGGGGATCTGGTATTTTACTTGATGGCCTCACACATATCCAAGCCCATCTTCACGCAGTTTCTGGCGTGGTGAGGCAGCGACTCAGGCAGACCAGACACACAGTAGTAACAATCCCCGAGGATCTTGATTCGCATACACTCATTTTCCTTAGAGAGAGAGAGAGAGAGAGAGAGAGTGGGAGAGAGAGAGAGAGAGAGAGAGTGTACATTCTTCATCAACATTTATAGTCTAACGGTTAACTATTTAATTTGTAAAATGAGGCTTTTCATGCTATTTCTCACCTCCACACACACACACACACACACACACACACACACACACACACACACACACACACACACACACACACACACACACACACACACACACACACACACACACACACACACACACACACACACACACACACACACACACACACACACAGAGACAAACTCACTCGCATCCAAAACAATCCGACACCCACACACGGAGCGCATTAGCTCCCATTCCACATGTGGGATGTGCAGCGGCTCACGGCCGGATCGGGTTATGTAACGGACGGATCTGCCGGACACAGAGCTGAGAGGAGCCTGACTCAAACTGTTCAGACCCGTGAGACCGCCAGATACACTCCGGCCGGCCCACGCGGCTGCAACCTGCAGCTGTTGACACGCACGGCACTCTGGGAAGGAACGGTTTGGAGGCCGACGCTGGCCGCAGGGCAGAGAGAGCATGGATTTCAAGGCCGTGCTCCGTCTGATTGACAGCACAAGACTGCTACTGTGTAAACTACCAGGTCGACTGCAGTAGACGACAGGAAACTACTATGGGGGCCCTCAGTGTTTCTGAGCACCAGCCTGCTCTCAACAAATTTGTAGGTAATTTACTACGCAATGATTTAATAATGAATGTATTGCTTTTTGCATGTCATGTATGACTGCTCTGTAAACGCATCTGTGTAACTATGATACGTTCTCAACAGGAGACATAGTATAAAATATGTTGTTGTTTTTCCCGCACATACGTTGTATTTTTAAAGTACCTATAAAACCCATGTATTTTATAGGTTTTAGTGGTACTTTAAGCCCAACCGTGATGATTTTCCTAAATCTAACTAGGTGGTTTTGTTGCCTGAAGCTAACTGTGACCGTTTCACGCTAACAACATGGTGTTAAGTGCCACACAAAAACCCCGTGTGAACCCAGTGTCGTATTGAAGCGGCGTGCAAAAAGCCCAAATGAAGGCCTAAATGCGTAGCAGAGCTTCGGCTGGTGAAGGCGGAGGCTCCGCTGGTGTCTGAGTTTCTGGTGAACCAGCATGACTTCGCCTGATTTTGCTGGAATCTGGAAACACTGATGAATAACTGCACAGAAGCAGCTGATTGTGCCCTTTACTAATGTAGGTCATATTGAGACTGATTCAGAAACAGGAGGCTCTAGAAATTAAGGGATTTATGAGGCAGATTTCAGTGAAATCTGACAAAACCTTCTCTTTTCCACTGTTTCATCCACTTCTGCTGTGATTGTTTTCATCCGACGCACTTGTCGACTTGTCTTGAGTTACCTTTGCAATCTGGTCAAACTTGCCGAAAAGTTCATTGAGCATGTGCACCAGTTCTCCGGGGGAGCAGTCGCTGGCCAGCCTGGTGAAGCCCACGATGTCTGCATACAGAATGCTGCACAAGATGACGAGAGACAGCAAATGCAATGCACAATTAATATATATATAATTATTTTTTAATAAATGTATTTTTTATTGAGCTTGAGCGTGAAAGGGGGAGAGAGATGGCGAGGATATGCACTGCCACCGGGCAGATTCAGACCCGGGCCACTGCAGCAAGGACTATGGCCTCAGTACATGGGATATTAATATTTTATTAATGAATAAGACAACCGTTCATTTAAAAATTCTAGTGTTTCATTGAACCATATGAGGACCAATTTTCATCCTCAGTATTTCTACATTAACTCAGGATGAACTGCACATTAGTTAGGCTTCAATTCATGCTGATGAGTGTCTACTTAATGTAAAGTCTTACGAAGTATGTGATGCTCTTTTATGTCTCATAAGTTGCTGCAGCTATTTTTGGGTTGCTACCATTTGTTACAGTCTCAGGCTATGAGGCGAACGTGTTTTAAATAGTTCATGTTTTCTATGCTGTTGGATAAACCTGGTCTCTCCTGACTTCTGTTCAGAATTTAATATGTCTTTGGCTGTTTTATGATTCTTTGTTCACCTTGGAGTCGTGCGTGAAAACAACAAGAATTCAATGTAAGACGCGGTGAGTCATTTATGTGCAAACCATCAAAATCTTCCACGTTCAGAAAATAATAAATAATAAGAATACAAATAAATAAAGTTTAGAGCGACGCTGCGGCTTGCAACAAGATGAGGGTGCAAACACTTCTAAAAGCACCAAAGACGGCACCGGTTTGAGAATGGAACCGTATCCAGAGAAGGAAAGCCTGTCAGCGAGCTGCACTCCCGCTGTGGACAGCGATGTGGAGGCAGCGGCAGGTGTTTGGCTCTCCACTGACTGTCTAGTGTGGGAGGCTCCCAGCAGAGCCACACTGCTGCATGTCCTTGGGAGTCAGGGCTTTGTTCTGGAGAGATTGCCCTCTTTCCTGTGAGCAAGACCATGTGAGGATGGAGGATAATAGGCAGATCAACATGAGCACACACACTCACCCACACACACACTTAATAGGGACATAGTCATATTGTTTCTGCTGTGAATCTCACACGAACACATTTCTTCTTGAGGGCATTCTATGGAGAGGCTCTTGTGGTTAGTGTTTGTGTTTACAAGCCTGCGCAATATAAAGGAGGCATGCTGTCACAGAACATACTGACCTTATAGAATACAATGAAGGATTTTGAAGATGTGATGCAGTGAAGAAACATAAAGAGAGATGATGGTGGACGAGGGGAGTGCAGAGCATAGCAATCCAAACGTGGGATCAGGTAAAAGACAAAGGGACAAAAGGAGATGCGGGGGGGCTGGATGGTATAGGATGCTATCAAGCCCCGACGATGAGAGCAGAATATAATAACCTTTAAAATGTGGAGGCAGAGATAAAGGAGAGGGGGCCTGACCTGACATTGGTGTGCCGCTGCACATAGAGGTTGTGGAAGTTGTTGGTGCTCTCGGCTCGACCGAAGTTGGGTCCCTGCAGCCTCTGGATGATCTCGGCTTTCATCACCCGGGCGATGTGAGCCGGCAGTAAGGATAACAGCAAACGCTCCTGAGGACAGAGAGGCAGAGGGGAAGGTTTGGTTTTAGCTGGGATGGAACCAACTGTGGCAGGTTGACAACATGACATGACAATGTTGGCACGATCATACAGTAACCAGTAGCTGTCAAAGGTACAGACATACACTCAAGTAGAAGTGTTCAAAAGTACTGATTCTACTTCTTTACTCAAGAAAAAGTAGAAACAGTACAGGCTCTGAAATCTACTCAAATTATGAAGTAAAAAGTATCCCTATGAAGGATTATACTTGTATGAAAAGAAAAATAATAATCAATAATTCCTCTCAAATGCATTAAAACTAAATGAACGAGCCTGTTTTAAAAATGTGAGAAGTAGAAAGTACAGATATTTGTTTTAAAATGAAGCATCCACCTAATGCTAACAGGATACCATTGTTAACACTATGACCTTGTGCACCTGCAGGATGCTTGGCTCTCTGACTTAATGTGGCTGGAAGTATTCGGCTCTTTTTTGGTTTTCTAAGTCACACAGCATGACTGGTGCATTCTGAGTCAGAGACAAAACACCGCAGCAAGGCGGACTATTTATCAGACAGAAGTGCTATTTCACATTCAAACTACTCGTTGGACTAGAGGACGGCAGAGGAATACAGAGTCACCGTATAGCTGCAACTTCTTATCTATGATTTCACTTGAAAACTTAGCAAAATGAGAAAAACAGACAGTTCTTTTAATTTATCGAGTATTCCATTCACTTCACCTCATCCTCCACATTATTAAAATTGTTTTTCTTGTGGAGCATAAAGGGACTACAGCTGCATATCGTTGGGTAATAATGTGAAAAACCCTTGTAGAACAGAACACAATAGAATGTAACATAATTTACAGGTTTTTTTCATGTGAAACCAATAGTACGAACATTTCATTCTCTTTGAATAATAGTAGCATCCAAACACTTGACACTATGCCAGCATAAATGCAATGCGGTAATGATGATGTTTATAACAGACAACAGCCGACAGCTGTGTAATGCTTCAATTTAAGATTTAACTTCACTCAGAATAGACTGTATGTTGACTAATGCCGTGTATAGTATGTGATTGTGGACACAGTAACAGAGCAGAAGGGAAAAGAACGTTTCTATTCTGTGCTGTTCTCTACTGCTGCATAGAATACAGTCATCGTCCAGCTAATATTCAACCTCCTATAGAGCAATACATCCCCTCACTGAAGTGTTCAGAGGGAAAACATTTTCTTAATATTGAAATACTACGCAGCATTGCAGAGGAAACCAGATAGACTTACAGATAATCAACTTATGAGGTGAAGCACTTTGTGATGTTGTGTTGTATTTGTCTTTCCTGTTAGTGGACTCATCTGCCAAACTGATCTGTCACTTTGCTGCTGATGGTTCAGAAAGTTGACATATTCTTTACTGTGAAGTTCACCGACAGCAGCACCGTCCACATCGGACGGAGGCTTGTGTGTGTGTGTGTGTGTGTGTGTGTGTGTGTGTGTGTGTGTGTGTGTGTGTGTGTGTGTGTGTGTGTGTGTGTGTGTGTGTGTGTGTGTGTGTGTGTGTGTGTGTACGTGTGCATATTATAGAGAGTGAGTAGCTGCCTGAGGGGGTGTGACTCATAAATGTGTCTCACAGCAGAGAGGGTCATTACATTGTTCACACACCACAGGCCCATTTCCTAAAACACAGCAGCAAATGAAGTAGAGAGAGAGAGAGGGGGGGGGGGGGGGGGGGGGGCACTGAGCTAAAAATAGAAATCCACACCACCCGCACTTATTTACTCATTCAGCACTGATGCAATATGAACACTCTCGGGTGAGTATGCGGAGGATTATAATAGCCTGAAGGGATGGAGCTCTATTAATGATGTGTTTGATTAAAGAACTAAAGCGATCAGTATTCAGCTATTGAATGAGATTCTGTAGTGTTTAGTCTAGCACTGGCATCCACACACACACACACACACACACACACACACACACACACACACACACACACACACACACACACACACACACACACACACACACACACACACACACACACACACACACACACACACACACACACACACACACACACACACACACACACACACACACACAGCAGATTGTAGCTAAAGGTACATCATTTGGTCCAAGGAAACATTTTTTACAACGGCATTCAAATGAAAAATGAAAGCAACAGGTATTTTTTTCACTAATGATTTACCTTCAACCTAGAATAAATATATATGCACATAATATCTGCAATATTTCCACATACTCCTCTACTTCTACGTCAACATACTTTTGTGATATATTAATGATGAATTATGCATTTCAACTATAGTAGGGAAATACTTGAAAGATGATCCCAGCTAGTCCCTAGTGAGTGGACCGCCACTTATTCATGTATAATTTCACGTGTCATTGCCCTGGTCGGAAGAACGGCTAATGTCAACCAAATGTCACCGCATAACAACTCTTTAGACGTGGGCGACATACCAGCTCCTCATGACCACATTCAGAGGTGAAATATTTTGGCAATAAATGTAATAATTAAATTAGTTTGAGAGAGAGAGAGAGAGAGAGAGAGAGAGAGAGAGAGAGAGAGAGAGAGAGAGAGAGAGTAATAATAACGGGGAGAGTCTACTGCCAAAAGAGTGGCTCTGTGAGTCAGCATACTACAGTTTATTCCGATTGCTAAAGGACAGCGGGCACACCAGCAGCTCCATGTTCAACACTCTAACTCCAGTCTGCACAGCAGCAGTTCATGTGGACCAAACTCAGCTCCTTTTCATTATTGGAACACAGTTTTCAAAACTCTCCACACTTCTCTGCTGACTTTCACCACAACCTGCACAACACTGTGGATTTACAGCCCTTTGTTCACATGTTAACACACCGCTGTCTAAATGTAAACCTCACATCCAACACAGGAGGATTTCAGCCTGATGACTTTAAACACTGATGATCTTCAGCTGAAAACCTCAGCAGGTGTTTCAGACCAGTTAGTAAACACATGGAGATATAGGGGAAGACAGGTTGGTGGAGGGAGAAGAGTGGCAGGGAGACAGGTTGGTGGAGGGAGAAGAGTGGCAGGGAGACAGGTTGGTGGAGGGAGAAGAGTGGCAGGGAGACAGGTTGGTGGAGGGAGAAGAGTGGCAGGGAGACAGGTTGGTGGAGGGAGAAGAGTGGCAGGGAGACAGGTTGGTGGAGGGAGAAGAGTGGCAGGGAGACAGGTTGGTGGAGGGAGAAGAGTGGCAGGGAGACAGGTTGGTGGAGGGAGAAGAGAGACAGGGAGACAGGTTGGTGGAGGGAGAAGAGTGGCAGGGAGACAGGTTGGTGGAGGGAGAAGAGTGGCAGGGAGACAGGTTGGTGGAGGGAGAAGAGTGGCAGGGAGACAGGTTGGTGGAGGGAGAAGAGAGACAGGGAGACAGGTTGGTGGAGGGAGAAGAGTGGCAGGGAGACAGGTTGGTGGAGGGAGAAGAGTGGCAGGGAGACAGGTTGGTGGAGGGAGAAGAGTGGCAGGGAGACAGGTTGGTGGAGGGAGAAGAGTGGCAGGGAGACAGGTTGGTGGAGGGAGAAGAGAGACAGGGAGACAGGTTGGTGGAGGGAGAAGAGTGGCAGGGAGACAGGTTGGTGGAGGGAGAAGAGTGGCAGGGAGACAGGTTGGTGGAGGGAGAAGAGTGGCAGGGAGACAGGTTGGTGGAGGGAGAAGAGTGGCAGGGAGACAGGTTGGTGGAGGGAGAAGAGTGGCAGGGAGACAGGTTGGTGGAGGGAGAAGAGTGGCAGGGAGACAGGTTGGTGGACGGAGAAGAGTGGCAGGGAGACAGGTTGGTGGAGGGAGAAGAGTGGCAGGGAGACAGGTTGGTGGAGGGAGAAGAGTGGCAGGGAGACAGGTTGGTGGAGGGAGAAGAGTGGCAGGGAGACAGGTTGGTGGAGGGAGAAGAGTGGCAGGGAGACAGGTTGGTGGAGGGAGAAGAGTGGCAGGGGGACAGGTTGGTGGAGGGAGAAGAGAGACAGGGAGACAGGTTGGTGGAGGGAGAAGAGTGGCAGGGAGACAGGTTGGTGGAGGGAGAAGAGTGGCAGGGAGACAGGTTGGTGGAGGGAGAAGAGTGGCAGGGAGACAGGTTGGTGGACGGAGAAGAGTGGCAGGGAGACAGGTTGGTGGAGGGAGAAGAGTGGCAGGGAGACAGGTTGGTGGAGGGAGAAGAGAGACAGGGAGACAGGTTGGTGTGTATATATACTGTATATATATATATATATATATATATATATATATATATATATATATGTATATACACACACAGTATACAGTATATACTGTATATACTATATATATATATATATATATATATATATATATATGATCCCCCGTTAAATAACCCCCGTTAGATTTACTTCATGTCAGATTCCGGCGGGGCATAGAAATGATTCTAAAAATAAACACTTGTTTTTATCCAGATGGGCCGACCAAAATCAACAGAAAAGGAAAGTTCCACGTAGTTCTCCAAGATAGACTGTTATTATTTACATTCTGCATTGAACCATTTCAAAACAAAGAGTTGAACCACACGTTGAGGTCTAACATGCCGTTCTGTGCGTGTACCTGTTGGTGCTTCTCAAACTCCAGTTTGATGGGAGACTTGATGCAGTTGCAGGTGTCTTGGTAGGTCTGTTTGAGGGCCAGGTCCATCAGATGTTTGTGGTACGCCCCGGCCAAGTTACCGCAGGTGAAGATGATCACATTGGCTAAGATCTGACACACACACACACACACACACACACACACACACACACACACACACACACACACACACACACACACACACACACACACACACACACACACACACACACACACACACACACACACACACACACACACAGAATAAGGTATTAAAAACAATGCCAGGAGGTGACGCATGTTCAAGATAGGCCTGTATGTGTTATATCCTCCTCTATCTACCTCTTTCTACTTAAGCCCACATGATAACCTTGTAAAACCAGGCTCAGATCACACACTGTGTCAACCCCAAGCTCTTTAAAATGTGGCCTCGCATATCAATAGGTTGTCCGTGGCGCTGTATCCAAGGGCAATGAGCGTCTCTGAGCATGTTTTATTGTTGGTGTGCTTTTCCACCGCATGTATATGTGAGAGAAGACACAAACGTGATTGGAGTGCTGTCAGTGGGTTTACTTTGAGACATCCATGTGATGCAAAATGCATTTTATGTTATCTTTAAGTGTTACCTGACATGTCTGTAATTATCGGTAACGTTCAGATGATGCTTGTTGTTTGGTGTGTATTAATAGACGCATTATGAGGTTTCTTGTGCTACTGTGTCAGCCGTACGTTCATTTACAACCCGCGTTTTAAGAGCTGTCTCCAAGAGTACATTAAAACACAGTTCATTTGACTCCGGAGGCTGAATGTGCCGTGTCACCGTGATACAGGGAAGGGTTCGCTGTTATACAGCGCGGGCCTGATTGGAATGAGGTGCCTCATCATTTCTAATCCTGCATGGAACAACCTCACCAAATTTCATTTTGAGAAATTACCTCCACGGCTAATACATCAGTGAAGCAATCATTCTTAGGACTTCATCAAAGCAAAGATCACACAGTGAGTCATCTCAATGGCTTCAAGTTTAACACGAACAATCACCCGTGTTACCTGCCAGACCAGAGGTTCCAGTTCTGTGACGGTGCCGGCCAGGCAGACGCTGAGGGTGACGGTGTGCGAGAAGCAGGTGATGGCGCTGGCGATAATGGCCCCTCTCATGGAGAAGGGCAGCATGGTGTAGACGACGAACACGATGAACAGGAAGAAGGACACCTGGAAACAGGAGCACATCGATGGGGCAACATTCGACTAGAAAGCTCTTTGTAGCTTTTTCTTTGTCTAAAAAGGAGAGATTAGGTTTTGAAGTGGGGATGCTGTCACAGCCCCTGCTGTAGGTACCTTTTCAGGGCCTGTGCTGGGCAGTCTCTCTCCTTTTCTCTCTCCTCCTCTCTCTCCTCAGATCCAGGGCTGATTGGAGTATGGGGCTCTAATTAGGGCAACTCAGGACACCTGGCCAGTGTCCTGTGTGGTGGTGGTGAAAAGCCCTGTCTTTTACCATTTGAGTGCCCCTGAGGACGGCAGTGCATTTTTTGCTTCTTTTGGCGGTACCTTTTTGTTCGTCTAAGTTTTGCACCATACAACACCCTCGCAGCACATTCTCCACCTACAACATCACCATCTTACTGACTACTGATTTCCACACCGCACATTTTCTCCTTTGTTGTCTGTTCAGTTTAGTTTCGGAATAGTTAAATAAATATATTTCTTTTGTTAACTCTAAACCGTGTGCTTCCTCCTCTTTTGACGCGGCCTATGAGCCAGGTCGTGTCAAATTGGGGGCTCGTCCTCGTTCTATTTGCTGAAGTTTCAGTGGATAGTGGTTGGACTTGGTGTTTTCGTGGTGGCTGCTTCAGTGCTGCACACCTGAGTGTTAATAACCCTTTGTCCCTTGCTTGGTGTAAGTAAGGGGGAGGTTAGAAGGATACATTGCTTCAGTGAAAAGGTGAGAAGTGTTTCCTCTTTATACTACTAATGGTGTAGTTTGAAGCTCTGATGGTAATTCGTTCTTGAGGAAGTGCATAGTTTAATGTTAAGTGGTAATTGGTTCTATTAAGACCAGGATGGCTGCTGATAACGTTAGACGTCTCCTACATACATAGTCTACATAGTAGATGCCACAGCAGCTAAGAATACACCATCGGCAGTTCTTTCATTGGACGCGGTGAAGGCCTTTGATAGGCTAGAATGGCGCTTTTTATGGGCTGTGCTAGAAAAAATGGGTTTTGGGGGGAATTTTGTACATATGGTCATGGTCCTGTACTCTAAGCCTTCTGCTCTAGTTCTCACTGGACAACTGACATCTGCTTTGTTTCCTGTCTCCAGGTCCTCTCGGCAAGGTTGTCCTTTGAGCCCAGCACTGTTTGCGCTTTCTCTAGAACCCTTAGCCCAGATGATCCGTCAATCCGTTACCATGCAACCTATTTCAGTAGGCCGTACCTCTCATCATCTGGCGTTATATGCTGATGACGTACTTGTATTTATGGAGAACCCGGTCCAATCCCTTCAAACTCTGCTCTCTATCTGTAGTGAGTTCGGTGATCTATCTGGTTTCAAAATCAATTGGAATAAGTCTGTCTTGTTACCCCTTAATGACACGGCTAGAGCACTACAATTCCCACCTAATATCCCTGTTGTACAACAACTTAAATATCTGGGAGTACATATTTTCCCATCCCTGAATCGCATTGTTTCCCATAACTACTTGGAAATTTGGAATAAAGTTAAATCAGATTTAGATAAATGGACTGGCCTCCCCAATTCTCTTCAAGCCCGCATCTCCATTGTGAAAATGAATATTTTACCCAGGATTAATTTTGTGTCCTCTATGATTCCCCTTGCACCACCGGCTAATTATTGGAAAATAATTCATTCTAGTATTTCACAATTTATTTGGAATAAAAAGCGGCCTCACTTGAAACTGGCAACCTTGCAGAGAGGTAGAGGAGACGGAGGACTGGCAGTTCCTGATTTTAAATTGTATTTTTACTCCTTTGTCCTTAGACCTCTTTTTGTGTGGGCTAATGCTGATTTGTCTGTTTCTTGGCGTGAATTGGAGGAAGACATTGTTCAACCACTGACGTTGCAAGGGGCACTTTTTTCCAACATGTCCGACTCACAATGTAAGCTTCGTTTTGGTCCAATAGTCTCCTTTCTTATCCAGACCTGGCACACGGTTGAATCCCTGTGTCAAATACCTTGCAAGTGGCACACGCTCTCTCCGCTACTCCACAATAAGAGTCTTATGATTGGAGGCAGACCCATCACAGAATCTCCTTGGAGTAACAGTACTATCCGCTATCTAGGTGACATTTTTAATGAGTCATGGTTGCAATGAAACTGATAACTGATCCGTCTTGCAGCCTCTGCAATTTGAATTCTCCAGGTACTTTCATTCACATGATGTGGGAGTGTCCACCGGTGGAACAGTTCTGGGCTAAGGTGGCCTCTCAACTATCAGACTTGACATCTGTAACTATCCCAGTGACAGTTCCTGTTCTGTTACTGAATGACTTATCTGGGATGGGTCTGTCGAGGGCTGCAGGGCGATTAGTACTTGCTGGTATCACAGCTGCTAAGAAGCTGATTGCGTTGCGGTGGAAGCCTCCCCACTCTCTTGCCTTCAAGCATTGGATTCTCACTTTTTTAGATGTTGTATTCATGGAGATGTCGACTGCCAGAATCAATGGTGCAAAAGAATCCATTTTGAATAGTTGGCGGGCTGTGGCCAACTCACTAAAGGAGTTATTAAAATGATCATATCCTGATTCTGGCTAGTTATTTTTGTTCCCTGTATAGGTGAATGTGTGGTCGTAGAGTTTCCCTCCATACAATTGTGTATGACTTCTGGATGGGTGGGTGGGGGGAGGGAAGGTGGCACACCTTTTGTTTGTTTTGTCTGTTTTATTTATTTTTTAGTTAATGTATTGGCTTAAGTTTTTTTGGTTAATTTGGCGGCTTTTATGATTTAAGCAATTTTGCAGTTTGCATTTGTTTTGTTATGTTTTGTTATGTAAAATATATGTTGTATCTTGATAATCTCAGTTAATCAATAAAAAAATTTGATTACAAAAAAAAAAGAAGTGGTAATTGGTTCTAGCTTTAAAGCAGGTTGTTTTATTAATCTGTTTTATTAATCTGTTTTGTATGCACTGTCTGTGACTTGTTGTGTATGGGCTGGTTGGTTGGCTTGTGCTGCTCGTCAAGGTAGGTTTTTTTTTTTGTGGTCACATCAGATTATGCGTTTTCCCCCTGGTAGGCTTACAGCATTTTCCCTTTGGAATCTGCTTGGCTGTGTCTGTAGTGTGGGTTGACAGCGGTTAGAGTGGTTGGCTCGGGGGCACGTCCATGGTTTTGGTGGCGTTGCCAGATGACTGGTCGCGTCACCACACCAGTGGGTTTAAGTGCATAAGTACCCACCGCCAGATTCCCTGAAGACTAGGGTTGAGTTATTTGAGATTAGTATTGGCTAGGCAGTTTAGTTAGGGGGGGACATGCATATCTGGTAGGGTGAATAAGTACCCTTAGCACACTAACTACGCTTGCTTGGGGATGCAGCACAGGCTTTGCTGGGGGCACTTAGTTTCCTTGACCTGCTCTGATGAAAAATAAAGCCTTAATGGTAATTGAGATGGTAAAAGTCACTTGTCCTTTATTTTTTTTCCCTTTTCTCAATTTGTATTGATTTTTTCCTTGTATGTTGGTTCTAGTGTCAATATCGCTGATATTGCTGATTTTGTGGACACTCCGAGGTTGGAAACATTGAACAAGTTCACCAAAGAACAGTTACTCAAAGTAGTAGACCACTATAATATAGGGATCAGTGATAAAAGGTTGAATAAAAAGGTGGTGAAATCTGAAATCAAAGCTTCTTTGAGTGACCTAGGAATCCTGACCCTGACTGAAGAGGAGCCTCGTCCTGCTCCAGAAGAGAAGTGGCCTGGTAAACCTGGTGAAGGTTTGTTCCAACCTCCGGTGATGGTAACAGGTAATCTGACATTTGAGCAACAAAGGGAGCTGTTCATGTTGCAGTCACAAAGACAGGTTGAAGTGGAGAGGCTGCGCATAGAGCAGTCCAGACTGGACATCGAAAAAGCTAAACTTGAACTAATGAAAGAGGGTAAACTTGTAGCTGGGGAGGCTGGGGTATCTGCTAGTCATTTTTCAGGGTTAGGGTCGAATGATCAGGATTTTGACATTTTTCGCAATCTGCGCTTGGTAGCAAAATTTTGTGAAAAGGATCCAGATACATTCTTTTCTCTCTTTGAACGTGTCGCTGATGTCCGTAACTGGCCCGAGTCAGCGTGTACGTTAATGTTGCAATGTGTGCTTACAGGCAGGGCTCAGGAGGCCTATGTGAGTTTAA
Organism: Eutrigla gurnardus; assembly: GCF_963514095.1. Classification (NCBI taxonomy): domain Eukaryota; kingdom Metazoa; phylum Chordata; class Actinopteri; order Perciformes; family Triglidae; genus Eutrigla; species Eutrigla gurnardus. Next base: position 4,256,532 of record NC_139928.1, read on the forward strand.
GTGCAGAGGATAGTAAAAAGTACTCGTTGGTCAAAAAGGCAGTGTTAAAAGCGTTTGAGCTTGTTCCGGAAGCGTATCACAAACGGTTTCCTACATGGCGGAAAAGTGAAAAGCAAACTCACTTGAAGTTCGCGGGTGATGTGGCAAGGCACTTTGACCGCTGGTGTTCTGCGCTGGAGATCGATGATTATGAGGGCCTGCGCGAACTTATAGTTCTCGAGCAATTTAAAAACACATTACCTGAACATATTGCTAATCACATCAGCAACAAAGAAGTGAAAACAGCAGCGAGTGCTGCCGCATTGGCAGACAAATATGTGCTGAGGCACAGGCGTGGTTTTGTTGAGCGGCGCGCGTTTAGCCAGCATCCACGTGCTGGTAGTGATAATGGCCATGGAGACAGAGCACGTTCAGGTTTAAATTCAGTGGGGAGTTTGGCTAAAGGCAGGAACACACCGGCCCAACCGTTGGACGTCTGAAGCGTTTGGAGAGGCTCGGACAAGGTCGGGAACACATATGTTTGGTGTGTACAGCTGCGTCGGAAGCTTTCGGAGCTGCGCGGACGTTGTCTGATCAGACTGAGCATACGAAGTCTGAGGAGGTGGGCTGTTGGACGTCTGAGCCATTGGATACTCTGATTGGCGGTGTGCTAGCGAATCAGAGTATCCAATGGCGGTGTGTGGGCGGGGCGGAAGTGACGATGGTAAACAACAAACCACATAAACAGAGATGGCGCAGAGTACAGATTTTACTTCGTCCCAGAGTCATCTTTCCAGAAATGCCAAGTATTTAGTCCACAAAGGTCTTCTCGAGTCGAACGAATACTGAACCAAGACTGTGTGTGCATTGTTTTTATCTGCACTCCGTTCCGTCATTTCCTGTTTTCCTGTTTTGGAGTACTGGCACGAGACTAGCGCCACCCGCTGTTAAGGAGGCTTATTGCATCTCGCGCAAGCGCAGAACGTACACGCTGCTGTGTTGTCGGAAGCACGTCGAAGCGGTGTGTACAATGCAACTTTTCTGCCGAACGGGTCAGACGAGAGGCAACAGAGTGGGCGGAGAGTGGTCGGATAAGGCAGTTGGACGTCTGGGCGGTGTGTGGGGGCCTTTAAGGGGTTGCAGGGGAGGCTACAAATGGCTATGGTGCTCGCAATCGTGAGGAAAGAACCTGTAACTATTTTAAAAGCTGACTGTTATGCTCTCAAAGCTAAGTCGAACTACAACCTCCAGTCTGGCTCTGTCTCCCAACCTAAGGCTAAAGGTGCATGTATGGCTGTGTCGGTGCCAAGTTCGCTGCCTTTGGTTGGAAATGGGGGGTTGCAGGTTGAAACTAACTGTCAGAGTCCAGAAATTGAAAGTTACAGGCATTTCCTTAGTGATGGCTTTGTGTCCGTGGTGGGGAGTGACATAAAAGTACCAGTGAAAATACTGCGTGACACTGCTGCCTATGATACTTTCATTGAAGCGTCAGTTTTGCCATTCACTAATGAGAGTGACACTGGGGCTTCTATTCCTGTGTTGGGTATGGGTTTAAAGGAAAAGTTCGGAATTTTGGACATAGGACCTCATTTCCAACTTACCCGAGATGATATAGGTCGGTGGAGACCGTTTTCAGCACAATTGGTCCAGTCCTTACAGTCCTTAAGTCAGTGTTGCTAAGCTGGTGTTGAGCTAGCGCACGTCAACGGTAACATCCAGCCTGTCACTAAAAACAGCTTTAACTGCTCCGCAGAACACCCGAGACAAATGTATTATAACGTCGGACTATCGATGTACATGTCAGTGTTGGTAGAATAATTTTAGAAATTAAACCAACCTTGCATTTTCAATGATAAAACATTTTGAGGGACTAGTTTCTCAGCAGCAGCGGAATTTTACTTTGCGTGTTAGTAGTAGTGCGTAAAAACGAAACCTAAGCGCCCTACAGTCGTGACAGCTAGTACTCGTAGCAGCGTTAAAACATTTTTTTAAATTATTCTACCGACACTGAACATCGATAGTCTGACGTCATAATACATTTGTCTCGGGTGTTCTGCGGAGCAGTTAAAGCTGTTTTTAGAGACAGGCTGGATGTTACCGTTGACGTGCGCTAGCTCAACACCAGCTTAGCAACACTGACTTGTGCAACTATAAGGACTGGACCAATTGTGCTGAAAACGGTCTCCACCGACCTATATCACCTCGGGTAAGTTGGAAATGAGGTCCTATGTCCAAAATTCAGAACTTTTCCTTTAAGTGTACTTCAAGTTCCCATGCATAATATCATGCTGTACTGTAATCTTTTCCAGGGACAAGCGGGGGTGTGCGTCCTGCTTTACCAGTGGAGGGTGTCAATGTGCTTTTGGGTAATGGCCTGGCTGGTGCCTGTGTGTGGACTGATGTGCCACCACAGTTATAGGTGGACACGGTACCTGTGGTAAGACGTCAGCCTGATGACAGTCAAGCAGCGTTCCCTGAAGTGTTTACAGCATGTGCTGTAACACGTGCTATGGCACGTGAGGAGTCTGGGTCCAGTGTGTGTGAATCAAAGAAAAATGAAAATGTGGCGTCGGCATCTATGTTTTCCCTGTCTGACTTCCCTTTGTCGGTTTCACAGGATGATTTGAAGGTGGAGCAAAAGGCTGACCACTCCCTGCAGGGCCTGTTTGAGCAGGTGGTGACTGATGCTCAGATAGAGAGCAGAGCCCGGGGTTATTTTCTGATTGACGGCCTGCTGGTAAGGAAGTGGGTCCCGCATGGTGAGAGTTTTGTAGGCGATCCAATTGTCCAAATTGTGCTGCCTGGGAAGTTTCGAGAGTCTGTTTTAAAGGTAGCTCATGAGGGATCAGGGCATCTTGGCGTTCGGAAAACATATGATCGGGTTCTGAGGCATTTTTTCTGGCCGCGGTTGAAGCGTGATGTGTCGACGCACATACAAACTTGCCACACATGCCAACTAACAAGTAAGCCCAATCAGATTCTCAGACCTGCTCCTTTATCACCAATTCCAGCAGTTAATCAACCTTTTGAGCACTTGATCGTGGACTGTGTGGGCCCACTCCCTCGTTCAAAATCTGGTGCCGTCTATCTCCTCACTGTAATGTGCCAGGCCACTCGCTATCCAGCAGCGTACCCATTGCGTACAATTACTGCAAGGTCAGTTGTGAGAGCATTGTCGCAATTCATCTCCATATTTGGCATCCCGAAAATCATTCAAAGTGACCAGGGCTCGAATTTCTCCTCACACCTTTTCTCCCAAGTGTTAAAGCAGCTTAACATCAAACATAACAAGGCATCTGCATATCATGCACAAAGCCAGGGAGCATTAGAACGGTTCCATCAAATGTTGAAGTCCTTGTTACGTTCTTATTGCACGCAAATGGAGGGGGATTGGGAGGAGGGTTTGCCCTGGTTAATGCTTGCGGCTAGGGAGGTAGTTCAAGAGAGCACTGGATTTAGCCCGAATGAATTAGTGTTTGGCCATACTGTGCGTGGCCCGTTGGCCATTTTGACTGATCAGTGGAGGGGCGAAGACCCTCCCCGGAACCTATTGGACTATGTGAACGGTTTTTGACATAGGCTCTATGCAGCTGGTGAGCTGGCCAGGGACAAAATGGAGCGTGCACAGGGAAAGATGAAAAAGCTTTATGATAGACGCATGGAGCGGCGGGTTTTCAGTCCTGGTGATCGGGTGCTTGCTCTGTTGCCTATCGTAGGCTCGCCGTTTCAGGCCAAATTTAGTGGCCCACACGCAGTAGTGAAGAGACTTTCTGATTTGAATTATTTGATTTCAACTCCGGAGCGTAGGAAAACCACCCAGTTATGTCATGTGAACTTGTTAAAACCATATCATGATCGTGCGTCCAAGTCAGCAGAATCTGGTGCACAAGCTACCATGGCGAATGCTCATGCGGCGTGTTTGGTGACTAGAGCATCGGTGGTCACTTCACCTCGGTTGGGGAGGGAGCTGGAGGAAGATCGCTTACCTGCTGCTGATCCAGCAGTAACACATGGACGCTTGAGAAACTCTGAGACTCTTTGTAGGCTTGAGACACTGTTGCAACATCTGTCAGAACTGCAAAGAGCGGATTTGGCTGAGCTGATTAAGTCTTTTCCATGTTTGTTTAATGATACACCGAGTCAGACCCACCTCATTGAACACGATATTGAGGTGGGAGATGCCCAGCCTATTCGACAAAGGTTTTATCGTGCCAATGTTGAAAAGCGCAAGTATCTTGATGCTGAAATTAAATATATGCTGGATAATGGTATAGCCGAGCCGTCCTCATCAAGCTGGGCAAGCTGGGCCTCGCCTTTGCATCATGGTTCCCAAATCTGACAACACGCCGAGGTTTTGCACTGATTTTCGAAAAGTCAATGCCGTCACCAAACCTGACTCATTTCCACTTCCTCGCATGGAGGATTGTGTAGATGAGATTGGGCAGGCTAACTTTGTAAGTAAGTTAGACTTATTGAAAGGGTACTGGCAAGTCCCTTTAACCCAGCGTGCCCGTGAAATCTCTGCCTTTATTACGCCTAACGGGTTGTTTTCTTACAAAGTGATGCCCTTTGGCAAATGCACCTGTGACATTTCAACGGCTCATGACTCATGTTTTGGGTGACTTGGAGGGTTGCACCGTCTATTTGGATGATGTGGTGTTTTTTTCTGATTCATAGTCTCAACATGTCGAGCGCATCAGGGCGCTATTCGGCCGCTTGGCTGAGGCACGTCTCACAGTGAATCTGTCAAAATGTGAGTTTGCCAGGGCAACAGTGACCTATCTCGGCCGAGTAGTTGGTCAAGGATGTGTCTGCCCAGTTGCTGCTAAGGTGAGCGCGGTTGAAAAATTACCCTGTGCCGACCACCAAGAAAGAGCTGTTGCGGTTTCTTGGTTTGGTCGGGTACTACAGATGTTTTTGTCGTAACTTCTCTACAGTTGCATCGCCACTCACTAACCTTCTGAAGGCAAAGGCAGTGTACGTCTGGACCTCTGAATGTCAAAAGGCTTTTGGAAACATCAAGGCCTTGTTATGTAGTGCTCCTGTTCTTACTACTGCTACTGCAAGTTGATGATTTGGGTGTTGATAAGCCAGTGAGTTTTTTCTCCAAAAAGTTTAACTCCTATCAACTAAATTATTCAACTATTGAAAAGGAGGCACTGGCTTTGATATGGGCTTTGAAACACTTTGAGGTTTACTGTATGTCGTTTCAGGGGTTGCACCTGTGGTGGTCTATACGGACCACAATCCATTAACCTTTCTGAATTCTTTGCAGTGTCCGAACCAGAGACTTATACGATGGTCTCTAATGTTGCAGTCCTACTTCCTAGACATTAGATGTATAAAGGGATTGGAGAATGTTGTGGCAGATGCCCTCTCTAGAGCCCATTAGGTAAGGGTTGGGAGTGGGGCCTAGTGTGTTTAGGACACAGTGACCGGTTATGTCCCCTTCCTCTACTTGTTCTGTCTGTTCCTGCCTTCTGTCTTCCTCCTCTTAAATGCTCACAGAAATCCTAGGCAAATCTCTGTTGCTGAGGAGCGAGGGTTTGGTGTGCTGGGGCAGATGGTGCTGGATGTACTGGAGACTTATTATGGGGCAAGTATCTGTTAACTAAAAAAAAAAAAAAATTGTCATTGAAGATGGTCTGACATTATTTCTTTATGTAATTTTTATTAGGTATAGTATCATAAGTTCATAGTATTCCTTTGTGTATTGTTGCGTATGTAGCATTGTTTGTGTAGCAGCTGGATGTAAACGTTATTTCGGTCCCCTATATGGGACCTCTTCTTAGGGGGAGGGTGTCACAGCCCCTGTAGGTACCTTTTCAGGGCCTGTGCTGGGCAGTCTCTCTCCTCCTCTCTCTCCTCAGATCCAGGGCTGATTGGAGTATGGGGCTCTAATTAGGGCAACTCAGGACACCTGGCCAGTGTCCTGTGTGGTGGTGGTGAAAAGCCCTGTCTTTTATCATTTGAGTGCCCCTGAGGACGGCAGCGCATTTTTTGCTTCTTTTGGCGTTACCTTTTTGTTCGTCTAAGTTTTGCACCATACAACACCCTCGCAGCACATTCTCCACCAACAACATCACCATCTTACTGACTACTGATTTCCACACCGCACATTTTCTCCTTTGTTGTCTGTTCAGTTTAGTTTCAGAATAGTTAAATAAATATATTTCTTTTGTTAACTCTAAACCGTGTGCTTCCTCCTCTTTTGACGTGGCCTATGAGCCAGGTCGTGTCAATGCTTATACAGTGTTTACGTACAAATAGATTTTAGCCCTGAAAGAAAGAACCACCTAAAATAACTCAACATCATGCTTTATAGAGAATATTTTACAATTGGGTCACTCGACTGAAAGTGAAACTGTTTCTGTCAAAGGAGTGTGGTGACTTGGTGATGAAGTGAGCATGAGTTTCACTTTCAGGTCTGCTTCCCCGAGTCCACAGCAGCGCTACTTTGCTCCTGTGCTGGTTCTCGCGTCCCCGAACTGGGGGTCGCAACCTTCTGTAAGCACCTCATACAAACACACTTCATAACACGCAAATGATCCCTTTAAATAATTCAGCTACTGCTTGAGAGAAAGCACCACGCTTCAGATTTGCTTCACCTTTTCATTTCCAAACCGGCTAGCAGAGTGGACACAGTAACTGCATTACCCCCATTAGACCTTGTTTTTCTCACGCTGCCTCTGTGGTGAACCAAGGATCAAAACACAAATAAGATTATTTTAGAATTGAAGTAAATGGAGGCTGTGTTAAACGATGGCTGAACTATATCAAAACACCCCTTTACAGACTCTCATCCAAGTCAAGCAGTATAATCAAAAATAATCACTACTTCACTACTTCACTACCTCACTATTTACTACTTTACTAACTCACTATTCACTACTTCAATATTCACTACTTCACTTTTCACTTCCTCACTATTTACTACTTTACTAACTCACTATTCACTACTTCACTATTCACTTCCCCACTATTTACTACTTTACTACCTCACTATTTACTACTTCACCACTACACTTTTCACCACTTCAATATTCACTATTCACTCTTCACTGCTTCACTATTCACTACTTCACTATTCACTACTCACTTGTCACAACTTCACTATTCACTACTTCACTTTTCACTCTTCACTACTTCACTACTGCACTATTCACTCTTCGCTATTAACTACTTCACTTTTCACTACTTAACTATTCACTACTTCACTATTCACTACTTCACAGCTTCACTACATCACTACTTCACTATTGACTACTTCACTTTTCACTACTTCACAACTTCACTATTTACTACTTCACTATTCACTCTTCACTACTTCACTTTTCACTACTTCACGACTTCACTACTTCACAACTTCTACTTCAATATTCACTACTTCACTATTCACAACTTCACTACTTCACTATTAACTCTTCACTACTTCACTTTTCACTACTTCACTACTTCACGACTTCACTACTCACTACTTCACTACTTCATTATTTACTCTTCACTACTTCACTACTTCACTTTTTACTACTTTACTATTCACTCTTCACTACTTCACTATTTCACTTTTCACTACTTCACTATTCACTAGGGCTGCAGCTATCGATTCTTTTTGTAATCGATTAATTTAGCACTTTATCGATCGATTAATCGAGGAATCGGATAAAAAAAAAAATGCGTTTTTAAACAACCAAAACAAATAATGCATAACGAAAATTATGTGGCTGTAAAATGATCAAGCATTTCTAAAAAAAATAAACAGAGGTATTCATTCCAACTCCAAAATTTGGCTCCAAAACTAAGCCCATTTATTAAGTGCCAGTGAGAATTTAACAACAATACAGTTAAATCAACTTGGATAAAACATGGATAACATTTAATTTACGTTTTGTTTTGCCAGCAATGGCCCTTTCCTCTCCCTGCCCTAAATATGTGTGTATATAGTGTACTTCTTCTGTGCCATTTATGTATTTAGCTTTCTCTATCACTACAGTAACTGTTTGACCATTCTTTTCTCTGCTATGAACTCCTCCGTCCGTTTGGGCAAACACAACAACTCACAGCCGAGCGTAAATCAGGCTTTCCGATTGGCTGTAAAAGCTGCTACGGGAGCCAATAGGAGCGTCCGATGCATAAACGTAACTCTATACGTCACTCGCAAGATGGCGGATGAGAAGTGATCGATATACAACAAAACGGAGAAATGCGCCACGGAGACGAGGAGACATCTAGTCACACATTTTACAACTTTACGCATTCGTTTTGTTGTCAGAAATAAATCGCTCACATGGGCAAGCAGGATACCGTTGTTTAGCCCCGATACTCTCTGTCGTTTACGGACATTCTGAGTCTGACTTTCCGCCATCGCGCCAACTAAATTCAGAATGAATGACCGTGTATGACGCGCTGGTGCTTCCTGAACAACGGTCCGTGTGGAACAATCGGATCCCTGCACATAGGCGCGTCATAGGAATTTAACGAGGCTTCGAGGCAGATGTTTTGCCTCGAGGAATTTTCATAATCGAGTTAATCGAGTAACTCGATGAATCGTTGCAGCCCTACTATTCACTCTTCACTATTTCACTATTCACTCCTCACTACTTCACGACTTCACTATTCACTCTTCACTACTTCACGACTTCACTATTCCCTCTTCACTACTTCACTATTCACTACTTCACTCTTCACTACTTCACTCTTCACTATTCACTACTTCACTATTCACTACTCACTCTTCACTACTTTACTATTCACTACTCACTCTTAACTACTTCACTATTCACTACTTCACTTTGCACTCTTCACTACTTCACTATTCACTACTCACTCTTAACTACTTCACTATTCACTACTTCACTTTGCACTCTTCACTACTTCACTATTCACTACTTCACTTTTCACTTCCTCACTATTTACTACTTTACTAACTCACTATTCACTACTTCACTATTCACTTCCCCACTATTTACTACGTTACTACCTCACTATTTACTACTTCACCACTACACTATTCACCACTTCAATATTCACTATTCACTCTTCACTGCTTCACTATTCACTACTTCACTATTCACTACTCACTTGTCACAACTTCACTATTCACTACTTAACTTTTCACTCTTCACTACTTCACTACTGCACTATTCACTCTTCGCTATTAACTACTTCACTTTTCACTACTTAACTATTCACTACTTCACTATTCACTACTTCACAGCTTCACTACATCACTACTTCACTATTAACTACTTCACTTTTCACTACTTCACAACTTCACTATTCACTCTTCACTACTTCACTTTTCACTACTTCACGACTTCACTACTCACTACTTCACAACTTCTACTTCACTTTTCACAACTTCACGACTTCACTACTTCACAACTTCTACTTCACTATTCACTACTTCACTATTCACGACTTCACTACTTCACTATTAACTCTTCACTACTTCACTACTTCATTATTTACACTTCACTACTTCACTTTTTACTACTTTACTATTCACTCTTCACTATTTCACTTTTCACGACTTCACTATTCACTCTTCACTACTTCACGACTTCACTATTCCCTCTTCACTACTTCACTATTTACTACTTCACTCTTCACTACTTCACACTTCACTATTCACTACTTCACTATTCACTACTCACTCTTCACTACTTTACTATTCACTACTCACTACTCACTCTTCACTACTTCACTATTCACTACTTCACTTTTCACTCTTCACTACTTCACTCTTCACTTCTTCAATATTCACTACTTCACTCTTCACTATTCACTACTTCACTATTCACTACTTCACTATTCACTATTCAACACTCACTCTTGACTGCTTCACTATTCACCACTTCACTACTTCACTATTCACTACTTCACTACTCACTCTTCACTCTTCACTACTTCACTATTCACTCTTCACTACTCACGACTTCACTACACGATTACACACGATTACACACGATACGATTTCAACACTTCTGCAAAACAAACAGTCTCACGCATGCACAGGCTACTACACATCCGGAGTCACATGGGTGGAACGCCTTCCTTCGTGTTTGGGGTTTAGTATGTGACTGGATGAATAAAACTTGGATCGTGCTGCAAGTTGCGTGAGAGCTTGTAAACAGATGTTTCCCACATAGTTTTGTTGTTGTTAAACACAACCCTCATCTACTTCAATTTATCAAGAGGTTACTCTGTTGTTGTATTCTCTGTTCACCCCGGAGGCATGCGAGAATAAAAAAGCAGATTTCTTTAAGGATTGGAAATAACACGGGGTGCTACCTTGAATAATTGATATACAAGTAGTAATTTTGTGGGCTGAAGAATTCCTTTAAAAACAATATACAACACAACGAAAATACTGAAGCGTAATACAATACTTCATACTCTATGGGAATTAATGAACTACAGTGATTTACTATGGACAATATTTAGATGGAGCTTCCTGCTTGTTTACTGTATTAACTTTCCAGGTTTCCATCAAAGACCTTTGTGTGCGTATATTTCGGTGTTGTGCAGAAGTGTTTCGTGCTGCGCTGCTCATCGATACCTGCCCACCTCCGTTTCAACCCTGCCCACTTCCCCTGCTGTCAGTCCGCCGCTTCCTGTTATGGTGGCTTTGGTGGTGACCAAAGCAATCCGGGTCACAGATTCAACTGGGACACCAGATGAACTCTGACCTCTCTGACCTTCCTGCCTGTCTGTTTGTGTCCCGTGTCTTACAGGTTCAGAGAGTCGGTCTGCAAACAGGAATCTACTGAGTGGCAGCTTGGAGGGAATCAGATTTGCTAAAAAAACAAACCCTGACAGAAATGGATCTTCCTGGACCGCAGGAAGTCATGTCATCAGAGGTAGAATGTAACTAAGTACTGAACTTAAGTGAAATGAGGACAAATTAACAAAAACAATTATAAGGGACATTTTGCAGAGAACACTTTTACTATTAATACTTTAAGCACATTTTCCTGATTATGTTTACACACCTATTTGTAATGCAGGACTTTAACTGTGACAGAGTATTTTTGCAATGTGCCATCAGTACAGAATATACATATTACATATAACATATATAATAACATATTGTTGATCCTTTGATTAAGTGATAGGCTGGAAATGCTGTCCCTCTACTCCCTCTATATATTTATGTGAATGTTATTTGCAGTGACAGGTTGGTACTTGGTGAAGCATTGCAAAGAAATCATTACTTCTCTACAGGAGTACAGGATATAAGTGATTGTTTGTTTGTTCTAAAAGAAGACCTGAACACAAAGAGCAGAGAGAGGTGGTTTGTGTAGGCTTATGCTTTCTGTTGCTAGGGTTACCAACAGGGAAGGTGTTTTGAAGGTCCTGTAATATTTTTGCCGTGACCGTAGATTCCTAACAATGAACTCCTACCTCTGGATAGTGACGGGAGTAGGGAGGGGCGCGTTGACGGCGCTGTGGGAATCGAGAATGGCAGTCCAATTTCAGGGCGCGTCACCTGCAGCCACACACACTCCGTCCCCACCGCACCCCGGCCTGAATCCTAATGCACCCTCAAACACCTCTAGATGGGAGCTGCAGCCCTCGGCTCGGCTTCTCCAATCACTCCTTAGCTTCCTCTTGTTCCGAGAGCATGACCATCCTCTATGTTTCACACACACACACACGCATGAATACCCGCATCAAATGTTTGCTCTTTGCTCAGCCTTTATGAGCTGAAGAGGCTCACTGGCATTTTTGGATGCAATCGCTCTCGTCTTCATGTGCTAACGTAGGCTCACGCTCACACGCCGGATGTGTGACTGCATCTTTATTCGTGGGGGGGGGGGACCAGGTGTGGCAGCCATGTTCAATCTGCCTGCTGCAAAGAGCCATGGCCTTCAGAAATTGAATGAAACCCACAGTAACTGGGTAATGCAGCTAGATGGTGGCATGATGACACATTATTTTTTTGTTAAGAGAACACCACTCACCCCGGCATCAGACTTAATTGAGGTGCTGGAGACTAGCAAGCTAGATCTTTTTTTTTTTTAAAAGCATCCGCACACTCAAATCTGTTCAAAAGATGAATCATTTAAAAATAATGTTCAACAGATTTGAGTGTGCTGGTGCTTTTTTTTTTTTTGTTCGTTGTCGAGAGAAAGAGGGTGGGCAGGGGAGCATGTTCAGGGTGGGGTTGAGGGGTTGAAAGTGAATGACAGGGTAGAGCACCATCTTCTCTTTATCTCTTTCTCTCGCACTAATTCAGGCCTTTGCTTCTATTAACTCTGTGTGCTCCTCCAGACATGCTGTTCCCTCAGTAATAACAATCAATCCAGCCCCGCGGAGAGCCGGCAGCAGATACAGCCCAGATTTCTATATTTATTCTCACAGGATGGATGGATGGATGGATGGATGGATGGATGGATGGATAGATGGATAGATGGATAGATGGATAGATAGATAGATGTAAGTGGGAGAGTCATGGGAGCATAGAGCGATTAATAATGCCGAATGATTATGCTCTCACAGGTGGCTGATGATAAAAATATCTCCACCCTAGAGGTGGGAGGGAAGGAGTGAAGGGGAGGGAAAAGGGGAGAGAGGAAATTTGGGCATGGTGGGGTGGGTGCAGGGGGGTCGGAACAGCAGAAGAGGAAGCAGGTGGAGAGAAAAATGGGCTTTGATGAAGGGGGGGGGGGGGGCAGGGCGCTAGAATGAGAAAATAGGATTCCTGAGACAGAGCGAGAAGGAGTCTGTCTCTGAAAACTAATGTGTCTGTCTGCTGATCCGCTCACCTCCAGCTCTCATCAGGCCTCATTAACACTTGTCACACGCAGGATTAATTCTGCACTCTCGACTGCACACACACACACACACACACACACACACACACACACACACACACTACATCACGCGAGCATATAGGCACACCTTAACTCACGCACGGATATGTAAAAATAATAATAATAATAATTTGTGTGCGTCACAATGTCAGACTTTAATTATTAGATTTGATTATTCTTTTTATTGTTTACTTCACTGGATCAATTACCAAGCAGGGGGAGAAATGAATGAAAAAATGCCAATGAAGTTAAAAGGCAGGATGTCTCTTTTGATTCCAAACCCTGTTGAATCGCATAATGAGTCACCCAACTTCATGGGAGTGTCAAACTAATATTAAATAGCTGGACTTTACCTTTAATTTAGTGCCGCTGTGATTTAAGTGTGTGTGTTTTTGTGCATCTTCTCTGCAGGTACAGCCATTTGTTTGCTTTGTAATTTGCTTTCTCTGCATGAATTTTAATTGGTGATTCATTGTTTAAATTTGCTCCGTGGATCATAACTTTTCTCTTTCTATTTATTCCCTCTTTATTCTTATTACAGCTGTAATTAGGCACGACAGGCCTGTCAAGATTAAGATATCTCCAAAATAATGTCCCGACGGTGTAGTAAAAGTGATACTCCACATATAGAGTTCAGATGATGACCAAAAATACAAGACTGTAAGGTAAACGGATTCAAAAAGTATGTTTGTCTTCTCTCATGTAAGCTGTAAACAGCAGCATGTCCTCTTAACTATTTCACTATCAGTCACCTGATCCAGCATGACTTCCAAGACAAGGGCTTTTCATGCCACATTGTACACATTGGTTATATTGTATTTCCCTCCTGTCTGCCAGTCCTGAAATAACAATCTGATCTTCTCCTTTATTACACTCATCATTCTAGGTGCAAGAGCCATGTTTTATTGTTTTGTTGAATTACAAACTGCAAAATTAAGTTGTGTTGTGCCATTTGAAATACATGAATATAGTATACATTAGAATTAAGGTAATTGGTCATGCTGTAGACTGTGCCTGGGCTTTATTAAGACCCGTTCTCCTCTGGTAAGTCCTGCTATTAGACAATTTGGTATCCTTGCAGTGCAGTAGGTTTTTAACAAGCTGCCACTTAATGAGGGCTAACGAGCTCACATTGCAACACTTCTTTATTTCCATCTGCATGGATCATCCACGAACGATGATGACGACTTTTCACCTGCAGCCTCACTCTTTTATGATGATATGTTTGTTACCACCAAGTGACCTTTTAAGACCCCTTTACATAGTTCTCATTTCAAAACGAGCCTAGCTAATGTTAGCTTAGCTAGCTAGCTGATGAAAGCAGTCAGCTAGAAATGAGAAGCCTGCTCAAGTCTGCCTCTGTGTGGAATCAAGAGCCCTGAAATGACTGAATTTTGGTTGGTAAACCTGCCACGTTATCATTTTAAACAGCAGAATGTGCCGTACAGAAAACCAGGACAACACACACACACACAGATATATCTACCTGATCCCAGGGGCTGAGTATCCCTCCTGAAAACATGAACAGGTAACCCATGGTGACCAGACAGGCCCATATAAGGAGAGAGAAGAGGCGGAGCATCCGCTTGAAGACCGACTCAATGCAGACGAGGATGAAGATGGACAGGAAGAGGAAGAGAGCAGCGGGGACAGTGATCAAGAACGTCAAGTGGTCCTCTGTTTTCTGTAGAGACAAAGAGAGAAAGAATCATTGATTTATATACAGTAGCTTCAGGTTCAACACAATAACTATCTGGCAACACACCGATTTGCAGTACTCCCCTGTTTGCATATTCAATATAGCCATACTGTCTATAAGAAGAGCCTCACCCATTCGTTTGTTTTGTCTGGTGTGAAGCTGCTGACAAAGTTAGCTTCTATAATTCAAGGTCAACTTTACTGCTAAGTGTTAAATTCATCTCAGTAGATAATAGCATTGGTAGCATTGGCAGCAATGCCGTGGTAGCGACCTATATGACTCTAAATGGACCATAATGTACTTAATGAACATCATGCTGGATTGAAGAAGACTTGAAATTAGAGATTGAGACCATAAACTCATGTTTACAATCTTTACTGAGATAATACATCAAGAGAGAAGTAGGACCATTTTTTCACATTTTCTCACAGACTAAAACGTCAATTCAATGTCTCCACGGTTTTCAGAAAATGCCATTCTTTTTTCATTCAATTTTTTTTGTAACCACGTGGATTTGTAACCACTCTTAATATTAGACCAAAGCACATTGTGTGCCACAATGTTAACACAGAGTACCATATTCTTTACAGGTCACCCAACACCTTCCTCTTACCTTTTGTGTCCTAGTGAGGACATACAGTCCTCATAAGGATAGAGGGACAACATGACACACACACACACACAAACACAAAGTGATGAACGGACGGCACACAGTTCAGCAGACAGACTGTCTGAGCCCAGAGAATGTGCTACAGCATCACTTCTGCACTCACTGTCAAAGTCAGCATTTAGAAGCTGTCAACACACACACACACACACACACACACACACACACTATATCTCTCTGTCTTTGACTCCGATCAGACCTCGCTCACCCACCTCCTCATCCTCTTCAGCCTCTTCCACACTCTCACTTTGTCATGTTCACGCTTTGGGAGGATGTACACAAGAAAAACTGTCCCAGTTGTGTTAAAAGCGACACACAAGGCTGAGGTTTCTCCTTACAAGGCAGTTCAGCTTCTTTCTCACGTCTTTGTGCAATAGTTTGCCTCACTCTGCCTTGGGAAGATATTGATTATTGTTTGAAGAAACTTTCAAAATGAAGTGCAAATGATCTCATGTATAGCTCATGGTTTTTTTTTTCTTTTGCGTCAAGAAAAAGTAGTTCTAAGACAAAAGGACTACTTGTATTCCCTTTATCATTGTCACAATCACTACAGTAATATAATCACCACGGTAGGATGAATGATTTCAATGACATCAATATGGAGACACTGCAACATTAGCAACCACAGTTTGTGTGATACCCGTAAGTGAATATGATGAATAAAATCAACAGGTATTTGGACAATTATTACCTGTAACATACACAACATACAATGAACATGCTCCCCTCAAAGCCACCAGACTCCAGTCATTTATTAGCCACTTCATTCAGACTCGACTCAAAAGAAAAACCATCTTGGTCTCAATCGTCAACTCTGGTTTTGTTGAAATAATCCTTTAATTCACAGATTTAGATGTGGAAAGGATCAGCTGTTCTACGTGCTGCTCTAAGCTACCAGATGCCACCGACAGAAATTCTGTGGTGAAGCTTCTGATTTTGACTAAAACATATTTCAGTGTACAAAAACACAGAAACACAAATGTGGTCGGGCTAAGAATGAAATCCTGTCTACACCCTTTTGCCCCCTTCAGGTTGTGTAAATGATGGAACAGCCGCAGAATCCCCATCATTTGCTCAATGAGAGGAAGGAGAGCGACACCCACATAAAGCCATTGAAGTTATTCCAAAGTCACAATTGCACTGACAGCTCCAGCAGCTGTGAATGTTAAATTAACCAGCCACGGGGAGATTAGATGTCACTTATTTCTTACAGCCGACGTGACAGTGATGGTTAATGGTCTGGAGCTGCATGTTGAGAGCAGCAGCGATTTTGTCCGGAGCAAAAGCAGGAAGAGAGCATTTCGCTATGTATTAGTGCAGCAGCACGATGTAGCAGAGGTAGTATGAGTCAGGGTCTGGCGAGGGGATCCCATGGGGATCTGACTGCTGCTGACGCCACACCAGCTATACAGTCAGCCTGCAGCACGGGTTGAATCCCAATGAGGATGTGAGCAAGACTGCAAACTCAAACACCAGAGGGATACCTGAGTGGACATCAGTGACAAATACCCATCCTTTGACCTTAAAAACACATTTTGCACAAACTGTGTGCTCACATGGAACCATGTAACTGCAGAATTTTCACTTTTTTATGTCAGAAAAAAAGAAGCATCTGCACTTTCCAATTGTAGGCAATCTAATCCTGTTAAAACCCCTTTGAAACCATTTAAAGCCATTTCCCTCGACATGGCATAGAGGGAGGGAATTGTGCCGGCCTGCCATAATATACTGCATTGTCATCCAGAACAATTATTTCCTTTTTTTAGCCCCGTCTGGCTTATCCAGCTATTATACTGAGAGGAAAAAGGGGGAACAGGGGAGACATAGCAGCAGCAGCAGCAGCAGCAGCAGCAGAAAGAGACAGAAAAAGAAATGCCATCATCTAATTATTGAGCAGTGAAAGGACATCAATGCATCAAATACATCGTGCGACAAAGAGAGACAGTACCTTATGTTGAAATCATGATGCGCTTTCCATGCATTGGTGTCTGTTGAATATTTATACAATATATTTATACTCTATGAAAATCCTCAATAATCAGCAAACCTTTACTCGAGAGGAACGTTAACATTCACTAGGTGGAAGGTTGCAGAGCATCCAGCGTCTGACCCCCAAAAACATTGGTACAATAAAGATAGACTGTACTGTGAAGAACAATATGTAGCAAATCTGGATCCCTGATCATTTTTATAGAGGACGTTATGAAATGAAAAGTTTGATACTGCTTCCAACGCATATGAATATATGTTTTCTATCAGCCCCGAAAGAGAGTAAATTGTGTTCTGGTGGGTTTACACGCCAGCACATGCCAGTATAATGTATATGATATTAACGTTTTGGGATGCTTTCTATCTCAGCGATCTTGAGAGGTTTGATAAATGGCACGTTGCACCCATTCATCACCGCACCCCGGGGGAGGACTTCATCAGTACAGTGTGAAGAGACGGTCATGCTGCTGAGTGGATCAAACCAGTCTGAAACACATTCATACACGCAACGATAACCAAACCAAATAGTAAGTATTCATATATCGTATTTTCTGTATATTCTGTATTTAAAATCGTAATCTTGCACTCCACCTATTTTACACATGAAAGTTACTTTAGCCGCCACGGCGTGTCGTACTTGGCCCACGGAATCCGTTGCATACCTGTTGCTCTGGTGGAGCTTTCTACAAACTAAGAAAAACACCTCGTTTAGAGAGAGAAGACCAAAGATTTTCCTTCTGGTCAATTCCTCAACCTTATAGAAGTTCAATATGAAGAGTAGAATATTTCATTGTTGTTGTTAATATAGCATGCTGGCATGAGATGTAAGGTGAAGTGTAAACTGATGAAATTAGGATTTAGGTGGTTTCTTAGGCAAACTTCCCCAAAGATGTTGATGTGTAGATTGGTGATAAATGGATCTAAAGGCAGGTGGAATGAGAATGATTGTTATTTAAACAGATATCAAGCCTGTGTCTGAAACCGTGCGTGGCCACACCCGGTTCTTCCTAGAGCAGGTGTGTCAAACTGATCCAGTAAAGGGCCGCTGTGGCTGCAGGTTTTCATTCCAACCAAGCAAGAACACACCTGACTCGACTTATTCACCTACCTGATTGGCCTTCACACCTTGATTGGTTGGATCAGGTGTGTTCTTGCTTGGTTGGAATGAAAACCTGCAGCCACAGCGGCCCTTTACTGGATCAGTTTGACACACCTGTCCTAGAGTCTCTGCACCTGTTCCACCTGGGAAGTCCTTTCTTACCCTCGCATCTAAGGAAATCCAACTCTCCCTACCACATGTCTGTCTTTTAAAGCCCTCTACTTCCTGATCGGCCTTCTTCTCGCTCATCCTGACACCTTAGTAAATTTATCCTCTTCCTCTCCAATGGAAGAGAGAGGTTGCCAGGCGCTCCATCCTAAAGCTATATTTTGTACTTATAAGGTCATGTTTTGCTCAGCCATTTAGGCGGCAAAAAGAGGCTTAGTTACTTGTTATATGGGCTTTACTTCCTATAGCTGGTGTGTAACACACACAAAGAGAGACATCACTAATATATGCCCCTGGCTTCATCAGATAGCGAAGTTTAATTTACAACTGGGCCTCTTCTCATCTTCCTCCTACACCTAAACATTCCTTACACCTTTGCTGATGCAACATGTGGGTGTAGTTAAATCCCCACTAGAATGTGTTGTTGTTGAACTGACCAGATACTTCACTACTAATCTACATATGGAGCGGTTGCCCTGTCAACTGAAGGCCACCATTGTCCTCCAACACGCTTGTGAAAGGGAGGGGTGAGGGCTTTCAATTGGTTTCAATCTCCAATCGAACCATTAGATGTCACTTAATCCGAAATACTGGTCCTTTGGGGAGATTAGGCTCGTTGTTCATGAGCTGAAGTAGATCGACTAAATGGTCTATCCATTATCCATTTAAAATGAACCAAAAATGTTTTCCATATTAAATTTAGCATGACCACACAGTGACGTTGCAGCGTCTCACATCATTCATCCACCTTCGGCCCTGAGTAAAAGACGGTGATCCGTCATTACAGAGATAGCCTGCTCTCACTGCCCTGCATCCACCAATCTGTCACTGAGACGGATCAATGTTATTTATATACTATCAGGAACAAACTGAAGAATACATGAACTGAAATTAATGTTTTTTCTCCCATTCATAGATTTCCAATGTTCCATTTCCAGATATAAAATATTAAACTGTCAAACTCATTGTGCCATGAGGTCAACTCACTGCTGCCGATTCTGTACCACGCACATTTGGGCATGCAAATACACACACACACACACACACACACACACACACGTACAAACACACATTACGATCAATACAACTTGAAGGCAACAAGAAAGAATAATTATTTTGTTTTGTTTTTTGTTTAAAATGCAGATAAGCTTAAAAAGGAAATGAGAGACTTCCTCAGAAACACACCCAAACAACACACACACACACACACACACACACACACGCACGCACGCACGCACACACACACACACACACACACACACACACACACTGTATGGGTGGAGGAATTTGTCTGCTATAAACACCACATTCACTCACTCCAGCCCTGATCTGTGGAGAAAGATAAAAGTGTGCAGTATTTTTGGGAGCATTAGTGCTGCTTTGGTTGACTTTCTGCCTGCTCGCTGATAAAGCCAGAACTCCTACAACAACATCCTCCCCTCCCTCCGCTGCCCCCCCCCCCCCCCCCCCCCCGCTTCAAACCTGCCCTACCCTCCATTTATTCCTGCCATTCTTCTTTGTCCAGCAGAAATAAATGCACAAGCCTTGCTCCATAACAACCGCTCCATGACTACAGACAGATAGGTTTGTTTGTTTTTTTTAATTGGAAGTATATAAGTAAATAATAGGGGGCGACGAGAATGGAGAATGAAGATGACCGGTCGGGGCAATAAGATCTATTGATTTGTCTTAAATAGAGGTAAATGAATCAATTTAGCTGGAGGTTTTCCTGGGAACGACCCCGTTATGCGGAGTTCAATTGAATGTTAACAGGAATTTAGTGACAGCCTCGGGCAAGTGTTCAACCGCCGTAGGAGGGTCAACAATCGCAAACGAGACTCCAAAACACGGCGGATGGCCGCCGAACTCCTGCTGTCGGTCTACGCAGCTGTGAGTGCGCCGGCCGTGAAGTCCTCTTTCGAGCGTGAGCCAACGTTTTTGGCTGTTCCCCTCTCTCCTCCTCACACTGCACAGGTGATCGCCCACGAGGTGTGCTACAGGTACATAACTAATGCTTGTGCTCAATGTAAACCAGCATGCTACTTCTGTTGAACACATCTGGTGTCAGTGTTACTGACAACAGGATGATCATTCTGTCATATTTCGGAGGGTCCCGCCCTCCAGCTGCTACCTTGAGAGCACACAGAGAAAAAAGGTCTACAGATCGTCCTGAACATAAAGCAGCAAAACAATCATTTGGAAAACAACAACAGCAATCACAGCAATGAGTGGGATTCCTTTTCTATGGCTATTTCACAAAAGAAAACACCAAAGCAGTACTTGAGAGACAATAGCTTGTGTTCGTGGTTGAGTGTTTGTGTCCAAAACAACACTTGAAAAAGCACCAACACCTACACGGCTGTGAACTAAACTCTCATCGCCCTCTTGATCCACTTTGTAAACCCGCCGTTGCAATTTAAAGTGCCGCTTAAAGGCCTCTCATGTTGACACACATATTCCCACCACACGCACGGCGGCCTAACCGTCTCATTCGGTCTCGTGCGACCCAGAACTCTTCTTTTATTCCAACGCTCTTCAGTGATCCAAACAAGAGGGCTTCTATCCGTTGTGTAATTACGCCATATATAGCTTGTAGTCATGCAGAATCTGGTACGCTGCCATAAATGAAATGGCATTCCACAGCATTAAAAAAATACACAGTGGCCTTTATTCTGAAAAGCTTCCTTTAAATATATATTTTTTTTTATCAATATGGTCAACGAAACTACACTCTTGCTCTCTGGCTGCATTTCTGTTATCACGTAGCAAAGAGTGAGTGGAACGGGGCAAAGGAGGTTTATTTACAGTTATTAAATTGATATTCTAGAAGTTTTAAGGTGATATATAAATCAAAACTTTATTTTTTCCCCACTACATTTCCAAGGTATCACCTGTTACTCAGCGTGTCTCTCTCATAGGTGGAGCTCTTTTTCTTTGCGCTGGTTATTGCAGCTCCTGGCTCTAAAGGCAGCAGCCGGTTAGCTTATTGGGCACAAAGCAGAAATATGTTGATTTGCATGACTTGCTGCGCGTGGTGAAAGCACGGCATATTTTAGACGGAGACACCATAACGTGATGCTCTGTAAGCTCTGCAAATTGGAACTTGCGTATCGCAGCACAACAACATAAAAGTTATTTCTGCTGTCACGGCAACTTTACTTTCCACCGTGCATCGTCTAACATGATTCGGCTGTCGTAGAATATTTACCGATCAGGACTGTTTTTTGTTTGTTTTTAAGAGAAGATGATTGAATCAAAAAGTTTTAGATATATATTTGGGGTAAATTAAGTGATATATTAATGGGTATAACTAAATATTTTTAATAATCTGTACATTAGTTGTTAGATAAATTGACAGACCAAAACAAACAAATTGATATGTGAGTTTTAGCAGCGCTCCTGAGCTGATGTTGCTTCCTTCAGAAAGAGCCAGGCTCGTTGTTTCCCTTTGACTCCAGTCTGTATGATAAGCTAACCGGAAAACAGCTTCCTAATGATTTAAAAGATCCATCCATCCATTGTCTACCGCTTATCCTGTATTCAGGGTCGCGGGGGGGCTGGAGCCAATCCCAGCTATCATTGGGTGAAGGCAGGGTACAACTTGGACCGGTATGATTAAAAAGGTCTGAGAGTGAAATCCATCTTCATATGGAACTCTATGAATAGCGAATTTCCATGTTTAATCATTCCATTAACTACACAGTTTCTCTCTTTTTGTTTTATTCATTTCAGAAAAAAAAACTTGTGAAAAGTTATTTCTATGATACCAAATTAGGGCCATTGTAGGAAAATCACAGATCATCTTGTTCTGTTGGCACTGATGTGCTGCATTTATAGTCAACATCAAAGTACATGAACCTCTTCTGAGTTCTACGACTTCTGGATGGACACATCCCTTTGGAAACTCGTCTAAACACTTTCCTCTGCACACACATGCTGTTAACACTCACTCACTCACCAGTCCTGACGCGAAGAACACCGCCAGCAGCGCGAGGCAGGTTCCCATGACGATCAGCAACAGGAACACAATCAGCGGATGCTGCTGGCTCATTCGGTAGTAGGACTCGTACAGCCAGTCCTGGGGCTTCTCGTCCTCCACGTACACCTCGCCCTGGAACCCTGGGCACCCATCTCCCAGGCTCTCGGGCCCCTCGGCACCCTCGCCGCCATCGCTCTTCTCCAGCAGGTAGCGTCCTCGGGTCCACAGAGCCTCCTGCCACATGAGTAGCTGCCTCTGCAAAGACGGTCCTGCTCTCTTACTGACCAAACACGTGCACACAAAAAGCGACCAGGGCTGAGGGATGCGTTCGCTCCCCTCCCTCCCTCCTCGCCCTCAGCTTCTCCTCCTCCTTGTCTTAAAAAAGTTTGGTCAGCTGGGAGGGATGGATGGACAGCTGAGTGAAAGAGAGCCAACTTTTCAGCTCCTCACCTTTCCCCTGCATCCCTCTGCCGCTCCTTCTGCTCGAGCTGACAAACTGAGTGAGGAAAGTGTGAAAAACCGGTCTCCCTCCTTCTCCTGTGCTTCTCCTCCTCCTCCACCTCCTCCTCCTCCTCTTCCTCCCGGAGAAGGCAATCGGACACAGCAAGGGCTCGAGACTTCCCTCCCTTGTGCTTCTCCTTCTTGTTGGCGCTTTATGTTTGGCCAGCGAGGTGGAGAACAGGCAGCCTCTGCTCACTGCACGGCGCTGTAGCTCAGACCGGGCAACATGTTACTCAGCTGAGGTGCAGATGAGGAATGAGAGAGAGAGAGAGAGAGAGAGAGAGAGAGAGAGAGAGAGAGAGAGAGAGAGAGAGAGAGTGCTGAGGGTGAAAGAGAACGTGTAGAACTGGGAGGGAGGAAAAGAGAGCTAGAGGAGAGAGGGTGTGCGACAAAATGTGTGGTGGGGAGAGCTGAAAGTGTGTGTGTGTGTGTGTGTGTGTGTGTGTGTGTGTGTGTGTGTGTGTGCGTGTGTGTCAAGATGCTGTTCAAAAGTGAGCGAGCACGAAGGATTGTAACAGCTGTGCTAAACCAAGAAGAGCAGCAGAGTGTGGAGGGAAAGTGCCATCCCGCAGCCGGCGACGAGATAAAAAGACGAGCAAGAAAAAACACACAGAGAAGGGGGGAGGTCGGGAGGAAGAGGAAGAAGAAACAGAGTCAGGAAGGAAAAACCTCATGAGACAGAGAGAGTGTGGGAGGAAGAGAGACCAGTGCTTATAATGAGGGGGAGAGATAGAGAGAGAGAGAGAGAGAGAGCTGGTAATGAGTGAAAGTTGGAGAGTGACAGTGATGGAGTGTCATCGGTGGGAGGTTAATAAGATTTGACGAAACCAAACAAACTCCCAGTATTCCTCTCTGTCTCCCAGCTTTCATTTATCTCTTTCTCTTTTCTGTCTCCTTTTCTGTCCCGATGGGCTCCCTCTCTCCCCCTCTCCCCCTCTCTCTCTCCCTCTCTCCCCCTCCCCCCCTCTCCCTCTCTCCCTTCTCGCCATGCTTGATGTATGAGAACCGCTGGTGCCACCACCCGGCCTTGCAACCAATTTTACCCAGTGGCCACTCACAGCATTGGTGTTAAAATCCTCCCCTGCAGGCCAGAAAGCATTTTCCCCCTAGACCACCATTGTAAAAGACAACTTTCAACAATGGAGGTTTTATATTCGTAACACTTGAGCCAAGAAAAGCAGTTTAAAAATGTGTGACGTCGAAACCCAGAAGCAATGAAACTTTGAAACAACTTTTAGGTGTAGGTGCCAGGTGAGTATGTCTCATTGGTCTGTTATCCAGTTCTCATTACACCAAGCATGTGATGCTTTGTGACGTCCCTCTTCAGCGTGTCAAATCCATAGTTTCCTTTTAGCACTGTGCTAAGGCCAAGCAAACAGCTCACTGAATGATGATAGTAGCACAACATACAAGCAGCCATGAGCCAAACATATCATCCTTAGGGAACAATTTACCCAAACTTGCTCCGTGCCCAGGATTAAAAAGCACAGTTTACTGTGTTAGCGCTAATCTGTGCCAATATGCACGTAACACTAAGTGCAATTGAGGCTGATTAGTCATTAGTTTTGCTGGTATTTTGGTCATAAACCACAAATTAGGAAAAATGGAAGATGAAAAGTTGGCGAACCACCAAAGTAATTACAAAGTATCCTGAGGGAAACCACAACATCTGCCCCCAATGTCATGCCATTTGTTGAGACATATCACACAAAGACTAAAAAAAAAGTCAACCTCATGATGGCGCTAGAAAAGACCAAACTTAATGACAATCCATCGGACATTTGGACCGAATGACCGAACAACCAACCGGCCGACTAGCTTGGCAACACATATGCAATTCTGGCTATTTCTCATGTTTCCTTGTTTCTATTGATTGCACACATAAATAAAAAGGTGCACACTTGGGATCACCATACTTGCTATGATCACCATGCTATTCCAACCCCCCCCCCCCCCCCCCGCCCTTTCTGGTACTCCTTCAGTTTTTGAAAATAACCCCCAATTGTTACAGTGAAATGGGTGGAAAAATCAGATGAGCAATAAATGTGAAATCACGTGTAATGGAATGAAATCGAGCTTCAGTTCTTAAACAACGAGACCGTTCAATGACATGATGAGAAATTCATAGAGAATCACCATTAACGTAATGACAGTAATAACGATAGTGACCCCCACATCATCATGTCTTTCAAACTACCAACATATTTTATTCACCTACACATTACATTTATTTTGCAGATTCTAAACTTTATGACGAGTGTGAATGCAATATTTTTACACAGAGACAGGGCAATATTAATCATTCTCAAGAGATGTCGGTACTCTCACGGTGCTGATTCTCAATTTATTTTTCAGGGCAGACACTTTGACATGCCACAGCAGGAGCAGCTCTTGAGTTAGCATTAAGCTAATTCCATTTAGGTGTTAGTCATTCAGAGTTATTAGTTACACTTCTTCTGCTGTGTGTAACCAGTCAAAGTCACACAGGTGAAGCAATTTATACTAATTGTTGAAAAATTAAAATGTAATAAAATAGAAGACAAAACAATGTGTTACATTCATGGGAAAGCATATTGCTTTCTTCCTGATGAGTTTCCAGTAGCAGTAGCGTTAGCATGCCAACTGTGTTATGCTAGATGTTAGCTGCCCTTAAACAGTACACTATAAGACCAAATATGAATAGTGTCACTGTGTGGATATGTGTTGCTAATGTGTTTGCTAACATGCTAGCATACTAGCCTACTTACATTTATCCCGTTAACAAACAACAATACTAGCATTTAGCATTAGCATTGGTAGTTTTAAAAGATAATGTAGAATATGGCTCGGGTATAACCTCTTTGCAAATAAACTAATGTTCTACCATTCCTGCCTGCTCAGTTATTTAAGAGTTACAGATTTACATCTTAAATTTAGAGTTAGCTGTTAGCTTTTAAGTGAGCCCCTTAGGCCACAAACAGAAACCAATATTTGGCCACTTTAACTTTACTTGTTTTACAGATTTACACATAACATTGTGATATGTTAAGTGGACCCTGGGGCCCTGCACTGTATTAGTTTAAAAGTACCACACTAATTAAAATGACATTTAAGAGGAGCACATACAGAAATATAATAATAATAATATTTGCCTGTAATGTCAAACATGAAACTATTCAGTCCTGTTGCCTCACATAGTTATTTTAATAGAAAATGTATTTTCCTTTGGCCAATTACTGGTATAACTGGTTTGGCTTCACAATCAGATTTGAACAGTCTGAATTGCTGAAGGCCAGCTGATCCAGAGGTTGGTCAGAACGGGATGAAGATCTCGGTGTCAGTCACCTCCTGGATGTTCAGCAGGGCGCCGCTGAGGCCTTCTGGAACAGTAGAAGCCCAAATATTTATCTTAGTAAAAAGAGAGGCAGAGAGATACGAGGCCTGATGACTGAGTCCGGGAGTCTCACATCGCAAAAACCCAGAATCCTCCTGATGTGATGTATTTACAGCCAGCGTTGCTCACTCGGCCTCGTCCTGACACCTTTTTTTATTTGACCCATGGAGATAGGTTTGAATCTGTGTCCCTGTCGCATCAAATCTCACCTTGGTGGTAACAGAGGCATTTGACAAAATGTGGGATGACGTTTTAGTTTTGTGTGCACGTTTCGTTCCATATGGCAACATATCATCTGCTTCCTTCCCGGTTTGCCTTTTGTAATCTAATAAGTTTTGCCATGACACAACAAAGACACGATTAATGAACAGAGCTGAGCTCCTCACACGCAAATACACCCCATGACAGTTTGGGAGTGTGTGCGTGTGCGTGTGTGTGCATGTGCGTGTGTGTGTGTGTGAGAGAGCATGTACGTGTGTGTGTGTAATAGTGCAAGTTAGACACAGTTTGAACTGTGAGTCGTTCTCCTTTATTCAGCTTGTCCTTTGCTCAGTGTAATAAATGTTGTTTTTCATGAGCCCTTGAGCAACGTTACACAAATTAGGAGAATCCCATTCTTACCACCGTAATAGACACACACGCACACACACACACGCACACACACACACACACACACACACACACACACACACACACACACACACACACACACACACACACACACACACACACACACACACACACACACACAGAGGCATCACAATGATAGGAGGAGGAGAATAAAAAGGAAACAGAATACACACACACACATTCTGACAGGGAGATGGACGGATATGAGCAGGTGTACGCGAGACACACACACAGCTACAGGCAAAATACTATATAACACCTTTTTAACATGTTGTCAGACTGTGTCCCATTCATCTGTGAGTGTGTTCAATGTGGCTATAAGCTCTTATACTCCATCACATTGTGCTGACCACCTGCTACCCACTCCACTCCACACACACACACATGAACACACACATACACACACATGAACACACACACACACTAAAGGCAGTGACAGAATGAGAGCATGATGAGGTAGAGTGCCCTTAACACACTAATTCTGCATCAACACCCTCCCATTGACAGACGGAGTCAGGATAGGAGACGAGGCAACGCAAGTACGGAGGCAGGACGGCGGCCCGGTGCTGCCTTCATGTGCTGTGGGAAATACTGCAACTATGCTGGGCATGCATAAATTATGTGGTAAATGCTAAACAGAATATTTTTGTTAAAGCTGCGTTAACACATTATTGGACAACTGGAAACTATTTCATGTACAAAGATATTTGTATTTTTTGGATATTTTGGATTTCCTGGATTATAAAATCAGATGTCCATAACATATCCGACTAACAGGATACAGGAACATAACAGAGCCAAAAGGAGAAAGAACACGTATTTAACTTGAGCTGCTAACTGCCAAAACAAATCTACAAAGTACATGTAAATAATGATTTAATTTATTTATTCTGACGTCATAAGAAATATAACCAACAAACACACCACCATGGGTTTGACAGGACCGCTACAAGATACTATCATACATACTATCATACTATCATACTATAATACTATAATACTATCATACATACTATGACTATCATACATGTTATCATACTATCATACTATCATACATACTATCAAACTATCATACATGTTATCATACTATCATACATACTATCATACTATCATACATACTATCATACTATCATACATGTTATCATACTATCATACATACTATCATACATACTATGATACTATCATACATACTATCATACTATCATACTATAATACTATCATACATACTATGACTATCATACATGTTATCATACTATCATACTATCATACATGTTATCATACTATCATACATACTATCATACATACTATCATACTATCATACATACTATCATACTATCATACATACTATCATACTATCATACATGTTATCATACTATCATACATACTATCATACATACTATGATACTATCATACATACTATCATACTATCATACTATAATACTATCATACATACTATGACTATCATACATGTTATCATACTATCATACTATCATACATGTTATCATACTATCATACATACTATGATACTATCATACATACTACCATACTATCATACTATAATACTATAATACTATCATACATACTATGACTATCATACATGTTATCATACTATCATACATGTTATCATAATATCATACATACTATCATACTATCATACATGTTATCATACTATCATACATACTATCATACTATCATACATACTATCATACTATCATACATACTATCATACTATCATACATACTACCATACTATCATACTATAATACTATAATACTATCATACATACTATGACTATCATACATGTTATCATACTATCATACATACTACCATACTATCATACATACTATGACTATCATACATGTTATCATACTATCATACATGTTATCATACTATCATACATACTATCATACTATCATACATGTTATCATACTATCATACATACTATCATACTATCATACATACTATCATACTATCATACATACTATCATACTATCATACATGTTATCATACTATCATACATACTATCATACTATCATACATACTATCATACTATCATACATACTATCATACTATCATACATGTTATCATACTATCATACATACTATCATACTATCATACATGTTATCATACTATCATACATACTATCATACTATCATACATGTTATCATACTATCATACATACTATCATACTAGCATACATACTATCATACTATCATACATGTTATCATACTATCATACATACTATCATACTATCATACATGTTATCATACTACCATACATGTTATCATACTATCATACATACTATCATACTATCATACATGTTATCATACTATCATACATGTTATCATACTATCATACATGTTATCATACTATCATACATACTATCATACTATCATACATACTATCATACTATCATACATGTTATCATACTATCATACTATCAAAAATGAAAAAAACAAATCATATGGTAAATAATAATAACACAATAATCTTTTCCCCTTTAACTTTGTTTTGGTCTCCACCAACACCAAATATGTGACTCTCTCTCTGCTAAATGCTCCTCTATATTCACCAACTGGTGCTGACCAGGAAGTAAACAGTGGGTTTATCAAAGCAGAGCATTTTACATTAAACACTTGTCTGCTGCTGGAAATGAGGAAGAAGAAAACCAAAACAATGAGCTAAATGTATACTAAACGGTCCACCGGTACACCGTGGGTTCATCACTACAGAACGTGCACACTTCTGAAATATGCTATAAAAACAGTACAGATGTACTGATGCATAACAATGCCAATAACCCCATCATTAATGATCCATATCTTGATCGGTATGTCCATGACACGCGCCAAAACACTGTGTTGCTGTTGCTGTGACTGTTGCGATCCTGTCACAGGATCTATTTTTGTTCAATATGGTCTCTTGGTCAGGATCTATTCCTGATTGAAAACAAATGTGAGCCTGAGGTGCAAAGTGACAGCGACATCTGACCGGCACAAACAACTTGCGGTGGATTTATTCCTTTGTGTGGTCTGCTATGTTGTTTGTTTGTTAACGCGTGGCTGTGAAGACATTTCAGAGGTTTGTGTGCTTGTCTTAGGTAATCAAAAGAATAATTAGGATGCAGGCAGGCAGGCCTGCTGAGAGAAACCTGCAACTTGTCACTATTTTAAAGGAGAGATCAGCGTGAGCTCAGAAAGAACAGGGATAATTACAGTTCTACTCTAGCATGGTTTTTTCCCTCCGTGTGTGCCAGTGACGGCAAAAACACACAGTCACACGCCCACCAGGTGTTTCAGAAATCACACATCCACCTCCGCTCATGTGGGGCATCGACAGTCAGCCAAATCAATCTCGTTTTATGGATTAATTAAGTGCACAGAAGGTCAAAACATTTCTATCCCACATTGTAAAGTGTTTTGAAGACGTTGAGGGCTAAAAAGCACCTTGTGAATATTGAATAACTGATACACTTGGATTTGATCCTAGCTGAGCACAAACAATGTATTGTTCCAGTATCGGACTGATGATGTGCTAGGAATGAAGCCGAGCCCATCTCGACGACAGAAAAGAGGGCTCCGTCGCCTAAATCGGCCTATCTCAAACCCAGCGGTGATTAAAACACACTCTGATGACCTAGATAAGTAGCAATCAAGGTGGGAAGGTGGGAAACAGAGAGAGGCAGGGAGAGAGATACCACCCACACTGATTCCTCATTAAGACGAACACTGAGGGATTCATTAAGTATGATACACAATGTTTTCCCCAATCAAATGTAATGATTTATGCCTGTTTTGCATTTGATCCCTTGACAAAAACGCCTTATTTGAGAAGATATCAGGGAGTTGACAAAAATGCTGAACTAATCAGACTTTTGAATTGCCTTTGATTGCAATGGTTCAGCCTTGTTAAAATGCTGTTTGGCTTCGCTTGCTGCAGCACAAAATCCTGACAAGTGGACGATTGTTGAGTTTGAAGACTCTCTGGAGCTTCACAACCTCATTAAATGCCCACAGGATAAATGGAAGGGATGGAAGGCAGTTCACCTTAATGTAGAGACAGAGAAAGAACCATCTAATGTTCTCTCTCTTAATCCTATTCATCCATCCATCCATTTTCTACCGCTTATCCTGTATTCAGGGTCGCGGGGGGGCTGGAGCCGATCCCAGCTGACATTGGGCGAAGGCAGGGTACACCCTGGACAGGTCGCCAGTCTATCACAGGGCCGACATGTAGAGACAGACAACCATTCACTCTCACACTCACACCTACGGGCAATTTAGAGTCATCAATGAACATATCTCCATCCTGCATGTCTTTGGACTGTGGGAGGAAGCCGGAGAACCCGGAGAGAACCCACGCTCACACGGGGAGAACATGCAAACTCCACACAGAAGGAACCCGGGGCCGACCCGGGAATGGAACCCGGGACCCTCGCTGTGAGGCGACAGTGCTACCCACTACACCACCGTGCAGCCCCTCCTATTCAAACATGTGCAATTATTCAAATGCAATCGGAAAATTAAAATGCAACATTAACGTGCAGTATCTGAAGCCTTCAAACGTATTTCATTCAGACAGACTACCGGTCGGTTGGGTCATCAGGTTGTATGGCTGGAACCGTTCACAAATAACGATTTGTTATTGTTTTTAACACATATTCCTCATACTCTGAACGGCTGAAACATTCTCTAGGCGATATTTAGCTCATTCCATCCTTTTCGTTTTAAACAATGTACGGCACTCTTTATTTCAAATTATGTTCCATCATTTTTTTATGGTTCTTAACTTTTAGTTTTATTTGCTGTGAAATTATAATTATCACCTTTCAACATGGCATTCCAGAAATCTCTTATCTCTGTGAGTTTGTCACCTCTGAGAAGCCTTTGATTTCCATCGCTTCCCTGTCTTCCCTCTCTTGTTTCACCTGTTGAACACTAATCCACGTGTCTCACCTTTGGACAGGTAGCTGCTTTACAATTTAACACTCACGTTTTGGGGCATTCACCCTTCGAAGACATGTGGATGAGGATGGTCATGCACTGCTCTGATTCTTTCTCTGCTGCCAGCACGGACAGGACACCTAATCCCGCCAACGCGGACACACGCGGCCGGCTGACATCCACCGGGCCGCTGTGACTGAATGTGAAGCTTGTGCACCAAGTCTGGCGTCGAGGACTTAACACTTCTATATTTGGTTTAGGGAGACAAGCGTGCGGAAGACGCCAGAGGGCTCGGCAGCCACGTGTGTGACAGCTCCTCCCGATTCAGCACCGACAGCAGAGCATGCGCGCCCCCTAGTGTTGATGTGAGGAATCGCGTGTTGATGATATCAGGGCCTCAGTGGGAGCTAAAGCATGAGAGCATGTGTGATAACAAGAAAGAGGTCACTGTAGTGAGAAACACAGAGAGAGAGAATGATCACCTTTCAGAAACCAAAATACATTTAATCCAATACTTTATTGTAAATTGTAAATAAAAACAAAATTCACTGCTGGTAATTTTTTGTACAATATCATGTTTATATGTATATAACAAGTCTACTCTATTTCTATTCTATTTTTTAAACTTTTTAAATTTATATTGTTAATTTTTGCTATTGTTATTATTACTATTGTGTTTTTGGTAACATACTGTCCTTTGGCTGCTGTGGCAAACAAATTTCCCCGTTGAGGGACAATAAAGGAATTCTGATTCTGATTCTGATTCTGAGAAAGGTGTAATAAAACAAATGGCAGCCCACCCCTGCTCACTCCAGTATAGACTATACAACTTCATTAACAATGTCACTGTCGCTCAGTAACACAGGCTGGCCCGTTGGAGGAGGAGTTATCTCTCTAGGCCTTTATACAGAAACCTCCGTGATCACGGAGAGAAGAGCCCTCAATATGCTGCGATCGCACAGTTTAAAAAACAAATTTGGTTTGCCGCGTAACGCTGCAACGGTGTCTCCTTTTACAAAAGCATCCCGGCTTTGTGGAATTTACACGACTCTTCAACCCAATGAGAAGTTGCTGTGCAACGCGTTGATGCAAACAATGGCAACTACCAGCCTTCTACCTTCTTTGGATCCACGTTCTGAGCTCCTAACTTTACAGACACATGAGAACTCATTGAATGTCTGAGTGCTTCTTCACAGCTCTGACTGACTCACATCATCATATATAACATATAACTCAACCAATGAGTTATATGTTGTTTTCAGTAGGACAAATAAATACCAGGAAATAATTCATACGTTTTCTCTTTCCATGCCTTACCAACATTTGTTACATATGGAAAATATATTTCATAAGCTTGCTGGCTTTTATTTTGTAGGTAGTAACCCACCAAATTGCCACAAATAAATAGATGTTCTATAAAATAATTCAAAATAACTCCGTGTTTTAGAATAACTAATATTATATGGACAATATGAGCCTGTTTTTTATGATTTTATTACATAATGCAAGTAAACATCCTGGTCTACACCCCAGAACATGCAGTTGGTGGCAGTAATGAGACAATTGGTTGTGATGTTTGTCTTTTATTTTCATTTTTTATTTAGTTCACCAGAAGTAATATCGACATCACATAAACTCCTCATATCAATGGGGAATTAGAGCTGAGATGGTTGACGAAGGAGTCGGCATCGGTAACGGAAAAGGCTGATGGATATAGTTTACGATAGAAGGAAACCATTACCTCAGCAACCAAGGCTGGATCACAACTGACTTGGTCATTAAATAATGGCTCATATTAAATATGGCTTTGATGGAATTGTCCTACCTTCTTCCCTCTAATTGACAGAAATATGATCTACATTTCTCTCCAACCTCTATCCATTATGCCCTAGATCTTATAGTTTAGTTTGTAGTTTTTGCTTTTCATTGTCATAAAGTGGTGTCTTATTGCAGCAGCTGTTAATTTATTTGACAATATTAATTTCTGATACTGTTACTTCTACTGAGATATTCCCCATGTAAGAGTGTTCTCTGAATATAAACTTCATACATTCACCTTTAGCGAATTGAAAAATGTGGATGCCATTTAGTAAATATCTGCAATATTAGCTTCCTAGATCAATCCTTTATGAAATTAGAAGTTCCTGAAGTTAGAAGAAAATGCATTGGCTTTTTGGGGTGGAATTTCAAAGGTCTGTATTTCTGAAATATGAGGAATTGAAAGCTAATATGTTGCATGGTGGCTACAAACATAACAAATGGGGAGGTTCCTGAAATCTAGGTGAGTTGGCGTAGAATGACCCCAGAAATAAATACGACCATGGTCGTAAAGCCCCCCAATCTGGTCTTTAAAATGATGTCACATCAGCTGCTGCCTTCTTGTTCCCAACATTCCTAAATGTACAAAAAGAGACACGTATACATGTTTAAGAGAACAAGCTCTTTTAGGCCAAAGAGAGAAAGATGGCCAAGAAGACTAAACTGTGTTTAGTCTGTCTTTCCCCGGACTGTCGGTATGGCAACGAGCACAGTCCTATGAGGCAGAGGTTCCCAACTGTTTTGTGCCAAGGACCAGCATATTCTTTAAAAACATGCCAGGGAGCCGTTGTACATTTTAATGCCTCAATTTCAATATGCATAATGGAAACTAATTACACATAGACTTACTGTTTACAGCGGTTCATTTACAGTAGTTTTAGTTATATAGTATGCACTAGGTGGAATTGTGAATATACCAACCTATTTCAACGGTCAGACCAATTCACACAATGTTTCCCTTTTCTCCATTAGGCCTAATTCAAAAGCAACTCATACAACACTCCCTCACTCCCTCACTCACCAGTAGGTGGCAATATTGGCAAATTGATTGAAAATACCATTTCAACCTTCAAATCTCTTCAGAATCATTCCCCTTTCACCTCTAAAGACAATCACTTCAACAGCAACTCAGTGTTTTCATTCACCAACAGGTGACAACAAAGGCTGACTATGACAGTAAGAGCCCATTCCAACAGTCAGACAGCTTCAGAACAAAATAACAAGAGCAACCATTAGCCATTCATTTTTAAAAGTATAAAATTAGAGAACACGTTTATGAATTTATGAAGACCAAAACACATCAGAAAATACAAGAACAGACAAACAAGAAGAAAACGTTCACTGATATTGTGGATATCGAAGCTTGCTGCTGGGCGTCTGTGACGGCTAAACACACTTTAGTTTATTTTGCCTATACATTTATGTTTTCTTAAGTTTATTCATATACTTTCTTGGACACATACAGACATGCTTTTGTTTCAAATAAATACTTTACAGCGTACATGGGTTCTGTTTCCCATACACCTGTATTTTTAACAGGAGATGCATGTTTTTGAAGTGCACACGTTACTTTGGTTCTGTCTGTTTTATAACTTGTTCACCAGCATGAGGTTCCACACACTGTAAAGGTGGCCAAATTGGACTGTACCACTCCTGGCCATGTCATGGGGTAGTTTCATTATTTACATATGTTTGAAGTTTCTTGATTTACATCATATTAAGTACATATTTTATCAGTGGTGGTTGATGGTTATATAAGTAAACATTTTGTTTTGGAGGATTTAGCTTTTTATTTGTAGTGTAATAGTGATGTTTGTTATAAAGTTTCCCGTGTGTCAAATCTGGTTTGGTCAGCCAGTATATACAGTAGTCCCTGTGTTTCTTCTTTGGGAGGTCAGTGTATGTTATGTTCATTGTGTCAAGTTCTGTTTAGTTGACCTCTTTTTTATGGACCCAGAACTTCATTTGTTTTTGTAGTCAATTATCTAATCTTGCATCTTTTGGGTAAATAAAACCCCTCTTCTTGGAAACTTACCTGTGACTCCTCGTGCCTTACGGCTTGGCCCTCACGTTTCGTGGCTTCATTGCTTCATTGCAGAGTATTTCAGAACAAACAATGCATAATGGGTTTGGCACAACAGAATCGCCTGTTGCAGTGAATCCATACTTAATGTAGGAGGCATCGTATATCTTCGGGTTGGCCATTGCCCTTCCTTTTTCTTGAATAGTCTGCTATGAAACGGGCCATGGAGGTTTTGCTGGGGCCCTCACACTGCCCACAGCTCGGGCAGATACAAGGTGTCTGGAACCAAATTACCCGCCAAGCAATCACAAGGCTGTCGCTAAAAGAAACACTTTTTGATCTATTTATTGTATGTTTCGAATTAAATAACATGACTGGTATAGCCTCGGTTGGAAACACTTCAAAAACATTTTGAAATTGCTATAAAAAAACATTCAGAAATCATTTGAAGGCCTGGTAGTGACGGGTCCATGGACGGGGATGGGGAATCACTTTAATGCAAATACAAATAAATCTTTATGTGGAACTGCTGAAGCTCCATCTGTTGTAATCAAGGAGTTACACGTCTTCTTTTCCAAAACACAATCACTTCCTCTCCTCTCATTTCTCAGGGTGCAATTTCCATCCCTCCACTCCCCTCCGGGACGCCTCACGCTACCTGAGAAAGAAAACTTCCATGACGAATGTTGTGTTGACCTCAACCATTTTCCCAGAAGAAAAATGGAAGGAATATGGAGATAATAGCTCCGTTCTGTTCTCATCCTGCTCGGCGAAAGGTTTTGTCAACAACATTTAAAACTACAAAAATAAAACAATGGTTGTATCGTGGGAGTTGTCTCAGTGAAACGGGGAGACTTAACCTGCTGATTTGACGGCTCTGATTTCAGGTGTTCCTGCAGACCATGACATGACTTTTTCCTTCTTCTCAAATTTCTCAATGCACAACTGGTTCTGGCTGTTTCAGAGTCTTAAAAGTTGGAAATGAGTTTGCATTTTTGCACTTGTAGTTCCCTCTTCTGGAAGTCAATGGGTTTGTGGTTGGATGCCTGAAATAAGGTCTGTGGTTAAGACAAGCGTAATATATTTAAAGTTGTATTCTGTGATTCAAACCTGGGATAGTGACTGCTATTGTTACACAAAAGCAATGGTAAAACTAAAGCAAACTGAACATGAATACATTAGATAACTGGAACAATATGTTAAATACATGTGGAACGATTAATACCAGTTAGTGGTGAGTGCAGGAATCTCACCCACTTTTCAAAACCGTAGTCCACAAACCGATGGTTGACGTCACCATGACAACGTCCACTCTAGCTTCTATTTCCCTTTCTGCATAAACCGATCATCTACGTGGGCGTTCCTGTTATGATCTATGCTTTGACTGGATAGGAATTCAAACAGGTTTACAAAAGGGACTTTGTTGGTTGGACATCCCCGGGAAAGACTATACAGTGGTGTGAAAAAGTATTTGCCCCCTTCCTGCTTTTTTCTTTTTTTGCATGTTTGTCACACTTAAATATTTCAGATCACCAAACAAATTTTAATATAAGTCAAGGATAACTCAAGTAAACACAAAATGCAGTTTTTAAATGAAGGTTTGTATTTGTATAAAAATCCAAACCTTCATGGCCCTGTGTGAAAAAGTATTTGCCCCTCCAGTTAAAACATAACTTAACTAAGATTTATCACACCCGAGTTCAATTTCTCTAGCCACCCCCAGGCCTGATTACTGCCACACCAGTTCCCAATCAAGAATTCACTTAAATAGGACCTGCCTGACAAAGTGAAGCTCCTCAAAAGCAAGACATCATGGTGAAAACCAAAGAAATTCAGGAACAAATGAGAAAGAAAGCAATTGAGATCTATCAGTCTGGAAAAGGTTATAAAGCCATTTCTAAAGCTTTGAGACTCAAGAGAACCACAGTGAGAGCCATAATCCACAAATGGCAAATACATAACACCGTGATGAGCCTTCCCAGGAGTGGCCGGCCAACCAAAATGACGCCAAGAGTGCAGCGACGACTCATCCAAGAGGTCACAAAAGACCCCAGAACAACATCAAAAGAACTGCAGGCCTTGCTTGCATCGATTAAGGTCAATGTTCATGACTCTACCATAAGAAAGACACTGGGCAAAAATGGCCTACATGGCAGAGTTCCAAGACGAAAACCACTGCTGAGCCAAAAAAATATTAAAGCTCGTCTAATGTTTGCCAGGAAACATCTTGCTGATCCCCAACACTTTTGGGAGAATACTTTGTGGACTGACGAGACAAAAGTTGAACTTTATGGAAGGTGTGTGTCCCAATACATCTGGCGTAAAAGTAACACAGCTTTTCAGAAAAAGAACATCATACCAACAGTAAAATATGGTGGTGGTAGTGTGATGGTATGGGGCTGTTTTGCTGCTTCAGGGCCTGGAAGACTTGCTGTGATAAATGGAGCCATGAATTCTGCTGTCTACCATCAAATCCTGAAGGAGAATGTCCGTCCATCTGTTCGAGACCTCAAGCTGAAGCGAACTTGGGTTCTGCAGCAGGATAATGATCCAAAACACACCAGCAAGTCCACCTCTGAATGGCTAAAGAAGAACAAAATTAAGACTTTGGAGTGGCCTAGTCAAAGTCCTGACCTGAATCCTATTGAGATGCTGTGGCATGACCTCAAAAAGGCGGTCCATGCTCGAAAACCCTCCAATAAGGTTGAATTACAACGACTGTGCAAAGACGAGTGGGCCAAAATTCCTCCACAGCGCTGTCAAAGACTCATTGCAAGTTATCGCAAACGCCAAACCAGTTATTAGGTTTAGGGGGCAAATACTTTTTCACATAGGGCAATGTACATATGGATTTTCTGTTCCCCTTAATAAAAGAAAACTTCATTTAAAAACTGAATTTTGTGTTTACTCGAGTTATCCTTGCCTTATATTAAAATGTGTTATATATATTTCACTTTTACTCATGGCTGTGTTGGCTTTGAAAATTAAGTTTGGTATACAACTGTATTACTTTGGCTTCAAGGTAAGGCTGCATGCATTTAAACTGTATTCTGAAGAAAGCACTGAAAAGTTGCTCATGACCAAAGTATTGGCGAGACCATTTTATACACATTATACATTTTATACAGTGGCTAGCAAGATGGCACATCATTATTCAATGTAGTACGACACATTAAACTCAAGGAGGTCACGAGTGAACTTGTGCTTTTATTGAAAAAAAAAACAACAAAAAAAACATACAGACTTCTCTTGTTCCCAAGAGATGTTTGTATGTTTTGACTCAATCCCACCGTCTTTACATCTTGGTCAGTAGAAGTTTTATTATCTCCCAAACACACACACTATCATGGTACCGTCATCTGTAATCAGTACAGTCATTTAACACCCACACTCACTTTTTCAAATGAGACACAATACAGTGATTGTCGACATCCGAATACACACAACACAATACTCATGTCGGAAATAAGACAAATCCATATTAAGACTTGATTATATATTAGATCCCTCATTTAAAACAAAATATCCAGCTTTTTTTTTAAATACAGTCTAAAGTCGGTGTATTAATATTTTTTAAAAGTGCTTTGACATGGAAGACATCTCATTAAAGATTTCAAACTTACATATTACCTTAATTACCATGCACGTAGTAACATTTTACAAAATTTTCCTGAAAATGTTACAAAATTGTATAATTGTGTCTGAAATTGATATTTGCCACAAGCAGCAATCAGAGTATCACCTTTAAACCATTGACCTAATGATAGTTTAAAATGGTTTCCTTTGCATGAATAACAAGAGTCAGTGCTTAAAAAATAATAATAGTAATTCCACATTTTAGATGCTATTCCACTTCAAATCGTAGTATTGTAGGATGAAAGAAAGTTATCCCAAACAACATGGATGCATGGATAATTTATCAAATCAAACTGCATGTCATCTAAAGTTATCAAAAACAGCAGTGATCATATAAATGCTCATATACTGTAGGCAGCGATAAGTAAGATTTAGGAAACTTTTTTAGAAAAAGCATGAAAAACAATAATACTGTGAACTAGTCCACAAATTCTAACACAGATCAGTAAAATACTAACTCCTGATATCATGATGCATCCCTCTCCTAATCTGCGACATTCAAAATCAAATTTCTATGGCTGTTTACATAATAATAAACAAGCCAGCAGCATCTAGAGTATTATTAGTTCCCTTTCTATCAAAGTGGCAAGTCTGGAAGAAAGGCACACGAATGCTTTTGCATATAGTTCCCACAACATCTAATGCATCATTTGGACTTGGCGTCAAAATCAAGCACACGTTTAGCTTTCCTCAACACGAAGGCAGCGACTAGTGTGCAAAAAAACAAAGTGACCACGTACAGTCCAACGAAGAGAGCGGGCTCGCCGCTCCCGTGGAGACGCGAGTACAGCTTCCTGCGGCCCACGTAGTCCAGGTGGGAGGCGTGGATCTGACACAGGGTGCAGCAGGACAGAAACACGTGGAACACTTGATGACTCTGTCCCACAAAGTTGCACCGTCCAGGGAAGCAGCGCTCCAGCAGGGGGAAGGTGAAGAAGAAGGCACAGCTGAGAAAGAAAGCAACCTGGCCAAAGTGATAGATGATGGCGGGGTCGTCACTGGCTGAAGACCACGACATGAGCCTCTTGGCCACAGGGCTGCTGTCCCAGGTATAGGCGAGGGCTGAGGGGACCACCTGGCACACCTTGCGCACCCACGTCGGTAGGCTGTGGTTGCAGTACTTGCCATAGCAGCATCCCAGGCATGACAGACAGCTGAGGACAGCGGCAGTGGGCATGAAGATCCCATGCACCTGGCTGTGCAAGCTCTCGTCCACAGCGTAGTAAAAGTGGACGACGGCACTGCCGTACTGATACTGCGCTACCCCGACATAGTCCATGAAGAAGAAGATATAGTGACACAGCTCAGACTTGCCACCCAGTAAGTGTGCTGCTGCACTGAACGCCGAGTAGGTCATGGCGGACATGTTGAGGATCAACAGGGGCCACGAATGAGGATCTCTGACAAAGTCCACAGTCTCAGCGAGTTGCCCTAATTTCACCAGAATCAAAAAAAAGGCCAGCAGGTGGCTCCAGATGTTGATGGTCTCATTGTGGCGCTGGAACAAAGACAGGAAGTAGTAGCGCCAGTTTTGGTTGAGCGGCCGGTAGCCGGTGCATACGTAGCGCTCCCTGAAGTAGGAGGGGACCTCGGTGTCTTTGACGGTGCCGGGCATGGAGGGCGCGGCCTCGGTCAACATCCGGGGAACCTCCCTGATCTGCTGCAGGCTGATGAACACTCGCCCAATTCTCTCCATCACGATGGTCGCCATGACGGCCGCTAGCTGAGAGCGACGCACACTGGGTTCCTGGAGATTTGAAGTTGACATCCATATTGTCAAAATATATCAATCAAAATAACAAAATACCATCATCAGTAATCAGATGAGTCTCTTTCTGTCATAAGTAATAACGTATATAATGATGTTGCCATGGTGACGATTAGCATAATTTGTTTGCATGCGGGAAAAGTTGAAAGCTGAGCAGTAAATTCACAAGCTTTGGAGTAGGAACATTAAATTCTCCATTTAGATCCACATACAGTATGACATGTGGTGACACTAAGTGTGATGTCATGTAATGATGAGCATTGATAAGTTCTGCTCTGAG
Source organism: Eutrigla gurnardus (assembly GCF_963514095.1). Classification (NCBI taxonomy): domain Eukaryota; kingdom Metazoa; phylum Chordata; class Actinopteri; order Perciformes; family Triglidae; genus Eutrigla; species Eutrigla gurnardus. The sequence continues at coordinate 4,297,901 of NC_139928.1, forward strand.
CTCAAGAGATATGCAGACGACTTCCACAGGGTAATGTTGTTGCTACTTTCCTGTTTTGTCTGCCTGACTGATAAAATATACAGTTTTGGAGGACAAGCAGAAAGTAGGCTCGGCTAACGGGTATGACTGGTGAAACAGGAGCGGGGGGGGGGGGGGGGGGGGGGGGGTTAACTTAATCCTAATCTCAAAAACAAGTAATTTGCCATTCATCACAAACTTTATACATATCAGTGATATAGATTTCATGAGTTAACACCATTAGTTTTAGTACATGTTACAAGTAGGGCTTTAGAATGATTATTTTTAGTGCTAAAGCTACTGGATATGTGGCACACATTACTTCCTTGGCAAAAGATAGCACTGTTGTCGCTTATCAGAAATATGCATTAAGTAAATTTGAATGCATTTTACCGATGGAATCAGTTTTCAAACAATTGTCAGCCCAGTCCCCAAGGTGTCTGAAGATTAATACAATTAAAATAATATATTAGACTAAACAAACAACAAAGAATACACAGTATGTCAGCCTGTGTGCACAGACATGTGCAGATCTTTTGTTCACACAGTCTGCACATGCTTTTTTGTTTTCAGAAATCACCTCAAGACCCTCTATGTACCACTTTTGTGTACAGCTGCTATGGAAATATAAACAAATATGATGTTGCCCCTTTTCTAATGTTATGCTCTAAGAAAAAAATATCAAATTTCAAGCTGAAAAACATTGTTTAGACGGTTTTCTCTGAGGTTGACGGCAGGATTTGCACCCATCCTTGGCCGGGAACGCGCTGCTGTGTGACGGGAACGCGCTGCTGTGACGGGAACGCGCTGCTGTGTGACGGGAACGTCGAGTATCCCCATTAAATGGACTTCATCCGGGTTCGCTGAACCGAGTCGTGCCTATTAACCGTCAATCGTGTGTGTGCTGGTGTACTGGGCCGAGCCCGAGGCGGGTCGGTAAGTTCTGCCCAAGCCCGAAACACGAGCATAACTTGTTAAAGTAAAAGTACTTTAACTATCTGCCAAGTATTTGTACACACCTTGTCGATTCCTTGTTTCCTTCGGCGTCCCTCCGCAGCTGAAATGACCTCTTCCTCCTCCTCCTCCTCCTCCTCCTCTGCCCGCTGAGACAAGCGTTCAGCAGATTGAAATTTTGTGAAGTGCAAAGGTAGCATCAAGCTAGCGGGCTTCAAGTACCGGAAGTGGAGACATTTGGCCATAAAAATAAAGGTTTGTATAATGTAAGAACAATATAGCAATTGTAAAACTCGTGATTGACTTACAATGAAAAGAACACAACAATCACAAATAATAATAAGTGCTGAACATATAGCTCACTATACGGTGGTGAAGTAACAAAGTACAAATACTTCATTACTGTACTTAAGTAGAATTTTCATGTATCTGTACTTTAATTGAGTATTTATTTTTCTTTTTTTTAACTATAAATCTGTACTTTCTACTCCCTACATTTTCAAAACAGGCTCATTACTTTGTTTTAATAGATTTGAAGGGAATTATCAAGTTTTTTTCAGAGCCTGTACTTTATCCACATTTACACGAGTAAAGAATTTGAATGAGTACTGCTACTTTACCAGAGTCATTTTGAACTCAAGTATCTGTATTTCTGATTGAGTATAGAATATCTGTACTTTTGACACCTCTACCGTTATAGTGTTTTTGTTCCTGTGTTTTTTTTTTTCTGTGATAAAACAGGGTGAAATATAGGCTCCCAGACAAAATTTGCATCAGCTGGCGTACAGTTTGGTTTGGCCTATTAGCCTATATTATCTGACCAAATATTTGCCAAATCAGTCATTGCTGAGATGTATTGCTAAAAGTTGGTAGCAATACAATTGCCTGGTCAACCAAAACTGGTCATCAAACGTGAATGTGTGTTTTATTTTGAAAAGTGATACCGGAAACTCTGTTATGCTTGCAGCTTGCTGGACGCCGTGTTGGGTGGTTCAAAGGGGAAAAGGTGCTTTTCTAAAAAAAAAAAAAGGCTGAAAGCACAAAAGAAAAACGTGAGGCGTCGTCCTGTCAGACGTCACAGTGGATCTCCGAGGTGACTGGTTCAGGCTCGAGCAGTAAAAGGAAGTTGTTTTGTGTCCTGTGTTACCTTTACCTGAGATCACGTTACGAAACACAAAATAGTCACAGTGGAAAATAAGCTGCAGATAGCATTTAAATGGGGACATTTCTCGCAGCCTGACAGAGGCACAGGAAGGTATTGTCTGTCTGTCTGTGTGTGTGTGTCTCTGTGTGTGTGTGTCTGTGTGTGTGTGGGTGTGAATTCCAGGAACATTCCATGTCAATGAATCTGCAGGAGTTAACACAGACACGATAAACAGAGGACCAGAGTGCTTTAAAAGTTTCGTACTAAACATATTTCTTCAGATGTGTTCTTAGATAAACCCAGAAGGCTTGGGGAGAAGTATTTTATGATATAATAGGGTTTATTATATATATACACATACAATAAATAAACCTTATTCTCACTTTAAAACCCATTCAACTATTGAAAGAAAAAATGGATAAGGTCAAAAAAGTGTGGCTTTGGCAGACAAAATAATGTCCCAGGAAACATGTAATGCTCCCTTGTCTTGCTATTACAGAGACAAGTAATGACAGAATAATAGTTTGACCTTTTTGGGAAACACGCTCTTGCAACGGTCCTGTATAAACAGTACGTTGTGAAGCTGCAGCCGACATCAAAAACTGGAAAAAACGAGTCTGGCTTTGTTTGTTTTTGTTGTTCATATTTTTGAGGTGTTATAACATCAGATAGAGCCGGACTGTTTCCCCCTGAACTGATTACCTCAGTTATAAGAGCGCTCTTCCCATCTAACGCTTTGCAAGAAACCAAGAGTATTTTCCAAAAATGTAAGTTTGCTGTTGCTTTAAGGGGCATGTGCACTGTTTAAAGGGGGATTAAGATATTTAAAAAACATATTTCAAAGGCAAATGATAGTCAGAATAGGCCCTGAGGTTTGAGCTCTGCTGAAAGTAAACCCCAGTGTTTCCTTCATGTGTTACCTTTAGAGCATGAGAGCATTTATAAGACTCCAACAGTAGGTTTAGGTTTTACTGTGTCTGTGATCGCTTTGTCTTAAACTTGACTTACAGTACTAAGGCTTTACAAACACATACATACAGTATTTTCATTGAATATGTTGGCAGAGATAGATTTCTATGGGAGGGGATCCTTGAGAGAAGTTGAGGACATTTTGGGCTTTCCTCACTTCTTAGAAACACGTTTGAGGGTTACGATTAGGGTTTAAAGTCCCAGTCGGCAGGTTTCTAGTGCACATAGAGGCGCACTTTTTTTCTCAAACCGGATGATTTATGTTGTTCTATTGGAGCGTAGTGTCGGCTTCAGTGAATATGATCAAAACAATGTTGCAGACTGGGACTTTAATTAAAGTTGTAACATTTTCATCTGTTTAATTGTCTTTTAAGTTACTATATTAATGAGTGAGTTAAAACAATGTTGATTGATCACGTGACTAATGAAAGTGCTTGTACTGGCTGCTTTGATGTCAGGATGATCTCCTTGGGGAAACAGATAATGTCCTGGCAGAAAAATTACCAACTTTTTTTGTCAAATTGCCTTCAACGCTGAAACTTAAGATTGCAGGATGTCCTCTGTGCCATTCATGGACACTTCTGTAAAATAGTGTAGATTTACAGTATATCTGTGCATTTCAAGGACACTTCCATCCCAAAAATATATTGCGTTAAATCACATGAAATTACGCTAAAAAAGAAGTCAAACTATCAAACTGAGATTCCGAAAATTAGTCTGCAAAAATATTCCTAGATACCTGGTATCCATCAATGGTATGCCGGGTTAACAAAAACTCTCAGAACTCTTTCTAACTAAAATGATACTGAGCTAATGTTACCTCAGTAACATACATATACTGTATATATTCCATTTCTGCTAAAAGATCCTCCATGCTGCACACTGCCCCTTTAAGAGAGACGGACTGGTCAGTTTTCATATTTGTGAGGGTGTGTATACTTAAGAATGACTAAGAGAGGAGGGGGGAAGTACCACAGATGTGAAAGATCTTTCCCCTCTGACTCGCACACTTCCCTGAAATAACACCAGGAACCAGCTTCGCTAGGAGACTGAGAACTGGGATTAAAACACACTCGTTGCTTCACAATTGCTTAGTAAGTGGAATCAACAGTTCTCTCACCGGAAACGTTGTTCCACTCTCAGTCTCACAGACTTAAACAGTTATACTTCAGAGGTAGGATTTCATCAAACAACCTTAGAGGCTTACATTTATACTTTTCATACCCGATAAACTGGCTGGATTTAAGAACGTAAAGTGCTGATTGCAGCAAAGCAAAAAGTGAGATTAGTGAGTCAACAGGCAAATGAACGCTACAGGACAAGTCACACAAAGATTCAAATGTTTCTTTGACAAGCTCCTCCGTCTCCCATCCATCTCCTCCACTCGTCCACAAAGACACAGGATCAATCTGGCATTTATTCCACGTAAGAAAATAAAGCAATGAATAATAAGCAAATGATGAGAAGAAAAAAACTGAGAAGGTGTTACTAACAAATAATGTTAAGTAAAAAATGCATGAGACTGCATATAAATAATCTATAATCAGGTTACCCATGAGAACCCAGAGTCAATCAGCTGAATCATTTGTGTGGATCATTACTGTTTTTTCTTTATTGTGCTAAAAAGACATCGGCTTCTCTGTGAAGACTTTTTGGTTCAAAGGCCGACGTGCTTTTTCTGTTACAACGATAGATCTTTCATAACTGGCTTTAAATGAATTTGTTTAGGTAATGTGGTTGGTGGAACCATTTACATGTGACACGGATATCGAAGCATTAGAATTGTTAAATGGGTAGAAACTTACCTTTATTGACCAAAAAAAACAACTAGTTCTGTCAAATGTTACTTCTTGAGTTAAAGTCGAGGATAAATCTGTAAAAGGAACTTTCCAGGATGTTGAAAGTGTTTGAAACCATGCGTTTCCATTTGTTATCAACGCGGTCTGGAGCCCTTGAGAGTGAATTTAATCTCCTCATATCTAAGAACAACATTGCCACATATTTCTATGAGTTAGCTCTGCTCAGCAAATATCTAGAACAGGTGCGATCTATGAGTTGGGCTCAGTTGTTCACCATCTTGAGCATTCAAACTATTTACAGTCACTCTGTTCTTCACATTCTCTTCAGTTCTCCATCAAACAGAGTTGTTGATGCTCAGAGGATCTCTGGAAGCAAATATACTTCTCTGCAGCTTTAAATGTAGACGTCTGGTAAGCCTCTGATAAACACTGTTGCATAAACACACACACACACACACACACACACACACACACTCACACACACACACACACACACACACACACACACACACACACACACACTCACACACACACACACACACACACGCACACACACACACACACACACACACACACACACACAGATCTACTGATCTTGGTTTTCACCCCTTCTTGGTTGAAGTAGGGTTTTTACATATATTTACCCACTTCCTGTTTCTAACCACACTCACTTGCTCAATAATTTCATTTCCTGTCATTTTCCTCTCTTCATTTCTTATTGCCCTAAACGTTCTCCATGATAGAACTTTTCAAACTTTTCTACCATGTTGCATTTACATTTACATTTACATTTAGGGCATTTAGAAGATTGAAGGCCAGTGTCATCGTCTTGAATTGGATGCGTGCTGCAACAGGGAGCCAGTGGAGGTCACGGAGGAGGGGGGTCACATGGGAGAATTTGGGTAGATTGAAGATAAGGCGTGCTGCAGCGTTCTGGATACGCTGCAATGGTTTAATCGCAGAGGAGTCCGGCCAGGAGAGAGTTGCAGTAGTCAAGGTGGGAGATGACCAGTGCTTGGACCAGGAGTTGCGTTGCATCCTTTGTGAGGAAGGTCCGAATCCTGCGGATATTGTAGAGGGCAAATCTGCAGGATCGGGCCACAGCAGTGATGTTGGGGGTGCAGGATAGTTGGTCATCGAGGATTACACCCAGGTTCCTCGCAGTTGAGGAAGGTAATACTGTGATGCCCTCGACAGTGACCGACAGGTCCATGCAAGGGCAGTCTTTCCCTGGGATGAAGAGGAGTTTGGTTTTATTCAGGTTAAGCTTGAGGTGATGTGCAGTTGTCCAGACGGAGATGTCAGCCAGACAGTTTGAGATGAATGTGGGTGTCGGAGGTTGGGGGAAAAGAGAGGAACAGCTGGGCATTTCTTATCTGATGTTGCTTTTTCATTGATTGATTTTGTTTTCATTTTTTAGGTCAGATGTCAACATATCATATTGCACTGCATCTCTATACTTCTGGACAGCTCACTCACTCGGGGCACGGTGTGTGTGTACGTTACGGCAGTATGTTGATCTGTTTATATCAAAGTAAAAGTTAGTATCTCACCAAATGGAGAAATGGATCAGAAACTATGACTATTGCAAAGCAAGAACCTGCCTCAGGGATAAAGACCTCCAGGGGGCTTGAACACCACAATGTTTTTATCATCCGTATGCCTCACTGTGAGGAAGTGGTTGGCATGGTTTTTAAATATTATATATTAAAATATATAAAATAAAATGAATAATTGTTACGCATTGCTTTCTTAAGGCTGTAAAACACAATGTAACAAACAAATATGTTAATAAAAATGTATTGAACTCCTCTTTATTTTTAAATAGTACATGCACGTGCACCAGAAACCTTGTCAAAAATCTTCAAAATGAACCAGAACTTCAATTAAAGTGTAAATATTTTTAATGCAGCAATAAGTCAAATAAACAAGAGGAAACATTCTAACTGATAATGTAAATTGGTATATAAAGATAGAATGTAATTGAATAGATCGGCCCGATTGTCACAGATATATAGCTGATATCAGAACAGGTGGATAAAATAAGATTTAATCATCCCACTCAGTGTCGCAGCAGCACAAATACAAGATACACAAAATAAAACCTACAATAATATATACACCAGCTGAATGATTTAAAAGAAACTGTATACATCAGCTTAGTAACAATAAAGTATATTGGGACAAATAGTTCTCAAATAATGGAGAAAATGTGAACGTTGTATGAAAAGATTGAACACAAAACCACAATAAAAAATAATAATAAAGTTGTGTTTAATCTATTTACACAGAAAACTTTGTCTCTGGGTGGTTAATACTGCTTCGGCAGGGTAAACGGAGGTGGGAGGAGCGGTTAATGGGCCCCGGAGGCCCCGGACGGAGGCCCCGGACGGAGCCCCCGGACGGAGGCCCCGACATTGCGTCTGTGGATCATGTCAGTAAAGCTGTTGCACGTCTCCTGTAAGATGTCGTTTACTTGTTGAACCTGTTTTCCAGTAAGTGACTCCTTCCTGTGTGAACTTGACGAAAGAGTGAGGGGAACTTGATGTCCGGTAGTTCTGCAGTACATCCACAGGGGGGCAGTGTTTCCTTTAACAAGGAGGCTGTTCATACTTCATTCAGACACTAACAAATGTGATTTCTTTGTTAATAATAAGTTGTGATAATAAGTTGTATTGTTTACTTGGTTATTCAAGGTGTTTGCTAGTTATTTGTTTGGTTTCATTATTTTCGTGTTAAGTATATTTACCTTTTTCATATGTATTTTTGTCTTGTTTTGTGTATGGATTGGGTAATACCAGAACAAGAGGGGCAGCGACAGTCGTGATTTCTTTGTTCTTTCATTTTCTAGCTTGTTATTTTGAAATGTAAATCATAGAAACACAGAACCTTTGAATTAACAAAGGACTTTTGTCTGCTATGTACATTTATTTAAGAATGTGCAACTTTTAGGCATTATGAACTGAAATAATGGGTTTAAAACTAGTTATTCACACAGGGCCCCTCTCTACAGTACAGGGCTTCAGTATAAACAAGCCTGTTTTAAAAAAAATGATATTCTTTGCCCTATCATTTCAGTTCATGTTCTAGTCAAAGGACCCGACGACCGTTTGCTTCGGTCCACTTGGGAGTTCAGACTTCAACAGTCCTCTCTGGTTCTGAGCTCCCTCCTGTCCTCAGAGATGCAACATTTGAAGCTTAATAGTGTTGAACAGAAAATCAATATCACAATTTCAACAAATTACATTTAATTAATGGATGGATTCATTATGCAAGCTTTGGGGCATGCTTTTTAGTTGCACGACATTTCTCGAGGTTTAATTAGCCTTTAATGAAAAGCACTTTACTCTCGGGAGCTTTTTAAGCGGCGGGCGTTTGTGTCAGAAAGTGCTGCGTAGCCTTTAAGGGATTTCCTGGAGAGTCATTTTTCTCTGTTTAATCAGGGCCTTTATTAAACCAGGACAAATCACTGATCTGACCTCCTTTACTCTTTAGTACAACCTTTCTGATAAATTCACATTCTCAAATGTGTTGTCAAAAGTGTAGAATTAGATCCTGGTTTCCTTTCTGAGCCGGTAATCACAAACCAGGGAGCTGAACTGGAAACACTTGACATTTTACTTTTTCAAACCTTTGACTGAAAACGATATCACCGAGTTATGGTCCCTAAAGCAGCGCGTCTTCCGGCCTAATTGGGTTGGATGGCTCAGCCAGATATTGAGTTGGCATTTTGCCGGTGAATTCCCTCAGCTCCCAGATGATGAGCCGAGTGTGCCTTCGTTTATCAACGTCTGCCTGCTTTTGCTGAGTAGTTTGTTTTTGCCCTTCGCACAATATATCACCTGTCACATCTAATGGGACCCAGTTTGGAGTACACAGGGCACCAGTGGATCCCCTGGGTTCGTCTTTGTCTCCACCATTGCCACAGATAGCTCCCACAATAGCTGCAGCCCTGCACCTCCTCCATGCTGGAGAACTCTATTTGTGCTGGCATGAAATCAAACGGAGGACTTTTTTTTGGTGCAACAAACCAGACAGAAGTCTCATTAAAGTGCTCGTAGGATTGAATTTGGATGATAACAATGGAGCTGTGCAGTACAGTTGAAACTCAAAACGGGGAACTTATTGATGAAAAAGTCTTTGGCTGGGCATTCCCCAAAGTTGCTTAATGGAGCAACCATACTGTAAACGGTACAACCACATCAATTCACACAACTATGCCCAAACAATAAACAATCTCTATCTCAAAATGGCATGGTGAGGCCCAGTGCATGGGGAAAGTTGCTGTAAGTAGGTGTTCGTGTTAGTACAGGCATTTATCTCTGCCCCATTTAAATACACTGGGAATGTTTTAATTACTAATGTACCCAGATGGTATAATAGTTTAGTAATATTTTAGAATTATAAGGCTAGATTTTGTTTAATTATCCAACTGAAAAGCTCAGCCCAGCGTTACCAAGTCTTCTCCAAAAAAAGGGAACTAACTACCAAAGTCACTTAATCACTTTTAGGCCTCCCTTTGGAAGCGTCTTTCATGACAATCATCATAATGATTGTAAGCCAGGAACCTGATCACAGCTGTGTCAAACAAGCAGCTTGTGGTTCACAGGGAGAGAGAAAAGACCATTTAAAAAGTCAGAAAACACTTTTGGAAGACAGATATTTACTTTAAGCATCTTGTGACCACCTCAAAGGTTTCTTGCTACCCAGTTGGAAACCTCTGACCTCTTCAGTCCTTTTGCAAATAATTCATGATTGTGGTGTTGACCCTTGACCTCTGTGAAGTCAGCCAGGTTAGTGGATCTGCTGATTCTTTTCTTGATTAGTCTGGCAAAAAGTTCAGAATGTGAGGTTGGTTGTCTCATTTGTTAGTTTTAACTTATTTTTTCCATCATCTTCAACGTTTTTCAGGACCAAGGACCCCTTAAAGTGACACGGTAGAGGGACCCCCCCATTACCTATCGTATGAAATGTGTTGCTTATGAAACGGGGCCGATAATAATGTATAGTGCCATTGTGATGATGTATGGGCTGCACGGTGGTGAAGTGGGTAGCACTTTCGCCTCACAGCGAGAAGGTCCTGGATTCGATTCCCGGGTTCTCTGGCTTCCTCCCACAGTCCAAAGACATGTCAGCCCTGTGATAGACTAGTTACCTGTCTGTCTCTACAGTCTATCACAGGGCTGACATGTAGAGACAGACATGGATGGATATTAAAAATAATAATAAAATAAATTAAAATAATAATTGTTGACAGATTCATATTTTAATTCTATATTGGCACTACATCACAATTTCACAACATAATATGAAACAAACAGGAGGATTTATATTTGCTTATTATAGATTGTGTCCATGTTAAGGTGTATTTTTGGCCATATTTACATTTTTTAAGAAAAAAGTTTGGGATCAAATCATTTCGGAGACATCTGCAGTAACTCTGCGGACCCACTAGGGGAATATCTCTAGAAATAAATATATAGCAAGGGCTGCGAATTAAACAAAAGAACTGGATCGTTAAGGTTTTACTAGACAGATGCCGATCCAAACAGAGTCAAAATGAATGAGAGAAAGACCGGATGTAGCCTTCGACTGTATCTTTCAAAGTAAAAACTACCCTGATCTTCAATGTATTGTATTGCTAAGTATAAAACACGCCAGTCCCTATTTTTTTTAAATAATGCAAACTGTTTAATTTGCTTAGCTCATGATGGCGAGTATCCGTCTGTTTGGTATTACTTTATTTTGTGTTGAAATCACACCATTTCCGGTGTTGTTCCGTGTGCCCGGTGACTTGACGCGGCTGCGAGTGGGACAAATGAAGTTCGTTTCCCACAGCTGGTGATGGCGGATGTTGTTGAAAAAGACACCATGAAGAATTACCGCATCGCGTCCGAGAGGGTGAACCCGGGCGCCAGTCGCTTCCCTTACTGTGTTGTGTGGACACCCATCCCCGTGTTATCGTGAGTGGTCGCCCTCCGCCGTGCGAGTCCGGTTCTCTCGACCAGAACCTCGGGACGTGACGCGGAAGTGACAGTTGTGGTTAACGCGTTAGCTAGCTAGCTAGCGGACGTACAATACCATCCTGTTGCTGATTTTCTTCGAAAAGAAAACTCTATATTAGTTTGGCCTGGCTCTTATTTCACAGCGCTTACATGTTAGGACTAGTAATTATTTCGGTGCTGGTGTAATAAAGCATACATTAGAAAGCCAATTTAAGTAAGTTAGGCTAAAATGGTAAACAACACAAAACGGAATTACATAGTTACACTGAAGCGTACACGTCTGTATGCTTCTTAAAGTTGACGTCACAAGTTACTGTGCTGTTAAAGTAATGCCAGAACACAATTTGTCAGTTCCACATTTTCATATCGCTTTTTAATAGTTTTCAACTTGCTGTTAGAATCTGTTTATTTGAGTCCAAAACGTGAATATTTTGAGAAGGTGTGGAAATGAAATTGGAAGATCATCAGTCACGATATTATTCTGACAATTATCAAAATATTCCTAAAACTCCTTAAAATGAAAACATACTGGAATAACTTTAACTTACATTTTGTTAAACAGATGTGTGGTTTGCATCACAAGACATGCCTAATTGTTTTATTTAGAGAAAGTAAACGATAATCTAACAACCTTAAATTAGGTTGTCATAAATCGGTCTTCCTACAAACATAAATGATATATACATTGTCTTTTTATTTCAATCGCATGATACGTCCTGTATTTTTTAATCAGGCTCTGTGTAATAACTGCTCTACCATGACAGTAACGGGTTTGTTTACTTGTTCAGATGGCTGTTTCCATTCATTGGCCACATGGGAATCTGCACTTCCACTGGAGTTATCCGGGACTTTGCTGGACCTTACTTTGTCTCAGTGAGTTATCGTCATGGTGCTGTGGAATATTATGGCATGTATGGGAAATGAAGTACAGTACAGCTGATGGCAGCTGTAGAGTGTTGTTGCTTCAGATACCAGTGAATTGATGAAACATGATCCAGGAAGCTCCGATTTGAGTAACCGATCAATGAGCTTGAAAGCTTAACGGACACTGAAACACTGCTCGGCAGTCTACGAGGAAGGATTTTATAATTCTGCAGAGTCAACACGGCTGCAATTGTTTTTCGCTACAACATTCAAAAGGCAAAGATTAGTATGTCTTGTTCCTGAATACAAACATACAAACAGTTGCATAATCTTGATTGGCCACATGATTTTGTGCTTGCCTTGTTTAGCTGTAGCCCTCCGCATATCAAAGCGATCCCACTCACGTCAATGAGGGAGCTTCGTTTTTCCCAAGCAGTGTCGTTGTCTGTTGTCTACGGCCTGACAGGCTCATGGACCTATTTGGCAGTTGCACACACGCAAAGTTGTTTGTGAATACAGACAAACAGGATGTGAGGCACATTTCCTAAATTTGGAATGTTCAACAATCGAAATGACACATTCCGTTTCTCAAAGAGCCCAAAAGTGCGTCAGTGAACACATGATTGTTCATCACATCATTAGGAAACGGTTACATTTTGAGTTAGAAAATCTTTCAAAGGGCTGACGTCTTTACTGGCAAATAATTAACACTGGCTATGTTTGTATTATGGTACAAAAAGGACTGCAACATTGGTACACACATGATCACTTAATCTGTGTTGAAATAACACACACACACATGTTGTCATTGTTTTTGCAGGAAGACAACATGGCTTTTGGAAGACCAACAAAGTAAGTCAGTGAAAATATTTGGGTTGTTGTGATGACCCACATCCGTGCTACACAACACTACAGTGAGCTTTTATCTTTGACTGAAGGTACTGGATGCTTGACGTTAGCAAAGTCTACGCTAGCGGCTCCAATGCCTGGGACACAGCGGTCCATGATGCATCAGAGGAGTACAAGCACAGGATGGTAAATTAAGGAGTCTTTTGGACATTTTTTTTTTTTTTATATTTACATTATGAAAGTGAAAACACCAGGAATGATTTCTACTCCTGTTTCCTCCAAAGCACAATCTCTGCTGTGACAACTGTCACTCGCATGTAGCGATGGCTCTGAATCTGATGAGATATGAAAACAGCACCTCGTGGAACATGGTCAACCTCTGCCTCCTTGCTCTGATCCATGGAAAACATGTCAGGTAAGAAGGGGTCCAGCTTTGGTTATATTGTTTACTGCTGGGGTTAGTCTTAGCTGGATGTAGACTGTGGGTATAACCCGTCCATTGACCGCTATCTATTTTACAAGAGCACCATCGCTGCATCCTGTCCAAGACGATGGTGATTGTTGCAAACAAGCCAAATCGTTTTTTATGCCTCAGTGCCGGCGGAAGCCGTAGCTGGGGGTATTATATTCACGGATTTGTCCATCCGTCTGGGTTATTCTCATGAACGCCATATCTCATGAACGCCGGGAGCGAGATTCTTTTAAATTTGGAGCAAACATCCACTTGGACTCAAGGATGAACTGATTCGATTTTGGTGGTCAAATGTTGAGGTGGGTGTGACGTCACATCTCACATTCTCATGAATGCGATGCCTTGAGCAAATTTCTACTAATTTGGCATAAAAGCCAATTTGGACTCGAGGGTTGCACTGATTCAGCGTTGTGACATAACTCAAGAATAAAGCTGCTAATTATGACAGTTTCACACAAATGTTTAACAGGATAAAATGTTGACGTGATATTTTGGGCAGACATGTATGTAAACTGCAACATGACTGGTTGGTGGAGTTACATTGTTACATTGCATTAATGCACAATGCAGACCTGAAATATTGAGGATAACCACGTCATTCACGTTCATTCATGTTAAATGTTCTGTAAGTTACACAGTAGCCACTTATCTAAAATGTTTTATCAGCAAGCTTGAACTGCTTGAACAAAAATGTTGTGTAGCAACATTCTTTGGAGGGATAAGCTGGTGTAGTTACAGCATTAAGACTAGACAAGTGGATATGTAAGACTTTCATTGCCTTTTAGGCAAGTATGATCAAATAAGATCATCTTTTATTAGTCTCACAACGTGGAAAGTGCAGTTAATACTAATACTGTAGCATTACAGTTATCCAGGACAACATGAATTTCTTTCTAGTGGTTCTATTGTGTGCAGTGTACATCTTCTTCTGTCCAACAATCAGAAATGTAAATATTATTTGCCTTTAGAGGCCCAAACTAGTCCTTACCCTATAATCTAAAGCTGCTCTCCCCAAACCATCATAAGAAGCAGGGCTGAAGCTTTTCAATGAGGTTCCTCTGTGATCCCAGGGGCTCGGCCATGATTTCACTGCTATGCCTTGAACCTGTTGTGTCTCAGGACACGAGAGGGAGAGAGAGGGAGAGGGAGAGAGGGAGGCCTGATTCTTGGGAACTATTAAGAGTGTATATATAGGACATTTTCCCAGAAGGCCTTTGAATATTAGTGTTAGAGGGATGCATTTGTGATGCTGTATAGATTCTCAAAAACATTACTGATCTTTGATAAATAGTTTAAAATATATTTTTTTATTTACCTATTTTGTTTAGCTACAAATGCAATTTGTTGTTTTTTTTACTGAAAAAAAAAGAAGAAAATGCTAATAACTTTGCTCAGATGGAACAGAAGTAGTTGTGTAATGTTGGATGGTACAGGGTGTTAAATGTAAATACAGATCCCATTGTTCTGAGTGCATTCAAAGTAAACTTTTGATCTAGCTGGTTTTTGCATGTGGTGGTTTGTTCTCCATACTAAGAGACAGTTTCCTAAAATAACATAAAAAAAAAACTAACTGTATATCACCAGCTTACGGTACCACACTATATTCAGTCATAACCACTGCATCATTATTCATCTTTAGATTATTGCCAATACACAGTAGGATGTAAGAAGCTGATGAGACAATTGAAGTCCCTACTTTGCTCCGTAGACACTTTGGTGTACAGTGGCAACTATATCAACCTTTTCTTTGCTTATGTTCTCACACCTTCCTCTGTTAATACTAGCACCACGTTTTGCTTCTTTAGCAGGGATAAGTGTTTTTTTCCCTGCAAGTGCAGCGTTGGTGATGATTTGTGCCTTGTCTTCAGCAGGACGTTGAGTGGGGGAGATATCACACATTAGTCTCTTCTCCTCACCTATCTGTGTCTCTTGTCCTCTCTGTTGGTGACCTTTGCCTGATGCAGCTGTGTAGGCTTTCTGAAGACCTGGCTGCCTTTCCTGATGCTGATGGGCATCATCCTCACAGTGGCCCTGGCCTTCAACCTGCGGTGACCTGGGTGGCAGGTTCAGGACACAGCGGAAGCCTGCAGGTGTGGTTGACCTTTTCAACAACAAGCGCGGTGGGAGATGAGGACTACTTACCTCCTAGAGGAGTCAGCCAACAACATGCTTGGTTTGTGGGCCGCCCGTGACTGCCATTACTCCAGTGGTGAAGCTAGAATGCCCTCAAGGTGGGAATGAGTTTATATGAAGTCCGATTTAGAGAGAAGTGACTGAACACCCCCTGCCAACAACTACCTGAATCACACAAACACACCTAATGGATTCTGATCATTGAAAGCCTCACGGCAGGTTTGAGCCTTTGCCACCAGCGAAGCGTAGAAGTCGAGTAGCAGCGACGATCGTTGAGTAGACGAACGTGCGTCGCTGAACTCACCAAGGGAACACATCCATGCCTTGCTTTCAGATTTTAAGGATTTTCACATTCTAATGGACTGGGAGTGTAATCCCATGACTCAGCGCTTCCAGAATGCCATTTTTATAATGGAGAGCACAAACATGTTAAATCAATTAGATGCCTTTCTAGGGAATTGATTGCATTTCATGCTTGATCTAATGTAGCTCTTCTACAGTACTGCAACTTAAAGGTTAAAATGCCATAGCGGTTTGTATTTTTGTGCATTTTTCTTAAAGTCTGCGTCTTCTAAAAAGAAATATTTTTCTCAAAGATGCAAGATACATGTATCACCTCATTGTACTCCTTTTAATAGGTTTACTGGAAATGTTTCATACCTTTTTTAAACTGCAGCTCATCAGTGCCATGATAGTAACAACCTCAATGAATGTCACTGTGGAAAATACCCAGTGAAACCCAACGGGATTGTTACGCTTTTGGTTTTCTGTACTTGTGCTAAATGTAGGAGGATGGGAGACCACCTCAAACTGTGTGTTTGATTGATTTCGCTTGTGTTTTAGTGGAACAGCTCGTTGGTGACTCCAAAGTTATCGAATTAAGAAGCTAGTTGATGTCAAAGTTCTGAAACCTGATCCGATCTTTTTGTTGATCCTCGGAGATCTTTTGTTTTTAGTTACAAACTTTGACTTCATGGGAAGAATCAAGAGTCAGTGCCTAAACATGACCTCTCACAGATCCTTTTTAAAAATATATATTATTTTCCATTTTACTATTTGTTTTGACATGTTTTAAGAAAACGTTAATTCCACGCTATGGTTGGCACTCAAAATCCGTTGCCATGGCTGTCGTGAATGGATTCAAATCCCTTCTATTGTTTGCAATCAAACAGAAAAAAGTGTTGAGCCCTCTCTTTGTCCATGGTGCTGCCAGAAGCAGCAGGTAGCCAGGATCCTCAGGTTTTCACACTCGCCAACCCCTGCTGAATATCCCCAGTCCCCCCAGCATCGCTCCTGCTGTTTTCCACCTCCGCAGATCACATTCGAAGGTCGTTGTGAAATGCCAGCGCTGTTTCATGAAGCTTTGATAGCGGCGACATCCTGCAATAATCCAAAGATGTCATTTACATGTGACGTTTTAGATTAAAATCAGTAAATTTAATTAAAATCAATGAGTTGACGTCAGGGCTAAAAACAGCGCCGGTTTTCCTTGACTTCGCTCTCCTCATTAAGCTTCTTTTTCCAATGTGGATATTCTGTGGTCTCTTGTGTGTATTTCACCCATGTTGCCTGTAAATATTTGATCACACATTATTCTGTAGTACACCAGGTGCTCTTTGCAAACTTGATTGCTCACTCTACAGATTTATCCTTTTGAATAATTTAAGCTGTACTTTTCATTCTCTTTACTCCACTTCCGTACATCATCTCTGCTCGGTAGCAAGGCCAATTTGTGCCTGAAAGAGTGGGTGATCGTGTGTGTGTGTGTGTGTGTGTGTGTGTGTGTGTGTGTGTGTGTGTGTGTGTGTGTGTGTGTGTGTGTGTGTGTGTGTGTGTGTGTGTGTGTGTGTGTGTGTGTGTGTGTGTGTGTACACAGCGATGGGAGAGAGCATGTGATCGCATGCCAGTGTGTGCGTTGCATGCATGCAAGAATACAAGAGCGTTTAAAAGTTCCTGTTTGTTTAATACATTAAAAAGCTTCCTGATTAATTATCAGCTGCGTTTATTTGCAGCCAGTGGCCTGCTGATTGATTTCAACGTTTACTCCTCTATATCTTTCTCGTGACCTTGTTAAAGTGCTGTGCGATTGTTGGCAAACCTTGGTACGAATAAATAATAAATGAGTCTGTAACAGACCCCCTTAACTTGATGTTGATTTGATGTAATTGCCCACTGTTACGAGTGCAGCTACAGATTCTGTAGATTGGACCTCCGGAGTCCAAAGCATTAAAACAAGGATGCAGAATCTGCCCTCAAATTGAACAGAATTCAATTAAATATATATAAATACAAATATTTTAAACCTTCTTATCGTGACACTTCATAACTGATATAGAAACCACTAGTAACTTTCGTAAATACAACTTTACAACTCCAAAGTCTCAAATATGAATATTTTCGACAATTGGGAAATGAAGGTTTTGGGACACTGAATGCAAACAAGCAGACTGGTTGACCCTGTGTTAAAAGTGATGTTACTAAGCGTAGCATGTGTTTAAAAAACAAAAAAAGAAATATGCTCATTACGCCCAAACTGCAGTGATATTTGACGTTTCTGTCCAAACTTAAGAGAATGTGGCTGTGGAAAGTACCTCTAGAAACTTAAAAGAAATAAACCTTTGCTTCGCTGTAATTGCACTAAATGTTGGAAAATTGGAAACAAACCGTGTCCTTGAATATGTCACTTGTTTTCTTTAGTGAAACGGCTCATTCATTACATTTTGGGCTATATGAAAGGTAGAATGAATGAATGGCTCTTTGAGATCGGCTCATGAAACTCACAACATTGTCATTATTACTGCTTTTGACATAGAAATTTACTGTATAAAGGTATATTTAGGTGGAGAAATGGAAGATAAATTGTACACCGATCCTTTATTGGAGTGCACGTGCAAGAATGCGAAATTCCGTGGAGATGTTTGAATGGTTTTTAAGATGTTTCCTGCTGTGGTGCCTTGTATCCAAGAGCCAGGTCCAGGAATGTGGAGACCTGGGGTCCTGGCGATTCAGTCCGCTGACAAAAGACAGTTGGGGAGGCTATTATTAGTGCCGCTATCCATATAAACTTATACCAGTCTGCCATTTCAAAAGCCTCTTTTGATTCTCTATTCCCCAAAATCTATTTAATGCTGCAGATGATGGCCCTGGCGAGGGATTTTAACGCTCCTTGCAAGCGACTGTGTGTGAACTCTGAATGTGTTTATCACTTACAGATATAATACAAATAAAGATCTCTATTATTGTAGAAATGTGTGGGGTTTTATTTAATTGTGTTGTTGTTGCTTGGATTTCCATGGTTGAATTATGACAACTGTGTTTCATCAAGGCTGTCAGGAGGGATGATGTTGTACTCTGAGCCATGAAAGGCAAAGTCCTCCTCCTGAAGTTCCTATAAATACACTCTGAAGTGATTCCTGTAATAATCATTATATGCTCTCAGAATAAACATTAAGGAAGGGAAGCCGAAACAGCTTTGATTCTGAACTGTGGAGTGGTTAAAGGTCCCACTGAGTGGCCGTTATCCTGCAGAGCATCATGGGATTCAAAAAAGGGGGCAGATCAAAGGCTTTGGTGTGGCCCCCGAACACCCCTGGCCCCTTGTTTACCATACCACCTGGTAGGTGGGAATGACTGGGGACACCAAAATCACCAGCTAGTAAATAGTGAAGTTATGGCCAGTTTAAGAGCAATTCTCATAAAGAACCTATAAAACACAATTAGAGTAATGAAATGCTATTACACAAACACACCAGAATTAACTGATGATTATACAGATTCCCTTTTGTCCTGCAGTGTTCTCCTCAGAAGGTTCCTCTGGTGTAAGTAGCTGAACATGGAACCACTGAAGCCACATGGCTGTGTTTTGCGTGCGATCCTGCTGAGAGAGCCGAGAGCTCCGCCGCTTTCTCCTCCCTCTCATGCCGGCGGAGTCTCGAGGCTGAGAGGAAGATCTCGTGGATCCGGACAGGAGACGGAGAAGCCCCTCCCCACATATCATCGCACCAGGCGATGGTCCTTTTAACTTCATTGTTGGAGAAGAAGCGACGCCCCGCTTCGCGCCGGCAAAAGGATCAAACACCCCCTCTGATCAGCACGGCCCCCGGTTTTGTTCTCATGGAAATCGGACCCTGCCTCCCGGCCACGCTTTCTGCAGAGATGCAAAGTTGAGGCGCATTCCCAGCCGGGACGACGGGCGATGACGACGTGTCGGAGGAGCTGATCGTCTCGTTGATCACCTTTGTTTCTTTGCGGGTTTCGTTCTCCTTCACTGCTCGCCGCACATTCCCCCTCCAACATGCTGGATTTGGCGCAGCGCGTTGTCTTGTGCGCGCTGCTCGGCTCCGTTTACGCGTCGTGTCCGCCGCGCTGCGAGTGCTCGGAGGCGGCTCACACCGTGAAGTGCGTCTACAGAGACCTGCGGAGTATCCCGAGCGGCATCCCCGGATACACCCGCAATCTGTTCATTACCGGGAATCAAATCAGTCGAATCGGTCCGGAGTGCTTTAAGGGGCTGGATAATGTGACCAACCTGTCTCTGAGCAACAACAGGTAAGTCTTTGTTTGTTTTATAACTTTGTCACGCGAAGCTTCGAAACAAATGATTCATTTAAGTTTGAGAACATTTTCAGTCATCTGTTGGTCCTCGTTGCTGAAATAAAAGCAGCTACGCAGATATCATGACTTTAGTTTCATGGCACGTGAAACAGGGTCTCTGCAGACATAGACAACCGTATACATTGTTTAATCTCCTGTTTTAATGTCTGGAAACAAACGTGTGATTTGAAAGTGTGAATGAAGTCTCGTTGATCTCCTCTAATCCAGAATCTCCGAGGTGGAAACCCACACGTTCGCCGGACTCCGCAGCCTTCGCTCCCTGGATCTGAGCAACAACCAGCTGGCAGTCATTCACCCCGAAGCCTTCACCGTGCAGAACCAGTCTCTGCGGGAGCTGAACCTGAGCCGAGCCCTCTACAACCACTCCTCGGTGATGGACTTGGCCACCTCCCTCCGCTGGAGCTCCCTCGGGAACCTGAAGGGTCTGGACCTTTCTCACAACGGCCTCATCTATTTGCCCTCGCGGATCTTCTCCCACCTGACCAGCCTGCGGCGGCTCCAGCTTTCCAACAACTCCCTGGTGGCCATCCACAACTCCACCTTTTTGGGTTTGGATCATCTAGAGGAGCTTGACCTGACCCTCAACGCCCTCAAGACGGTGCCAGAGGAGGGGCTGCGAGAGCTGGACTCCCTGTCCGGAGCTGACCTCCTGCTGGGGGAAAACCCATTCACATGCACGTGTGGAATCGAACCTTTCGCTCTGTGGCTCAACAGATCACAGGGACGCATCAGTGATGCCGAGGGCCTCGTGTGTGCCTTCCCTACCGGCATGAGGAACACGTCCATGCTGGCTGTGGGCACGTTGACTCTGGGCTGCCAAAGGAGGGGCGCAGGGGCTGACCTTGCTTTGCAGACCTCGTACGTCTTCTTAGGTATCGTCCTGGGCTTCATAGGCCTCATCTTCCTATTTGTACTTTATCTCAACCGCAAGGGCATCAAGAAGCGCATCTACGACATGCAGGACGCCTGCAGGGAGGTGTGGGAGGGCTACTACTACCGCTCCGAGATCGACTCCGACCCCAGGTTATCGCAGGTCTCCACGAGCGCCGACGTGTGAGACAATTCTCACGAACCTGACTCTTTTCTAATGCATTTATTAGTAGCAAAATGTAAAAAGTGTACAAATATGTCTGTAAATATATACATACAATAGTGTTAATAATCTTCCGGCCTTGTTGCGTAAAGCATGCACTGCCCATCTCCCCCCCCTGTACAACTAATACGCTCTTTTAATACAGATTATCTCACATTTTTTGCAAGTCAAACGGACATGGAGGTTGTGCGGGGAGTTAATGGATTGACGTTGCCTGCTCCTCGCGTCCACACACAAACAGCAACAGCAAGTGCCTACAGTCAGCTAGGTATTGTTCCCTAATCAGCAGAGTGATCTGAACTGAACTCACTCTCTATATGACACACACTTTCATTCAAAATTTCATATTTGGCTTGTTAAAAAAGAGAATAAGAAAAGCAACCAAATGCTGCAATAAAATCCTGAGACTCCAAAACAAACCTCTGGGACTTTAAAGCACAATCACTCATTCATCTTTGAACCATTTCAACCCTTTGGTCCCTGAGACCTTCAGCCCCGGGGTGCCACAGAGGAATTAAGCCTCCAAAGCTTTCCTTAAAATCACTACTCTCTGGCTGTTGGATTTGGAGGAAGGGGGACAATTCGGTGCAGACCAGCGGAAATCTCCTAGCCCCCTCATTTTTTTCTCCTTTTTTTTTCTTTTTTCATGAACTGTTGCTTTGTTTCAACTGCTTGAGTTTTATTGTCAAAATGATGAGAACCAGTCCTGGGCTGAGGCCGCTGAAAGCAATCTCCCCCTCCCTCCTTAAAGACAACAGCCACTCTGGAGGCTCTTTGAAAGAAAAGTCTGGCTCTCCACGTTTTTCTGTTTAGGGTGATTTTTTTCTTTCTTTCTCCCAATGATAAGATACAGATGATTCTGAAACACCAGCTACATTGTTTCATTCAGCAGTGTGAAAAGAAAGAGAGGAAATTATGTTCTTAACCTTTCAGTTTCCCCCCTTTCATCTTCTCTTCTTCTACATTTGGGATTATACTAAGACAAATATCAGTTTAGTGGAAGTTTTCTGTTTTCTTACAGCAATTTCCTCACAATGACACTGAAATCCAGAGGCAATACATGTATTTCTCAGACAAATCCCATGCCTTACCTTTTACGTGCATGTCTAAACTGTAACCTGCATGAATCCAGAACGCGATGTGTCACATGTGTCGACCCTGTTCTGTTGTTGTGTTTTTTTCCTATATGGCTACATGACAAAAGTAATTCTCTGTGGCCTTATGATGCTACAAAGTGAGACAGAGAGGCGGTGGCAAGCTGCCATTCCTCCGAGTGTTTATTGACCACATTGCTAGCGATCTAGCAGGAGGCCTGGACTTAACTGAACAAAGCCTCCCAAAGTTTGAAGCCAAAGTAGCATCTTCATCCTCTCAAGATGTTCCCCAAACCCCTCTGATATCCATCCAGAAATGTTTATAACTCCAAGACATTTTACTGCATGTGTGATGACAAAATAAATCTTGAGAACGTCACAATGTCTGTATACTCATTCAGCGCAAGTGTATTGGGCAGAAAAATGGATGTATTCATAATATTTGGACTCAACTCAGGGTATCATCTCTGGGCCGCCGGACCGCATTAAGCCGGGCATTTACTCGCGGAGGAGAAAACAATTGAGGCTCGTACGCTCGACACAAAGGGGCGGCTCGGGTGGCGAGACGCTTCAAATAAGCTTTGTTTTCCAGCGCGAACAAAAAAAACTGCCTTGTGATACCCATTGTCTTGTTTTGTCTTCACAGACGGCCATTATGTCGCCGCATAATAGGATTCACTCATGATGACAGAGTTGAGCGCTGTGATCCAGCCTTTGTTAAAGCGTCATCATTCTTAATAATTGCCTGTGGGAGAAGTTTTCCTTTCCTATTACACAACGTGTCACAACTGGGGCATTCGGGCCGGCCACGGGTTATTGGTGTCAATTGGCGGAGCAGAAAGAAGAGAGATTATTCCCTGGAAGTCATTACTTCCTTTTTTCGCTCATTAAAGTGTGGATTAGGACCAGTGCCTTTTCTGTCTTTTTATGAGCCTGGTTGTTTGAAAAAATATATGGTCTGTTTGCTATAGGCTGCACGGCGGGATCGTCTCAGCAGGAATGCAATGAAAAGAGAGGAACCCTACAAGCACATCCAGTCCATTAATCCCAGTGCAAAAGAGGGGCTTGTTAAAAACCGAAATAAATGCTCCAATTACAGCGTTCTTTCACACTGTATGTTACACATATCCGATTAAAGATCACATCTTTAGTTCAACTTTGCTCTCTATTTCTCGTTTTCCCACTAGCCATTTGTTGCATCACGGAGGAGGCGCTTGCCGTACATGCAGCATGTGGTTTGTGTTATTGCAAAAGGCAAAATACATATTTAAAGTATTTCTTGTTTAAGTGTTGAGAATGTCCCTCCAGAGTACAGCAGGCCTTTTTCTTTTTCACTTCATACGCCTCCTGTCTCCGGGAACATCTTGGCGCCATTACATGGGTTTAATGGCCGTGATAGGGAATATGCCTTAAAAGTGAACTACCACATCTGTGAGGCATTGAACATGTTAAAAAAGAGACCACAACAGTCAGCAGCATGACGACAGAGACAAAGTGGCATCAACCCCCCCTCCTTCTACTGGCATGGTACAACAAATACAGCTGTCTCTCTCTCTCATCCGAGGACACATGTCATCATTTACATTCACCGTCTCCTGCTTCAGATTCCCACTTTTAAAAGCAAAGCCTCTCACAGGAAGCACAATCCAGCCCCCTTATTGTCCCTTTCCCTCTTTTAACAATGATCTCATTTGGGCTGTGTCTTCCTGTGCGTTGCCTATATCCATCATGTCGAACCAGTCTGGTCGGTGGAGGTGGTAACTAAACCACAGAGGTGGTTCCAGCGGGTTCCCTTTGTTCTGCTGCTCACTTGATCAATGTGACTAATTGTGTTTGTCAGAGGATGCAAGCGGGGAGGAGTTGGTACAGCTGACCCAACTATCCATTAAAGCCGGCCGGCCTCCCATTCATCACTTTCATAAAGGCGGGAGTTACAATCGTGGTATTCATTCAATCTGCTTTCAGGTAGTCCCTCTCCTTTCTGACATCACTGTCAATGTTCAAGTCAGGTTCATTTATTTGCTGAGATATCAGCTCCGTGGTGTACTTCATCACAATTAGAATTCACCCTTCGCTAAGCCACGCCCCTCAAGTGCTGACTGGCCAATCAGTGTAGCATCAGCCAGGCTGTTTTTGTGGCGTTTTGTAGAATTAGCACTTCTGTCTGGAGCTACCAAAGGTTTAGTTTGTTTGCTTTTCCTATTTAAAGACTGTAACATTGAATAAAGATCTACAGGAAGTCTTCACAGGAACAGTGTTGCTCCTTAATTCCATTGTCCTGTATCTTCATATTGTGATGTAGGTTTCAGCTTTTTTTTTTTTTTTTTAACTGCTTTGTGGCAGAGAAACCTGATTCTTTCACAGATTATCTGTCTCATCATGATCAATACAGGTGAGAAAGAAGGTTTGTATCCAACATGCTCCATTAAGAAATGCAGTAGAGACGTCAACACTCCTTGTCAGCTCAGCCATAATTACTGAACTGAACAAACCCATTTGAACCTGTGACATGTTTGTAATTTCCGCCTCTATGACACACTGTGGACGTTGACAGCACATCTCCCGCTGTTTACCAGAGCGTTGTTTCGACATGTCCAAAACAGCTTTGTCCTCTTTTACAGAATAGAACAATATGCACGATAGCTGCAGTATCATTATAATTTAAATGTCCTCCAACAAAAAGTGAGGAGAAATCAAATTTCAGTTTGACTGTAGTAAAAGTCACAATGCAAATGAGTTTGACTTGCATTTTATTGTTTAATCTGTCAGTTTACCCGCTTATATATAGATATTCACCACAGAGTTTGTACAACACGTACGTGTTCACATGTCAAAATGGAATTCTTCATGCTCTTGAAATTTAAACAATAAACCTCTTGGTGCTGAACCACAATGGCTCCCCAGACCAGCGGAAAATGAGAAACAAATGTTCTCAACAAAGCCCTGTCTCGTATGAATGAAGGTCTCATGTTGAAGTCTCCACCGCAACAATGCAGCTTCCCTCTGAAGTGTTCGGGGCTTCTCCATTGATCTCTGAATTGACTACAACTGTAAATGGAGGAGCAGCACGGATCTGCCAGGCTTAATAGCCCCCCCATCTCCACCCCCATGACTTCCCCTCCCCTGGGCCTCAAAGCGGAGAGTGTCCCGAAGCCTTGTTGTGGGCCCCGCTGTCCTCCAGCTGGCCAAGAGTCAGCCTCGGGATCCATGTGGCTTGTGAGAAGTTTTGTTTTGTTGTTGCTGTGGTTGTTTATAGGAGAATGGGGTTAGGGAGTTTTCAATTAGAGAGTAACATTTCCCTCTGTCCTATCCTGTCGCATTCTCTCAAACTGTGAGGCGGAGGCTTACTTCATGTGCTGAACATTTAAAACAAAAGGTTACACTCCTCTGCTTTGCATTCCCATAAAGATCCTCAAGGGAGAAAAGCCAAGTATGAAGAGGAATTGTTTCCGATGGTTGAACTAACCATTGATTAGGCGTACCGGCCCATTCATTAATCTCCTCCGGTCCTCTCAGAGAAAAGCTGTGTTGCTGGTCGAGTGTCCTTGGCCTTGACCCGTTTAAAACAAGGACAGGATAGTCACAACCCCTGTGCTGCTTCATCATCTTCTTCATGCATCAACGAGTTGGGCTGTAGTTTAGGAGTGAGCAAATTCAATCTTGGGGACTGACGTGTACGTGAAGAACTATACCCATTAATAAAATGCTTCTGCATGGAAACAGGCCATCTGAAGACGCTCAGGGTCACAACAGTTCATAAACAATCACTATCGTCTTCCATTTTTTTAGTGTAGTAGTAGTAGACTTTTCACGAGAATATGCAGCTGCAGTATATGGAAAATGGATCAAATGTGTGCAATGTAAAATAGTTCCCCTCAATTATAAGGAGCGTTTTTACACCTTTCAGTTTATTGTTTTTGGTTTTCTGGCCCTAAAATGAAGTTTTTTAGCTCATCAACCGTGTTTCTAGCTGCAGCAGGCAGACGTTTTCAGCAGAACAAGTTCTAATCAACTCGCTGTACGATACCTGCCAAGCACCAAAAGGCAGGCAGTCAGTTTTGAATATAATAGACAAGCCTGATCTCAAGAGTTGGTGGAGACCAAAGAGAGCGAAAAGGAGAGTCAATATTAGTCAACGGGATTAGACATAAATGCTAATGTTGCTCCGTATCCGCTGAATGTGTAAACAGGAAATGGTTTGGTACATGCTTTTCCACAGGCAGCAGAGTTAATAATAATAATAATAATAATAATAATAATAATAATAATAATAATAATAATAATAATACAACTTGGAACCCAAGGACAATATACACACGGTCCCCCCCCCCCCCCCCTCAGATGATGGATCCTCGAGCTGCTCGTGGAATGTGTCGGGTGTGAACTCTCCATAGGTAGTTTGACCTCTCGCCTTCCTCGAGGGCGGAGACTTAAGCTCATCATTATTACCTTCATTATTTCACATGCTGGACCAGATGCCGGAGCGGGAGGGGGCCCAGTGCACCCAACAGGGATCTGAGGCACCTGATTGGTCCGAAGGAGAAGGACGGTTCGGAGGCCAAAGGGTAGATTGGAGACACCATCTGCTGACTGTCTCACTCTCATTTCGCTGCAGTAAGGACTTTGAGGTGATGCTGCTGCTCGCTGTGGAAGAGGACACTCCCTTAGCGTGGTAAAATTCCACTGGTGCTGCTTTTTACATCTTGCATAATAAAAATATATCTATATTATATTAGATATATATCCCTTGCAACAAAATGGTGTAACACCAGTCTGGGAAAACTGTTATTTAATTTGAGTAATGTTTTGTAAATAAATAGTTTTCTCTTAAATATGAAACCCATGGCCTCATAGTCCTGAATAGATGAAGTAGATCATCCATCCTTTGGAAACTGCCCTAAAATTATAATTTGTAAGATTTAGCTTTCCAGGAACCAAGTTTCATAATGATTATATATTTTTGCACTCATATATAGACATTGCCAAAAGCTCTGATAAACACACCACCTGCAGCACCAGCTAGCTGTTTTTTATTTTAGTTGGTGGAGAATCCAAAATAGAAAAATAGTGTGAATATTGCTCTAGTCACCAGGGGCCTCATAACAAAAAAAACAAAAACACATTATTATTAGATTCATATTTACTCAATACATGGTCCAGGAAATATCAAGCATCATCACATGGTTTTAAGTATTCCTTGAATAATTATATTTCGATTTTCATGGCATTCCCCATCTTCATAGTCATGACAACAGTGAAAATAATATCAATGCTGAAAAATGGGATTAAGTGACGATTAAAGTTCGGAGTAAAAATGCACCCTAGGTAATTTCCACCATGACATCCAGCCAAATACCCCCTCGGAAGCATTTTTAGCGATGGTCAGCATTGGTCAAGATAGGGCGATCAGCCGAATGGCTTAGTAATAGCGCGATGGTGCATAGTATATATCTCGTAAATTTCCCCACTAATAATGCATGGAATGTTACCAAACGTCTGCAGTAGTACACATAGGGTCTGTACTCACAAAACCAGGCATTTTAAAGTTTGTAAGTACATCAGGAGTTTATTTAAAAGAACACTTCCTGATAGCTTCTACTGCTAAAGCATAGACGGCACTTCCGTGTTTACCCAGCTTCTTCTTCTTCTTCTTCGTTGGTGTTCACGAGTTTACGCGAGAGCATGAAAAAGTTTCGCTTAATATTTTTTATAAATGCTTCTATTATCAGGTCGACAAGTATTGACATGATAATACAAGCCAGGGGCGTTGCTAGACATAAAGCTCTACTGGGGCACAGGCCCCCTATTACTAAAATCACAAAAAAGAGCGGTGCACCGGCTACGACATGCACACTGCCGTGCACGGACGTAATGTGCGCGCCGGACCCGGACCACAAGGTGCGCGCCTCAGCTTGTATTTTGGGTTAAACTGCGTTGGTTTGAGATTGTGGATGAAAAAGAAAATCCATTCTTTTACGGTTATTATCAATATAAATGAATCCACTGCCAAATATAGTAGCTCGTTAAAACTCGAACGGGAGATTTTACTGGGCATGGCAGATCAATACTGGGGCACGTGCCCCAGTAAAAAGTGTCTAGCAACGCCCATGACACAAGCATTTATAAAAAATCAGCGAAACTTTTTCATACTCTGGCGTGAAACTCAAGTCACGGAAACAGCTGGGTAAACGCCGACTGCCATTAAACACCAACGAAGAAGAAGAAGAAGCTGGGTAAACACGGAAGTGTTGTCTACGCAACAGCGGTAGCTTTAGCAGTAGAAGCTATCAGGCAAGTGTTCTTTTAAATAAACTCCTGATGTACTTACAAACTTTAAAATGCCTGGTTTTGTGAGTACGTACCCTATGTGTACTACTGTAGACGTTTCGTAACATTCCATGCATTATTAGTGGGGAAATTTACGAGATATACACTATGCACCATCGTGCTATTACTAAGCCATTCGGCTGATCGCCCTATCTTGACCAATGCTGACCATTGCTAAAAATGCTTCCGAGGGGGTATTTGGCTGGATGTCATGGTGGAAATTACCGAGGGTGCATTTTACTCCAATCCATCACTTCAAGTTAAAATACAGGAATAGTATAAATGAGTTACTTGAAATGTTCAGTATAAATAATACAAAAGTGAATCAGATTTAGAAAATATTTATTGCACAGTTTAGACATAAATAAATGCCTCATGGTTATATCTGCTGACAAGGTGAAATAATCCCAAGGGCCAATGTCTGATACGGAGGGAGGCGAAGAGGATGGCTGCAAGCAGGACGAACTTCCTGATGCACTCTGTGGTGCATCTTGATGGAATGCAGTCAGCTGGACTGTATCGTAGTCAGCGGATATCCGGGCCGAGACTTCCTGTTCGGTGCGCTGCTCATTGTTCACAGTCCAATTAGCAATTTGGGATGCAAGACTGGAGTCGGAGTTGAGAGACGACGTGCACGACTGGATTGTTTCACACAAGTAGCCCGTTTACAGGCTAATTTTGAACCCAGATCATCGTCAGATTATAGCCGGTGGGTTCTGAGAGCCTCTTTTGCTCTTCACACAGGCAAAATGGAGAGGAAACAGGCGACATAGTATGGACGTGCTCTCCATCTGTGTTACTGACCCTCCTCACAAATGTATATATATATGTATGGCTCGGCACACACATTACATGACGACACCGCATTTGCCCTCTCCTCCATCACACCCCCTTTTCTGATATACGTGATCAAGGCAGGTTTGAATTCAAATGAGAGAGATCATCCGCAAGGAGAAAAGAGTCAGTTTGATGAATAGATCCCATTTGCCGTTTGATTTATTGTTACCCCTCCATGTTGTGTATGTATGTATGTTTTGTCTTTTTGAATGCCTGTGTTATCAGCAATGTGGTCGCTGAGTCCAATGGAGGACTTTTCACTTGCTTTCACTCATTGCTCATATAAATGTTGATAAGCGTAATGGAAAGAATTCAGAGCGGAGGAAACTGGGCCTGGAAAAAGGAATTTCCTCCGACAGGAAATTGTGTCTTTGATCTAAGCCACCACACTCATCTGGTCATCGCATGCGAGGTGTCACTCCTCAGATATTTGCTGTGCCCGCTGTGGCTCATACAGGACGCCCACGTGAATGTCAAACTCTCAAGCAGATAAAAGATGAAAAATAAGGTTGTACGTTTTTAATAACGCTGAGTTCAAAGGGTGCACCTGATGAAGGGTATATACAGGACTTGGGGAAAGTAGGACAGAGTGACAGATTCATTTCTCGTTGTGCACTTGCATCGTGCTTCTTCTGGCAGCAGGCGAGAGTCACTAACACAATTGACCAAGCACAGTCTGGGATGACGAGTCACACCTGCCAGCCTACCAGGGAGTGTGTCCTCAGTGTGTGTGTGTAGACTCGTTGGAGATGAGCCAGGCCTGCGCAGAATCCATCGCCGCAAAATGCATGCTGGGTAGTTTTGTTTCCGCCTTCATCCGACTTGCTCTGACGTCATGAACATGTGGGCAACAATAATGTCACGAGATCAGGGCGGCTGCAGTTTTTAGAGCTCTCAACCGACTGCAAGCCCCAGGGCATGATGGGAAACGCCTGGCTCTCGCCTCATCTAAGGAGCTGACTGGCTCTTAGTTTTGACAACAAACAGCACGTTTAGTAGTAAATGCAAATTTCCTGTGTGAGTCAAATATTTAACGCTAGATCGTGGGCTGCAATTAAAGTTAAATCTGTTAACAAACATCTCATGTGGTTGATAATATTAAAAATAATCATCCATCCATTTTCTACCGCTTATCCTGTATTCAGGGTCGCAGGGGGGCTGGAGCCGATCCCAGCTGTCATTGGGCGAAGGCAGGGTACACCCTGGACAGGACGCCAGTCTATTGCAGGGCCGACATGTAGAGACAGACAACCATTCACTCTCACATTCACACCTATGGGCAATTTAGAGTCATCAATGAACCTATCCCCATCCTGCATGTCTTTGGACTGTGGGAGGAAGCCGGAGAACCCGGAGAGAACCCACGCTTACACGGGGAGAACATGCAAACTCCACACAGAAGGAACCCGAACCCGACCCGGGAATCGAACCCAGGAACCTCTTGCTGTGAGGCGAGAGTGCTACCCACTACACCACCGTGCAGCCCTAAAAATAATCATATTAAAGACAATAAAAGAGGTTATTTATATAGACTTGATCAAAACGAGCAATTACCCTGAGGTATGCTTTAAGAGGCAGACATAAAAAAAACAAACAGATACACATTTAATGCAGTATAACTGTCAAACTTATTTATGTGCACTAGATTATAGCATAACACTTCAACAGCAGATACACTACTATACCGTATAGTGTTTATATGCATACATTATGTTCATACATTACTTATTTTTAGTGGCATTATTATTGTCAATTATTATTTGAGTCTTTCTTTCTTCTCTTTCTCTTATAAAGCAACTGCAGCTGTACAATTTCTAAAGTAGGGTTACTAAAGTAATCTGATTCTAATTTCCACAGATATTTATGAACAAATATAAATAAATGCAAATGTGGTCGCAAACTACAGATAGCCTACAGATCGTGTCTAACAGGATGTAACTTTTTCTATGACTTCCTGTCAAATCTTCGAAGGCTGATGGAAACTGTCCGACTGGAACGCAGCTTTTAGGCTCCGCCTCCTGCTGCTCCGCCTGCAGTTCATCTCGAACAAGCCGAGCGTGTGTATACGAACGGTATGAAGGGGTCACAGATCAGTCAAAAAGACACAGGAAGCTGATGGTGTCACACTCACATGACAGCATGCATTTTGCTGATCATTTCTCACAGTTGTTAGGAACATAATTAGAATGAAATTGGAATGTACGGTGTGGTGTTAGTTCTGCAGTATGTGATTTATATATTCTGCAAACAAAAGGTAGAAACACTTTTATCTGGAAGTGTGGTTTGTCACAGTTAGGGTCGACTGCATCATTAGAGCAGCGTCCCGACCGGCTCTAGTCAGCATCAGGTGGCACAGGAGTCATCATTAATAACATTAACAAGGCCGTCAAGACCAACATGGTCTTTCTCAAGGTCACGCTTGATGCACAGAGGAAAAATCTCAGTGTAACAAAGTGGGCATGGATTGTTAAATAATACTGTTTGTGTGTTTGTGTGTGTGTGTGTGTGTGTGTGTGTGTGTGTGTGTGTGTGTGTGTGTGTGTGGAAAAAGCTCTTTCTTGCAAAGTAAAGCTTTGCCCTGATGGTTCTTTGTATTTGAACAGAGGGTTTGAGAACACATAAGTGACAGAGGAAATGGATAAATCAACAGCACTCTTTACTGAAACCACAACAGCAGGCACCTGTGGACAATCACTTTGTTAGCCACTGATTGGATGCAGGCTGCCATAAATGCCACCTCTCTGCTGCACACACACATGCAGAGCAAGTAGCTTCAGGGCAGTTGGGCTACTGTTTCTTTGACTGGGCTGCAACCATTGAAACAGAAATGGCTGGTGGAGTTCCTTTGGGGTACGTTTCTGCAACTATTCTCAGTCGTATGTGCCAACTTGTCGTCCCATTACTTCTGCCCTTGACGTCTTGTTTCTCTGCAGGATCTTGCTGATTTGCCTAGTTCAAGCAGAGCATGTGTGCTGCTCATGGGCCACACAAGGTGAGCATGACCACAAATGTCTCCCCGTCATTTAGTGCTGTGATGAATAAACTGTGGATTTATATTCTTGTTTCTCTTGCAGCTCAGAGACAAAACAGCAAGACGTATGTTGGCTACTTGCAACAGAACGGTGGCACCTATCCCCAGAATCAACTCCGACAGGCCTCTGTTTCTCTGGCCTCAGCCCACAGCGGTAGCCTCGGCACAAAGACTGGAGCTAGCAGTGGTTATAGCCGGGCAACTTCCAGTAGTGGCCACACACAAACTGGTTCACAGCTAGCTAAAGGGGGCTATGCTAGAGCCGGGTTGGTGCAGAGCAGCTCGGTGTCCAAACCAAACTGGCAAACCACTGAACTGAATCGGCTTCATGTGCAGAATATGCCAAGAAAGCAGTTTTCTGCCGTTTCTACTTCTATTGGTACTGGAGGTTCTCTTGGTAAATACGATAAAAATCTGAGTAGCAAGAAGAGCACGTGGTCAGTAAAGCAGGGTACACCACGTACGAGCAAACATCTGTCCAGCACGTCTAAATCTCTTCACAGTCCCAGGGAAAGCTACTCTTTCAGACCGGCCTCTTATCAGTCTGCTGCACAGACTGCTCCAGCTGCTGCTAAAACACCAGCCCTCAATGGCCCAAGGAGTGATTCCACCGCTATGAAGTCTTCCAGCCAGTTTAGCTCCGACAAAATCCCTGTACGGACGAGGACCTCAGCCAGTGCTGCTGGTAGACGAGCGTCTTCAGGTCAGACGTCTGCAGCATCTCAACCTTCCCGTTTCTCACCTCTCCAAACTGAGAGTAGAAATAACCCCAGCAGGAGTCGTGTTGGAAAGCCATACCAAAGCAAACCGTTTCCTGTGAATGCAGGGAATGCCCAAGGAAGCTACAATCCTGCCATGACCTCAAGACACGCAAGCTATAGCCCATCTCTTCCAGGGTCCAACCAACACGGTGCTCCGACTGGCTCCCAGGATCCCAAGAAGGCCCCAACCAGAACCTACAACATCCCTCAACACTTTGGTGGCTATGCTATCAGACGGCTGAAGGACCCTGCTGACCAGACGGATGTTGAGAAGCCAAACACCTACGTGGCTCCCCAGAGGCAGTCTGCGCAGCAGACCTACGTGGCTCCCCAGAGGCAGTCTGCGCAGCAGGCCTACGTGGCTCCCCAGAGGCAGTCTGCGCAGCAGGCCTACGTGGCTCCCCAGAGGCAGTCTGCGCAGCAGGCCTACGTGGCTCCCCAGAGGCAGTCTGCGCAGCAGGCCTACGTGGCTCCCCAGAGGCAGTCTGCGCCGCAGGCCTACGTGGCTCCCCAGAGGCAGTCTGCGCCGCAGGCCTACGTGGCTCCCCAGAGGCAGTCTGCGCCGCAGGCCTACGTGGCTCCCCAGAGGCAGTCTGCGCCGCAGGCCTACGTGGCTTCCCAGAGGCAGTCTGCGCCGCAGGCCTACGTGGAGCCCCAGCCTGCATCTTACAAACCAGAGGGCCAGAGTGTTCATCCGCAGAGCAAATGGATTAAGATCAGGCCTCATCGGGAACAGTAGCAGGTGAGTAGTGTATCATTTCTTGCTGTTCTTTTAATGCATAAACTGTTTCTAATGCATCTTTTTGGTCCGCCAGGTGTCCTGTGAGTTTAAATTAAATAAAATATAATATCTAATAACTTTGTTGTGTCTTCACTTCCCCTTCAACCTGTGGTCATTGGCCAGCCTCTGTATTGCTGTAGGCTTGGTGCCATCTAGTGTGGAAATGGATGTATTGCAATGGATTTTTAACCAGTGTCCTGCAAAATCAAAGATAATGATGTAAATGTTTGAATATATTTTATAATTGAAGATAGACTGTTTGTACTTTAATGTTGTATCACCCTGATGTTGGGACTGCTGATGTAACATATGATGGGGAATTTTTTTTTTCTTTTTTGTCTTGGAGGAAAAAAGCCATGAACCACAGCAATATGGGGACTCCTGTGCTACATGGCAGCTTCTAATTGACATGTTGCAAGAGTATTTAGAGTAGTAGTTTGTGCAGATCACTCATCTTACAACAGCTTACATAACATACTGAATAGTTGACTGTGTTAAGATGGCTGCCGGTGAACACTCTGCCTTGTACCATCTACTTATATCTATGTTGTAAAGACAGGAGCTGAGAAATCTCAATCTTTGACATGTTCAAACTTGTTTGAAGTGATTCAAATGTACTTTTTTAATGTATCATGTGACACATTTACATTTTTTTTTTTTCTGGGCTTTCTTATGAAATCTCCACTCTCCATAATCGTGCTTAAATTAGCTAGCTTATCAAGAGATGAACACATGGCAACGAATCTGCATCAACAAAAGTGTTTTATCATTATAATGATGCTGTAACTCTAACGTAACCCTCTTCCGATAAATCACAAACGATTTGTTGTTTTGACCGTTGTTCCAGCTGTTAACATACTAACTAGCAAGGCAGCATTGGCTAGCCTGTTTCGATGTCCACATTACACCTTTAACCACGTCCACTTTTACTCGGAAACCTTTCTGCATGCAATACAGCGACGGCATTGACGCACATGATCGCTGCTTGAATGAGAGGGTACAAAGTAAAGGCCATGTTGTCTTCACAGGTAGCCAACTTTTTTTTAAAAACATTTTTATTTACATATTCAGTTTACAAATTATGTCAAACATTAACACAACACAATTCATAAGAGCTGTTTCACAAATACAAAAACAAGAAGTCAATAAATAGGATACAATTACAAAATACATTCCTGAGATCTCATAAGGTAGTATAAATAAAAATCAATCAAATAAATATTTATATCTAATACAGTATAATTATGTCATACAAATGTACGGTATGTAATCTTTGCAGTCTTAAGTTTCATTAATTGCCAGAGGGTAGGCTACATCAAATATCTTTTCATAGTTATCTAAAAATTGTATATTCTTATTTTTAACCATTGCTAGGGATTTATATAGTGAGTTAAATCCAATCACAAAATGAAATGAAAAAATTAACCAAATATTGAAGACACTTGTTTGTAATATCCTAATGTGGTGAAAATTGTGAATGACACATTACATGGTACTTTCATACCTATACTGCCACCTAGTGACAAAACCGGGATAAAACAGTCCCAACTACTACATTCCTTCCCCCTTAAGCCCTGATTATGCTTCCGCGTAGTGATAACGCAACGGCAACGCAACGGCCACGCAGTTGCTTGGAGACCGTGATGGTTCTGCGTTGGGTTTACGTGTCGAAATGCAATTCAATGCCACACCGGGAAAGGGCGTTATGGTTTTTGTAAAGACTGACCGACCGACCGAGACTCTTGGCGTATATCGTCGTAGCCTCGTTATAGCGTATTTGTTTACTTTCCGGCTTTAAACGTCCCCCATTTTTCAGAACTTGGTGTTTTATTTCTTTGTGCAAAAGCGAGAAGGTGCAAACAATAAAACGAGGTGAAAACAATAAAAGTAGCCTTTTAAAAGTTTAAATGGCGGTGTTTATGAGTGGAAACCGGATAGCGGTGTCCAGCGGATGTAGTTAGCGGACCAATCACAGCCGATGCCGCTGCGTTGGTGTTGCGTTGCTGTTGCGTCGCCTCGACGCGGGTCTAGGATTTTTGGGAGGCACACGTCAGGCCCTTGCGTTGACGTAAGGGGGGTCCGCAAGGACGTAAGGGGTCCGCAAGCCCCCTTGTGTTGTGTCGACGCGGAAGCATAATCCAGCCTTTACGCTTTATGCTTCTCCCGGTGAACACAACCACTAACATACTATCAATCTGGTGAAGTAAATCATTTCTAACACCAATTTTCTGAGCAGCTATAATCACACATCTGCCTTAAACTTAAACTCGGATTAACACTGAACTAAGAGTAGACTGACAATCATAAAATAGAATGTCAATTATTTTTCTATTAGCTATGACACAGAATCACAATCAGTTTCAACATCACAGTTTTCTCTTCTTTTTTTTTTTTTTTAAACAATTTATTCAACACTCAAAGTCCTTCAAATAACTTGGCCTGACCACACTTCTTTGCGGCCGTCGTGCAGGTGTGGCCTGCTGTTGTGACTGAACTGGCAAGCCTGCAGGTGGGCTGTCAGTCACTGATGACCTGGCATTGTCGGGAGCAGGTTCTATACTGTCCTGCATGCTTCCCTCTGGAACTCCGCTGTTTCCTGCAGGAATGGAATGCTCCGACACTGTAGCCGCTGCTGATGTCCCCCGTCCCAGGGTTTCCATAATCTTTGGTTCAATCCAGTCCTTCTCCTCGGATCTGGCCAGTATCTGGTCGACATGCCTGCGCACAACACTGCCATCTCCCAGCATGACCTTATAGGAGACAGCACCTGTGATTTTGGTTATGACCCCGGGAATCCACTTAGGTCCATGACTGAAGTTTTTTGTGATCACTGTGTCTCCCTCCTGGAAAGTCCTTCCTGAAACTTGGTTGTCATGATGTTTCTTTTGAATGCTTTGTTTTCGTTCAACCCTTTTTCTGCGGTCTGGATGAATTTGGTCCAGTGTTGACCTTAACCTCCTGCCTTGTAACATTTCTGCAGGTGACAGCCCAGTGGTGGACTGTGGCGTGATGCGATAGCTAAACAGCACTCTTGACACCTTAGTGTTGATGCTCCCGTCACCTGCCTTCTTCAGCATTGACTTGAATGTCTGGACTGCACGCTCTGCACAGCCATTGGACGAAGCATGATAAGGCGCAGAGGTGATGTGCTCAATGCCATTTTTCTGCATGAATTCTTTCAATTCTGCACTCACAAAACATGAGCCATTATCGGACACAATTGTCTCTGGTAACCCCTGATTGCTAAAGCTCTTCCGTAGACATTCAATAGTAATGGCCGAAGTCGAGGCTGTTAATGGGTAAGCATCCATCCATTTTGAGTATGCGTCCATCAGGATCAAAAACATGTGTCCCATAAAAGGGCCTGCATAATCAATGTGTAGCCTTTGCCACGGTTTGCTTGGCCACTCCCATGGGGGAAGTGGTGCCGGGGGTGGCGAGTTACGGTGTTCTTGACATTTGACACATCCTTTTACTACAGCTTCAATGTCTGCATCTAGCTTTGGCCACCAGAAGTAGCTTCGGCCCAGGGCTTTCATTCTTGTGATGCCAATGTGACCGTGAAGTAGCTGCTGTAGCAATGCATCCCGTCCTGGCGGTGGCACTACAACCCGTGAGCCCCACAGTACACACCCCTCGTACACACTTAACTCTGTTTTCCTAACAGCGTAGGGCTGGAAAGCTGGGTCTGGGTCATTTGGCGGCCAACCCTGCTGGACGAACTCTGCCACTCTGGACAACACAGGGTCTCTGCTTGTCCATTTTCTCATTTCCTCTGCTGAGACGAGGGTCACATTTTCCATCATCAGCACTCGTTCCTCTTGTTCTCTCTTTGTGGACTACTGACGCAGAGGGAGTCGGCTCAGAGCATCTGCGTTGCCATGGTGTTTCCCAGGCTTGTAAACAATCTCGTACTCGTATGCTGTCAAGGTAACTGCCCAACGCTGAATACGAGGGGATGCCATTTGAGGCACGGCTTTCATCTCATTGAAAAGAGACAGTAATGGTTTGTGGTCAGTGCAAATGACAAACTTCCTTCCATATAAATATTTATGAAAGCGCTGAATGCCAAACATCAGACCTTCCTTGTCCAGTTGTGAGTAATTCGCTTCAGCCGGTGTCAATGTCCGTGACATGAAGCTGATGGGTCTCTCCTGTCCATCTGTCAAGTGATGCGACAACACCGCACCCACTCCATACGGTGAAGCGTCGCAGGACAGGATCAGGTCCTTTTTGCTGTCATAGTGCACCAACACATCAGATGACTGCATGAGTCGCTTAGACTCCTCAAAAGCTCTCTCTTGTTTCGCCTCCCATTTCCATTTGGTGTCTTTTCTTAACAGTTCATGTAATGGCGATAACACTGTCGACAGGTTTGGCAGGAACCTGTTGTAGTAGTTGAGCAGGCCTAAGTATGCTCTCAGTTCTGTTAAATTGGTTGGTGCGGGTGCTTTCTGTATGGCACTGACCTTGTGTGGTAGAGGATGTAGTCCAGAGGCGTCCACCTTATGTCCAAGGAACTCTGCTTCCTGTTCCATAAACGCACATTTGTCGCGTTTTAGGCGAAGGCCCGCTTCCTGGAGCCGTGTCAACACCTGGTTCAGTGTTGTAAGGTGCTCTTGGTCATTCTGGCCCGTGAGCAAAATGTCATCCAGATAAACAGCCACATTTTGGATGCCCGCCAGCAGACTCTCCATCATCCTCTGGAAAATCGCGGGACTGGAGGAGACCCCAAATGGAAGACGTTTCACCTGGAACAGACCTAAGTGCGTGTTTATAGTGACATATGGCTTGGATGCTTCATCAAGTGTCACCTGTTGATACGCATGGCTCATGTCCAGTTTACTAAACTTTTCCCCACCTGCCAGTTTCTCAAACAAGTCCTCCAATTTCGGTATTGGATACTGCTCCAGCTTCGACACCAGGTTGACTGTGACTTTGTAGTCACCACAGATGCGCACCGAATTATCAGGCTTTAACACAGGCACGATCGGTGCTGCCCACTCCGAGAATTTCACTGGCTCGATAATTCCTTGTTTTGTGAGCCTCTCTAACTCCATCTCCACCTTCTTTCTCATGGCATAGGGGACTGGCTTAGGTTTATAGAATTTTGGAGCAACGCCTTTGTTGACATATATTTTTGCTGGTGGACCTACCCAGGTTCCCAGTTCATCCTTGAAAACATCCTCATGTTGCCTTAGCACATCCTGTATTGTCAGTTGTGGCTGCTGTATTTTATTCACAAGGACACAGTTCATTTCCAGCTCTTTGATCCATCCCCTGCCTAACAGGTTGGGCCCTGTGCCTGCTACGACCACCACTGGTAGCTGTTTGGCTTGGTCTTTGTACTTTACGGTGACTTCTGTCGCTCCAAGTGTAGGCACTCTTTCACCTGTATATGTTTTAAGAGTCATCGAACAATTTTGCAGCTCTTTTGTGTCCCCTGCTGACCATAACTTGTCATACTCAGTCTTTGACACAATTGTCACACTGCAGCCAGTATCCACTTCAAATTCTACCATCTTGTCATTTAAGTTAAGCTGGGTGGGGATGGGGTCTACTTTCATTATCGTAGACTTTGCAAAATGGTGAATTGTGAACACCTCTTCATCACTTGACACCTCCTAAGAGGATTCCCTTATGTGATGGGCAGACTGCTTTCTATCTTTTCTGCAACTTTTTTGCTTGTGTTTCCCTCCCCCCTTAAACTGCTGCTGGTCTGGAGACGAGGATTTGCACATTCTTTTCAAATGTCCAGTTTTACCACAGCCATGGCACTTCTCATTAAGGAAACGGCAGTCTCTTGCCATATGTTCACCCCCACACCTATAGCATGCTAACACAGCTGATTTTTCTTGCCATGTAGGTGTTGCTTTCACCTTGTACACTGCCCCTTGGGACGCAGGTTTACTCACGGGACTGTCCAACGTTTTCGGCCGCAGCTGCAGGTCCCGCACATCCTTATTTGCAGTCTCCATTGCTTGCGCGATTTTCAAGACTTTCTCGAACGTCAAATCAGGCTCCGCCAACAATCTCCGTTGCATGCGATCATCTGCTAATCCCCATACAAGCATGTCGCGTAGCATCTCCGTCAACTTCTCTCCGTAGTTGCAATGTTGAGCAAGCTCTCGTAGCACCGCCACCTATTCCGTCACAGTTTCATTTGCTGCTCTAGTCCTCGAATACAATTTAAATCTTTGGACTATCTCGCTGGGCTTCGGGTTATAATGTGACTGAAGCAGTGCCGTCAACTCGTCATATGATTTAGCACCGGGTTTTACTGGGCTTAACAAGCTCCTTATTAAACTGTATGTGCGACTGCCAACAGAGCTTAACAATATTGCCCGCTTCTTTGCTTCATCTGCAATCCCATTTGCAATGAAAAAATGGTCCAATACTTCCACGTATTCCTCACAAGTTTGGGCGTTATTGTCGAAAGCCGTGAGTGTTCCTACCATCATCGTAGCCATCTCCACGTTTCGGTCTCTGTTGCGGTTAGCGTTAGCTTCCTCGTCGTCTGACATTAGCCTAGCCTCCGCGATTTGTCACTCAAGTTCTTTTACTTCATTTTCAACTTCTTCTGAGTTCACCGCATTCCTCGTGTCCAAAGGTAAGCTTTAGGTGGCTTTACTGAACATTAGTAAAGGCAGTACATGGAGCATGACTTGCACTTGCCTACCAACACGCTATACTAACTTGTGTGACACATTACATGGTACTTTCATACCTATACTGCCACCTAGTGACAGAACCGGGATAAAACAGTCCCAACTACTACATTGTTCTTCTTATTTTCATAATAACAGATAACATCTTTTAGGGAAAGACAGTACGACATGTTAACATGTGTGAAGACATGAGAACCCAAGTCTGACCAAAATTTCATTGTGACATTACATTCAAAAAACAAATGGTTTAAAGTTTCATCAGCATGTCCGCAAAAAGCGCTGTGACATTACATTCAAAAAACAAATGGTTTAAAGTTTCATCAGCATGTCCGCAAAAAGCGCTGTCCACATCCATGAATTTCGAAATGAGGGAGTTAACAG
Organism: Eutrigla gurnardus; assembly: GCF_963514095.1. Taxonomy (NCBI): domain Eukaryota; kingdom Metazoa; phylum Chordata; class Actinopteri; order Perciformes; family Triglidae; genus Eutrigla; species Eutrigla gurnardus. The sequence goes on from NC_139928.1 coordinate 4,338,695, forward strand.
GATATATTTTGTGAAGAATTTTGAAATGAGTTTCTTTTACTTTGTTATGAATACAGTATTTATGAGGTAAAAGCCATGCTTTTTCCCAGTCTATGTCCTCTAAATGAGAGCTCCAATAAAACTTTCCTTTTGGAGAAAACCTCTTTTTATCTTATATGTTTGTTGTGACATTTTTTGTCTTGTATGTTAATACCATTCAAACGCAAAACAGATGTGTCCTCTGGTCTAATTCCTTCACAGAAGGATAGGTGACTTTTCATTAAATTGAGTAAACCAGAGGGGATTGCTTTTATCACCGAGTTGTATTCTTTGAAAGGTATAGGAAAATTATATTGAGATATAAAACTCTCATAAGAGAGGACAAGACCATGTTCATCCAAAACAGACAAGATATTATTTATACTTCTCTCAAACCATTTGGAATAAAAAAGAGATTTATTCCTTATAGTTATACACTCGTTATTCCATAACAGAGTTTTGTGAGGAGAAAAATTGTGAACGAAGCACAATTTCCAGGAAAGAAGTGATTGCTGATGAAATCTGGACAGTATGACCGGAAGCTTTTCGGGTGAATAGTTGCACTGCTGCTGCCCCCCCTTGCCTGCACTGCTGCTGCCCCCCCTTGCCCCCCTGTAGATCCGCCCCTGTCCCTCTGTGATGTGTCTGTCGTCTCCTCCTCGTCTCTCTTCATTAATTATTGAGCGTTTCATGATGTGTAAAACAGCGCCCCTCTAAATGTTACGGGTTGAATGAGCGTTGAAAACATGTTACTGCACCCAGCTGCCCCCCTAACTTTTGGGTTCTTAAAACTGTACTTGTAAAAACAAACCGCCACTATGTCCACACGCTTTTGAAAGCATTGAAACAAACAATAAATTGGCCAAAAGTGAATAATTGTAAATATAATCTTAGGCCCCTGACCCACTTAGCTACGGCCCTGCATCAAACGTGCGGAGCATGTATCCCTGACTGCAGACCCGCAGACCTCAATGTGGGCGGAGTAAAACGTTTAACCCCGCCCACGGCCCAACTCATTTACAGTTTTTTTCAGTCGCTAACAAGCGTTTGTCCAACCAGTTGTCACATTTTCAAAACTCTAAACACAATTAGCACAGCATCGGTCTTCTGTGGCCATACCATTCACACATTTCATGTCGTTTTCACACAATAAGCAGTCAGTGAACACATTTCCACAATTTTCTTAACAGACAAGCTATACCTCCCAACAAAATTATGGATTGTTTTTGTATTATTTACGAATGTTAACACACAACATCCCACAATAGCAAAGACAATATTCCAAACCTTAGATACAGTATCAAAACCTCTGCTTCTGCAATGATATCAGTTCAAAAACAATATCTCAGCTGATAATAAACAAACAATTGAATAAATGACACAAAGCTGATAAATTGGGCCAACCACAGCTGATTCCAGTCTGGCTTAGACTCAGTGGCAGGAGTTATTTTTTTTTATATTACATTGACACTTATACAGTAAAAGGAGGACTTTGAGGAGTGATGTTTTTGGAAACAGAAACAGAAAAAGGCAAACTTTTTATCTGGGCTTTTTGCTGTTTTGTTCAGAATGCTCTTGTGTGTATCATGGATATTTTGTTGTAAGCAATACTGGAAAACTTTTTCTGTTCTATCGTACTGTAAACAGTATTTTTACTTTACCTCCTGTAGTAAACAGTAAAGGGAAAAAAACTGATTTGCTTTTTACTGGAATGCTTTTGAATGTGAACTGTTAGTGCCATTTTCTATTTTCTGTAATTTGGTACAAGATCTGGATATTATATTATTTATATTTATATTTAGTAATTTCCCTTCAATAATTACTTGTACTTGTATTTTATAGTTTTGCATTTTAGTTGTGCATATGTTAGATGTGCTAATATTGTTTTGATTTATAATGGAACGCATACAGAGCTGTGACGTAGGAGCTCAGGCAGCCAGAGAGACGGAAAACTGTGTGTATTGAACCTTTTTGGTGAACATTGAGTAAAAGACGGAGCGAACACACTGTTTTCTACCGTCGTTCAAATACAAACACGTGTAGAGACTCGTTATTTCCGTCTAGAGTGGTTAAATGTTTACGAAATACTTACCGAACACATTAAGGGAACTTTAGCCGCTACATGAACATTACATGTGGACATACAGTTCCCAACCAAGAAATGTAGTGTAAAAACGGTGGATTGCATGTTTTGCATGCAAATACCTGTAAAACTGAAACATAAAAGTCTATGCAGTTTTTGCAATGTCAACAATAGCCAGTATTTTGAAAGCTGGTATACTTTGATTGACTGCATGTACCTTGTGAAGTGAAATTCTCGAATGGGGCGCTACTCTGTGAGCGACTCGCGGCGTGCTGCTCCCGTAATTTGCATGTTTTTGGAGTTGTTTTGTGTTTTCTGAGAGTCCTTAAGTGAGGCAGTTTACCGACAGCAAGTATGACTACTACGCTCAAGTACTTAGCGAGTTTGTGTGTCCTGATCGCCTTTCTGGAACCAGTATTTGCGATCTGTATCACACCGGCAAACTCCATGACACGCCATGGAGGGAGGCTCACCTACTCACGGGAGGCTCTGCTGGATCTGCGGCCTGCCTCGCTGGATCTACAAGTAACACCTTCTTGCCTGAATGGGATTCCTCAGCATCTACAGAGGAATCATTACATCAAGCGCATTCGTAGGAAAAGGGGATCCAGAGGAGGAATACGGAACAGAATGAGGAGACGAGGTAGGAGGCTGCTACTACCTGCAATAACTCTCTCCAATGTCGATCATTACGCAACAAAATAACTGAACTTTCCGCACTCATCAAACTTGACTCAGACTACCGTCAAACCAGCCTCTTCTGCTTCACGGAGACATGGTTGTCAGAAGAAATAACCGATGTCGATATAGATGGATTTAAGATCATTCGATTTGACAGAGACACTAGGATGACGCGGAAGTCGATTGGGGGCGGGCTCTGTATGGCTGTCAACACAAAGTGGGCTGTCAACTTCACTGTAAGAGAGACTGAATGCAGTAAACACCATGAAATCATGACCGTGTCGTTCAGGCCTCACTACCTTCCCCGTGAATTTACACAAATTACAGCCATCCTAGTGTATGTCCCTGGACCTGATTTCACATTTGCAGCGGAGCGCATTGCTGACTGCTACAACAGAGCTGTCAATCAGAGCAGCGATCAGCCTGTCCTCCTGCTAGGGGACTTTAACAGATGCGATGTCACCACACTGCTTCCAAACTTGGAGCAGTATGTCACCACACCTACCAGACTTGACAGAACGCTGGATCTGTGCTTCGGTAACATACCGGGAGCTTATGTTGCAAAGCCCCGCCCACCACTCGGTCGCTCCGACCACAATGTCATTCTGCTGCTTCCAAAATACAGACAAAAACTAAAAACAGAAGACATACAAACAAAAACTGTTCAAGTCTGGAACAATGACTCTGTTTATGCATTAAGGGGCTGCATGGAGATCACAGACTGGGAAATATTTTTCCAAAGCTGTGAGGGAGACCTTAATCTGCTGACAGACTCTATCACCTCCTATTTGTCCTTCTGTGTGGACACTGTTATTCCAACAAAGCAGGTCAAGCTGTACCCGAACAACAAGCCTTGGGTTACCAAGGACCTGAAACAGTGTCTTAACAACAAAAAGGTGGCATTCCTACAGGGAGACAAAAACAGAGTGAAAGAGTGCAACAGTGAATTAAGAAGGAATACCAGGCTGGCCAAACTCCACTATAAGAACAAAGTGGAGGAAAAATTCACCACTGGCAATGCAAGGGAGGCATGGCAGGGACTAAACACCATGATGGGCAGAGCCCAGAAACCGGCCCTCATCCAATGCTCTGACCCTGCCACCTTTGCAGAGCAGCTCAACACATACTATAGCAGGTTCAACATGCCACACCCCCAGAATGACTGGACCCTCAACAGCAATTCATCACTCACAGTGGATAAAGGGAAGGTCACATCCATGCTGGGCCGCATCAACCCTCACAAAGCCTCTGGCCCGGACAGGCTCAGGGGCAAGGTGCTGAGGGAATGCTCAGCTCAGCTGGGTGATGTAATCACTCGACTATTCCAGCATCTCCTGGACTCCAGCTGTGTCCCACGGATGTGGAAGGAGTCCACGCTTATACCGGTGCCGAAGAGAGCCAACGCCAGGGAGATGAAAGACTTCAGACCGGTGGCCCTCACATCTATTCTCTCTAAGTGTATGGAGAGGGTGGTGTGTGATCACCTCACTTCTATGGTGGTGGACAAGCTTGACCCACTTCAGTTTGCCTATAAGGCAAAGCGGGGGGTGGAGGATGCCTGTTTGACTCTCCTGGACACTGTTTGCAGACAGCTGGACTCCCCACACTCCCACACACGGATTTTATTCATGGACTTTTCTTCCGCTTTTAACACAGTCAACCCGGCCACCCTCTGCAACCGCCTTCTGGATCTACAAGTCCACCCATCACTCATCCTGTGGATAAAAGACTTCCTGCAGGACCGGTCCCAGCACGTGGTGGTAAATGGCTTTAAATCCAAGAACGTGATTTTAAACACCGGTGTCCCCCAGGGTTGTGTTTTATCACCAATTTTATTTTCCATCTACACAAACAACATAACAAACAACAACAGTGACATTCCCCTTTTTAAGTATGCAGATGACATGGCTCTGGTGGCCGACATCAAGGATCACTCCTCTCTGGCTGCCTACTATCAGCAGGTCAACGCCCTGATGCAGTGGATCAAAGAGAGCTCTCTGGAGCTCAATATCTCCAAGACCAAGGAGCTGTGTTGTGGGGGGAGGCAAACATCTTCCCCCCACCTCTCTTTGAACCTCTGAGGCTGAATGGGCAGACAGTGGAGCAGGTAGAGGCCTTTAGATACCTGGGCACAGGTATGGACACCCACCTTTCCTTCTCCCAGCACACAGACTCTGTGTACAAAAAGGCACAGCAACGCCTGTTCCTGCTGAGGAAACTCAGGAGCTTTGATGTCAAACAGGACATTTTAACAGCTGTCTATAAATCACTCATAGAATCTGTACTCACATTCAACATCACATCCTGGTTCACCCTCACCTCTGTCAAAAACAAATCAAAGCTTTCCCGGATCGTCAATCAAGGAAGCAAAATAACTGGCAAAACTCAAACTCAATTATCAGTACTCCATAGCCAGGCAGTTAAAAGGAAAGCCCACCTCATTACACAGGATCCCACCCACCCCCTGCACAAGTCCTTCCAAATTCTGCCATCAGGCCGCCGGTATAGAGTACCCCTATCTAAGAAAAACATACACAAAAACTCATTCATACCCATTGCCATAAATAGCTTAAATAAACAATGAACAATGGACAAAGGAACCCTGACGCACTGTCACTTTACACTTTACACATACCCACAGCTTTTATTTAGTTATTTTTACAGTTTTTAATATTTATACTTGTTTTAAGATCTATACACACTGTGTGTGCTCTCAGAGATAAACGTTGTTGTATGAATGCCTATCAGTACATTTTCATGTTTGTATGTCGAGCCACGTCAAAGATGATTTTCTGTTACGACAGACAATAAAGTTTTCTGAATCTGAATCTGAATCTGAAAACAAGTGTTATTCTTTGACAGAATAATTTCATTTTGAGTCAGATTTCCAGTGTTTTGGTAAAGTTAGTGTGTGCAGAGTTCTATTTTGAAATGAAGAGTTAGTATATATTTAACAAAATGTGTTTTTGAGAAGAAAATGATCCATATGGCCAATTGTGTTTTGTAGGAGTGAGTCTGTGTTAAGAGTTTCGAAAAAGTATCTGAAGTATGGGTAAGCGCTTGTTAGCGATTGAAAAAAACTGTAATACGGTGTCCGAGGAAGGACAAGAAGTGATAAACCGGCGCGCAGATTGTTGAGTGCGCAGAGCGCATACCACATACGCAGCGGAACCTGGTTCGATTCCCGGCCAGCAACACTTTGCTGCATGTCACATCTCCTCTCTCCCCCATTTCAAAACATCTATCCACTGTCTAAATAGAGGCGCTTATGCCTAAAAAAGAAACCATAATGAATGTACCTTAATCATTCATTAAATGATGAAAAAAGTAATATATTTTAATGTGTGTTTATCATAATCAAATGTAACCTGAGATACTTTCTTAAAAAATTAAAGGGATCAGTAATTTTTATTTATTGAACAACAAATTATTTAACAACAAACAACAAACAAACATTAACATAAAACAAAAAGGCAAACAGTAAAAATGTTAATGAAATACTGTAGTGATTAATGATGATCATAATGACAAAGATGATAATGATGTTAATTATAATAATAATGACAATAATGATATTAATGATGATAATGAAATATAATAATGATGATAATAATACTAATAACACCAATAATTATAACAATAACAACAACAGCAATAATAAAAAATAACACTAAGATCTATAACAATCATCATAATAATAATTGATGGACCCTGTCCAGGGTGTACCCTGCCTTCGCTTAATGACAGCTGGGATCGGCTCCAGCACCCTGCAACCCTGAATACAGGATAAGCGGTAGACAATGGATGGATGGATGGATGGATAATAATTATTTTGTGGGTGGGTTAGGGGTTGGGGTGGACATGTCTGGTTCTGAGGTATGGATCGTATAATATCTGTCTTAGAGGAACATGGCATTGATTTTCAAATTTTCCTCATCCACACGAAGTTTGAAGAACGTCTCCATATCCTCCTGGTGTTGAAAGGTGATGACAAAATCCTCCTTTACGTTATCCAATTGTCCTTCTAGGACGTCCTCAAGTGCCTTTATCTGATTGGCAGGGTCCATTTGGAGAACTGCAGGCTCCATCACCTGCCCACGGAGTAAATGCTGGTGTGTGTTGATCCAGCTCATTATTCTGTGAATGTCGTTGAGGATTGCGTGCTGAACCTGGTTAAAAGACCCACGTTGAAATCAGAAATAAATCCAACATGCAGTCATAACTGCAGTTAAATCACAGCCACTTCATATTTGTAATTTTTTAAGAGGAGAACTGGGCCTAAGAGGAGAACTGGGCCAAGTCATGACTAATATTAAAAAATAAAAAATATGCATTTTCTTTTACAATTACAACACATAGGTGAAGTTCAGTGTTCAGAATAAGTAATTTTTTCATTATCATTTGCACTTCTTTACTGACCGAAAGGTTCTTGGAAGCATCGCCATCCAGTCTTCCAATACCTTGGTCCAAGGTAACATCACAGTCCTTAATGGATACACAAAAGCATGAGTGATTGTGTAGGTTTTAATGGTGTGTAACATGTTTGTGTGCAATAAACTTCTAGTACTACCTTTGTGCCTCACTGAGGCATGGCCCTTAATGTGGTTGTCCATTTGATATTTAGAGGATGCACTGTACTTGCAAAACGGACATGGTCACTGCTTTTTGTGGACTTGGAGGGGTCATCCCCACGTATCACGGTAATGTGTCTCTATACGTAAAAAAAAATGATTACATGATTACAAAGTCACAAAACACCAACATTCTTTTTTTCTTGTGCTCTGATTAGTCTCATTAACTTACAGTGCATATACCACCGAATGCACTCTGATATAAGTATCACGTTAGTTTAAATATAACATTAGCTTGTGTGCAGCTAATTCACAAAACCTAACGATACACCTAAATTAACATGAACAAAGTGTATACCACCAAATACATTCTGATATTAGTATCACGTTAGTTTAAATATAACATTAGCTCATGTGCAGCTAATTCACATAACCTAATGATACACCTAAAATTAAATGAGCAATATCATAAAAGTCACACTTACTTCCATTATTTATCATACCAAAGCGGCAGTCAGAAGCGTGGAAGGAGACCGGAGGAATATATCAGACCTCACTGCGAACCCGCAGCATGTCTCCTCTGACGGCGGTGTCAAATGTTGGGGAGTGGACAGGGTTAAACGTTTAACTCCGCCCACATTGAGGTCTGCGGGTCTGCAGTCAAGGTACAGACACACCAACTCCGGCAACGGACGTCAAATCAACGGATCCCATTCATTGTCTATGTAGAGCAGGAGCTCCGTATGATGGATACGGCACGTCGAGTTGACTGCCCTGTCGCCGTATGTGAATTTGCATAAAGTTCGATAGATTGAACTTTATGCAAATGACGTCCGTCCAACGCAATGCCGCCGGCTCCAGAAACTTCGTTCAAACTATCAAACTAGGCAGTGTTGATCAAATATGAATCCAGATTCTGTTACTGCACTACACATTTCCCGCCTCAAATGTTTTCAGAAACATGCTTTAGCGTGTAGTTTAACTGTAAAATGAGATCGTTTGTGGCCCGGCCGCCATGTTGGAAACGGCAGAGCGAAACTCAAAGTCCCGCCCACTTCCCAGGACGTCTATCCAATTGATCCAACTTGAACACAGAAGCGCCCACTCGCCGGTGCGTTCGACCATCCGTTCTGTCCGTATCCGTCGCTGCCGGAGTTGGTGTGTCTGTACCATCAGGGGCTTCTCGTGCAGAGCGGCGTTCGCAGTCCGGGACACACAGCGAGTCTGCTGCGGTGGAAAGAGTGGAGCGACTGCGCTGCCCCCGAGCATCTGAAGGTGAAGTTAGTTTCCCCTGCTGCAGTTTTAACACACCAATTTAACCTAAAGTTACATTTGTAATGAATGTCATGTATGCTCCCTGAATACAGGATAAGCGGTAGACAATGGATGGATGGATGGATGGATGGATGTATGCTAAAGGTGATTCAGCATCGGCAAGAACTGTGTGCGTTATTTAGCCAAACGTAAAATCGCTCGCTCGTGATTTGTGAGAGCATGTTGCCCTTTGATTACTTTTGGTTTTAGTAAAGACGAAAACAGCTTCATACAAAATATTAAAACCTGTCATGTTTCAATCCATAACGTTTACAGAGGGTCGCCGTTTCGCGGGCGTTACGTTACAACACTACACAGTTCTAGCGAGGAGATCGATCATTTTGTTTGATTAGGTAATCAGTACTATAAAACCATTGACTGTCACATATCACAGCAATGACGCTGCACAGTAAAACTGGGAAAATAACAAATACAGTAGCATTAATTAGTCCAAACATAACTGTGTGCGTGTGATAAATCTTTTCTGATTTTATATTTGTTATACTTATTATCTATATGGCCCTACAGTGTAACATAATATCAGGATAACCAGAGCGTTTCCCATCTTGACTATTGCAGGCAAGAGTAGCTAGAGAGAGCAGAACAATGAAAAGGAAAGCCAAAGTGGGGATATTGACAGGTTTTTTAGAAAAATGAAGGAGAAGATAGAGAACTGAAGAGACCAGGAGGGTCAGAGCAGGAGACGGCCACAGAAGGAGATGAAGAAATAAGTGAAGGAGAAGAGGATGTGAGAGATGAAGAGGAGGCTGCTGTAGATTCAGAAAGTGGGACAGAGGTAGGGAGTGACCACCAGGCAGATGAAGATGACAGGGAGGAAGAGAGTCCTAGGCCTACAGCAATTCCCCCTGGACCACATGGTATGTTTTTATTCTCCGACTCCTTCCATTTACATTGCAATACAGTAGCATCACATATCATGTCACTCAGTAAACTAACATGTTTTCAGTTATTGGCTATTTTCTGTAGCATATGTTATAGGGTTGGATATTAAAAAGATTTAAATAGATATTACTATAATATAAGTATTTTTGTGTTTGTTTTGTTTGTTACATATTGTTTACATATGGGGATTCCTGCGTACCGTCCTCCAATAAATGTTTTATTTTCCTCTATTACAGATGAGTAACGGGCTGCTCTGGCATTATGTTTTAAGATCTAGTCTTGCCGGACTCGGCTGGATTCTCCTAGTTTGGTGGAGCACCAGGGGCCTCATTTATAAAGCTTAAAACGTGGCTGGAAACGTGCGTACGCCACCTTCCACGCAAAGTTTGTGATCTATTAAAAGCTAGCGGCAAAGTGTGCGTACCTGTAAGCAAACTCGGAGCCATGCGTATGCACATTCTGGAGACTGGAGGGGAATCAGTGGTGAACTGAAGTCAGGTTGTAGGACGGAAATGTGAGAACAACTATTATAGTTTTGATGACTCACATACATTTCATTTCACTCCATATCATCCGCGTTATAATGAGGAATTCCAGCAGTGTTATTGGCGCTTGTACAGAGTGATCATTGTTTCACCTTCTTTTAAAATCCAACTCATATCTTAAATAAAAATTATTTCTAAAGATTGAATCAGCGCGAAGTCACTACAGGAGTAGGAGACGGCCCAACTGCATGTAATATCAAATCAAATCAAACTTTATTTATAGAGCACTTTTGATTTTTCATACACCGGGTGTGCAGCACAAAGTGCTTTAGCCTACACAAGAAAGATAAAACAATAAAGAAAATCCCTCCCTCCCACCCTCCATATAACATTAGGGCGGGCCATACTCAAATTTTTGACAAATCTGAATTTAATTTTTAATTCTGATAACCCTAACCTACATCAATTTGCAGTTGATTATTTTTAAATTTTGGGTTATTTTGCTATTCTTCTGGAATGATTTGAATTGTAATTGTGATACCATCTAGCTCAGAAATGGTAAGAAAATTACTATTTTGAGGAGGTTTATCAAGTGAAACATTACATTTTATATTATTAGAGGAAATTCTAAAGGGAAAAAGTCTTCTACCTCATACGAGCCACCTGATAGTTAAGGCTCCCACATAGTCGGGCGGACTGTGCACGTACTGTGAGCCACGCGGACTCCACATGCACTGTCCGCGGAAGTTTGAGGTTTCATAGTCGATTGTACGGTGTCACCGAGCAGTCTATTCCGTGACACTGAGTATGCGGAGTCCGCGCAGTCATAAAAATTGAGCTTTGCGCAGACGGGTCCGGGTTTAAATTCATATTGTGTTGAGTTATGCAGTAGTAAAATGGCTATGGCTTAAGACAAGGACAAAATCAAGCTCTCATTTCAGTATTTTTGTCGGCAACGGCCAGGAGCTGTTGGTGTCTGAACTGCCAACTGTGAGGGATATCCTGAGGTATGGCATCTACTTGAGGGAACAATGTGAAGATGACCGGAGGAACTACCCAGTGGATCAGCTGGTGGGTGACATCTACCCTGCTCTGATTGGTCAGTGGAGAAAAGCTAATGCTCTTTTCAAGCCACCTGTTATTAATGAAAAGGTGCACTTCCCTGGGTGACGATGTAGGAGAAAGCCGCTCGAAAGAGGTCTCCCGATTGAACTGTTAGTATATCCCTGTAAACACCACAATTTAGTCTGGGAAGTTGCGAATTGCAGTTTAAACTTAAACCCAGTCGTGAAATGACTAAAACTAAAGTGAGTACTTCTAACTGTCCAGTCACTCGTGGCATCTCCGCGGCGGCTACTGTAGCTAGCAAACTTGCTAAAATGGCGGCCGCAAGCCTGGATACCAGCGACGCACCTGGTCTCGTCAAAGCCTCGCCGGACATTTTATCAACGGACCAGCTGGTTTCTGAACTGGAGAAACAACGAGCCTCGCTACTGAAGGACATGTCAACCTAAATCCAGGAGTCTGTTAAACCATTACAGTCCTCGGTGGACGCACTTCGTGAGACGGTGAATCACTTTAATGGCCGCCTCGTTGCTGCAGAGACCCTGGCCGGGGACAACTTCGAGCGCATAACAAGCACGGAAAAAACAGTGAAGATACTGGAAGCCCAAAACAAGTCTCTTCAAGACCGCCTCGACGATCTGGAAAACAGGTCCCGTAGAGTCAACCTCCGGATAATTAACATCCCTGAGGGCAGTGAAAAGGGACGGGACCCGACCGAGTTCATATCTGATCTGCTGATGGAAAACCTCGGCCCCGGCATCTTCACCAGACCCCCGGAGCTCGAGAGAGCACATCGCTCCCTTGCCCCTAAACCTGGACCGGGAGGCAGACCTAGGCCTTTTGTGATATGCTTTCATCGTTTTCAGGAGAGGGAGAAAGTGCTTCGTTGGGCCAGGCAACATGAGCTTAAGCACCGTGAAACAATGCTCCGGGTGTACCCAGACGTCAGCGCCATTACTGCAAAGAAACGAGCCGCTTTCAACAAAATCAAGCAAGCTCTCTACCAGAAAGGAGTTAAGTTCAGGCTTCTCTTCCCTGCTCGTCTGCAAGTTTCATACGAGGATGAAACGTTCACTTTTGAAACTCCGGAGGACGCACACGCATTCTACAACGAGCGAGTGATGGATAAAGAGTGAGACGCAGTAAGTGTTCCCCGCTGTCGCGCACACTTGGGGTTTCCCCCCCCGCTTGTTTAAATGAGGCTGTCTACTCCTGCCACTGTTTGCTGCCCTGTGGACTGACTGTTTTGCGGACATCTTCAATGAGAGACATGGTAACCATGGAAACGGGTAGACACGTGAACTGTTTACTTTGATCGTGCTCCAGGAGCCTTGTGCATAGACTTGCACTTTGCACCATTACGTTGGGGACTCTTTTTCTTTTTCTTTTTTTTTCCCCCGACTGCGTAGTGTGGGAAACACTATCATGTGGTGGCATCACTATCTTTTTTTGTCCTAATTTTGATGGTAAACATTTTAAGTTAATCTCAGTGAGTCCTTTGTTTGACTGATATGCCTCAGATTGTTTTTTTTTTTTTGTTGTTTTTTTTATTGAGGAAGATATTGAGAAATCTCACTAATGGCCTGTTCACCTTTGGTAGGCTAAATGTCATGACTAATGTTGACTTTCTATAATCTCAAGTCGTTCTTTAAAATGTGGTGTATGTTTTATATATTGTTCATTTGGATGACCTCTTGAACGAGCGAAGGTTATGGAAGCAGAAAGTGTTATCCTGTTGGGATCGAAGATGTGGATGCGTTTGGTTTGTATACGGGAAAGGGTGGGGGGAGGGAGGTGGGAGGGAGGTATTCTTGTATACCGTAGATGACCATTTAGTAGCCCGGGCGTTTAATATGCTAAATCGACTTGGAGCCCAGGCGTTTATAAGAACCAGGCGCGTATTTGCAACAGGCTACAATTTATTTTTGCAATGAGCAGCACCAGACCATCATGCAAAGAACAAGGAGCTCACCATAGCACCATAGCACCACTGGAACAAAACTATACTTTTTCCCCCCGACGCATCTTTATTGACATCAGACAATAAATACAAAGACAGTTTGTCTGTGTTACCGCGACACAGGGAGCTGATCAGAGCAGTGTTATGAATGATAACGGAAGGGGGGGTCGATCGCGGTAATTTCAACACTGTACATTAGCGCATTTATCTATATCCCTATATCCCTCAGTCTAGCGCGCCTGTGTTTGTGTGTCTGTGTGGGTGTGTGCGCGCGCCTGCATGCGAGAGAGAGAGAGAGCGCGAGAGGAGGGGCTGACTGACAGAAGAGGTGAGAGCCGGTGAAGTGCTGTTAAAAAAAACCTTTTGTTTTCTGTGCAAGACTATGGTAAACACTTAATCGCCCGGGCGTTTAATTGAACCGGCGTTTATTATGCCAAATGAGGTCGGACCCCGGCGGCTATTAGAGCACAGGCGCGTATTTGCACGCGGGCGATTATTTGGTCATCTACGGTATGTGTTTTTGGCCTGTGTTTTTGTTTTGTTTTCCCCCCTTTTTCTTTGGCTCAGGAGTTGCATCGGCCCGTGGAGAGCTTCTTGTTTCTTTATGATATGACAACTCTGGGTAAGAATCTTCGCTTTATCTCTTGGAACCTGAAGGGCGCCAACCAGCTCATTAAACGTAACAAGGTAATGACGCATTTAAAGCAACTCAGGGGTGACATTTTCTTTTTACAGGAAACTCACCTCTGCTCCTCAGAGGTTAACCGTATTAAGCGACCTTGGATAGGGCATTTATTTCATTCTAAATTCCCAGTAAGGGCGAGGGGCGCAGCAATCCTCATACATAAAAACGTTCCGTTTGAGTTGTCAAACTCCATTGAAGACCCTAATGGTCGATTTGTAATTATTTCTGGTAGTCTATGTGGAATCCCTGTGGTAATGGCCTGTGTTTATGCACCTACATGGGATGATGATAAATTTATTACAAGCTTTTTTTCCTCCCTTCCTAAAGTTGATGACCATTACTTAATAATTGGTGGCGACTTCAATTTGATTCAAAACCCCTCCCTAGACAGATCCTCCTCTAGTCCTCAGGTGTTGTCCAAGTCAGCTAAAGTCCTTGACACATATAGGACCAGTTTAGGTTTATTTGACCCTTGGAGAGCTAAATCCCATTCAGACAAAGCTTTTTCCTTTTTTTCACATGTCCATCATTCATATTCGCGGATAGATTTTTTTCTCCTGGATAATTATTTTTTACCAGAGGTCCACCCATGTGAGTACCATAGCATTGTTATCTCGGACCACGCCCCTGTATCTGTGGATATTAACTTTCCTAGTCGGGTCCCCCCCTCCAGACAGTGGAGACTTAACTCTTCTTTGCTAGCTCAAGCTTCCTTTAAAGACTTCCTTCATACGCAGATCTCCTTGTTCTTTGATACTAATGATTCTCCAGAGATCTCTAGATGTACTTTGTGGGAAACCTTTAAGGTGTTTATGCGTGGGCAAATTATTTCATATGTTTCATCCCTAAAGAAGGCAGAAAGGGTGGAGTTAGAGACACTCACCAAAGAGATATTTAAAATTGACAATTTGTATGCTACAACTCCAACCCCTGCTCTTTATAAAGAACGCCTTCAGCTTCAGTCTAAATTTGATTTATTGTCCACCAGCAAAACACAGAAGCAGTTATTCCTCGCTAAACAACGTTACTTTGAGACTGGAGACAAAGCAGGAAGATTATTAGCGCATCAGGCACGTGCAGCCGCACTGTCCAGACTGATCCCCAAGATCAAACCCACGTCAGGTGAAGTTACCTCAGATCCTATCAAGATTAATAAGATATTTTGTTCTTTCTATTCTAACCTTTACTCTTCACAATGCCCTTCAGATGTTTGGGATGGAGACAACCCTCTGGATAGGATTGTTTTTCCTAAAATAAATGAGGATTTGTGTAGGGAGTTGGGAAATCCAATTTCGGCCAGGGAAGTACAGGAGGCGATTATGTCACTCCAGAATGGTAAAACCCCAGGCCCTGACGGGTTCACAGTTGAGTTTTTTAAACTATTTTCTGCTACCATTGCTCCAGCCCTCCAGAGAATGTATAATGAATCCTTTGCTGGGGGTCGCCTACCTTCCACCCTGTCGGAGGCCTCTATTTCTCTGTTGCTTAAGTGTGATAAAGATCCTCTTTTGTGCGGTAGTTACAGGCCCATTTCTCTCTTAAATGTTGACCTAAAGATCCTGTCAAAAATCCTAGCCCAACGCCTACAACAAGTCCTATCAAATATAATATCTACTGACCAAACAGGTTTCATGCTTGGAAGGCACTCATTTCATAACACAAGGAGGCTCTTAAATATCATTAGTGCTCCCAGCTCGAATATCCCGGAAGTGATTATCTCACTAGATGCAGAAAAGGCCTTCGACAGGGTGGAGTGGAGCTTCCTTTTTTTTTGTTTTGCAGAAATTTGGCTTCCCCCCAGAATTTATATCTTGGATCAAATTGCTTTATGCCAACCCAGTCGCCTCCGTCCACACAAATGGACTCCAGTCCGCCCCATTTCCACTCTATCGTGGAACCAGACAGGGCTGCCCTCTTTCCCCCCTCCTATTTGCCATAGCTATTGAGCCTCTAGCCATCTGGCTACGTCAGGAGGGTGGGTTTGAGGGCATCACCAGAGCTGGTACAGTCCATAAATTATCTTTGTATGCAGATGACCTCCTTTTGTACATGTCTAATCCAGCTGCCTCTCTCCCTGTGGTTCTAAATATCTTAGACAGATTTGGGTTGTATTCAACCTCCACAAGAGTGAACTTCTCCCCATCAATCATCTGGCCAGAAATATACCCCCCGATTTTTTCCCTTTCAAATATGCTACTGATGGATTTAAATACTTGGGGGTGCATGTTACTAATTCAATCAATCAACTTTTCTCCAAAAATTTTGCTCCTCTCCTTGAGATGTGTAAACAAGACTTTGACAGATGGTCTGGTCTCCCTCTATCCCTAGTAGGTCGTGCTAGTTTAGTTAAAATGGTTGTTTTACACAAATTTTTATATCTATTTTCACATATCCCTGTCCTTATTAAAAAGTCCTTTTTTAGATCGCTTGATCAATTAATAAGCTCCTTCCTCTGGGGCAATAAAAACCCACGCATTAGAAGATCAGTCCTGCAGCTCCCAAAGGCTCTAGGTGGCTTAGCGTTGCCCAATTTCTTACACTATTACTGGTCCTGTAATGTTAATAAACTTTTATACTGGATTAACAACACAGCAGATGAAGAGCGCCCTGCTTGGGTAGATATGGAACTAGCATCCTCTAAACTTTCCCTTCATTCCCTGGCTTGCTCCCAACTCCCCTTGACTGCCTCCAATTTTACCTTAAACCCAGTAGTAAGTAACTCCTTTAGAATCTGGATTCAATTTAGGAAAAGCCTAGGCCTCCATAGAGCCTCAGACCTCTCCCCCATTGTAAACAATCACCTATTTCTGCCCTCCTGCACCGACTTGGCTTTTAGGACTTGGTTTGACAAAGGGATAACTAAATTCAGGGACCTTTACAACCAAGGGACCTTTATGTCCTTTTCTGAGCTCTCAACAAAATTTGACCTGCCTAAATCCCACCTTTTTCGTTTTTTCCAGGCAAGGCATTTTATTCAGAACCAGAACCCCAAATTTCCTAGTCGCCCCCCTGAAACTTTGGTTGACTCATTACTGGCTCTTGATCCTAAACAAAAGCGGCTAATTTCTAATATTTACGGTCTCATTAATTCTGCTATTGACACCCCAGCTTCCGGTCCCAAAGAGTCATGGGAGCAAGAGCTTGGGACCACTTTGCCCGATGATTATTGGCAACAAGTTTTACGGTTGGTTCACTCCTCTTCAATCTGTGCAAGACACGGCCTCCTACAGTGTAAAGTTGTGCACAAAGCTCATTACACCAATTTGAGGCTATCTCGGATTTATCCCAATGTAACTGATTCATGTAATAGGTGCAAACAATCTCCAGCTGACCATTCCCATATGTTTTGGTTCTGTCCCAAGCTTGCCATTTTTTGGTCTGAAATCTTTAATACTCTTAGCACAGCATATAACACTACTATATCTCCTGATCCTCTCTTGGGCCTATTTGGTTCCCCCCTGCAGCCTCTTGCCTCTAAAGTTTTCCGTACTGTTCTTCCCTTTGCCACCCTGTTGGCTAGGCGACTCATACTTCTTAATTGGAAACACCCTCAACCTCCATCTCATAGTAGGTGGGTGAAAGAAGTGCTACTGTCCATTAAACTTGAAAAGCTTAGATTTTCCCTCAATGGTTCCTTAGGTCATTTTGAAAAGACTTGGAAACCTCTCTTAAATCATATTGAATCTTTGACTTCTCTGCCTGATTGTGACGACTGAGCCCCCCCCCCTATTTATTTATTTTAATTTCATTTATTTTATTGAATTATTGTTGTTTTTTTTGTTGTTTTTTTTTCTTGTTTTTAACATTTTAATTTCATTTACTTGCCTACCTTATCATTTTCCTTATTCATGTATTTGTTGTATGTACTCTGTACTGTTTACATGTTATTGGACTCATAGAACTGTTCACCTTTGAGTGGGTCGGGATTGTGGGAGGGGTAAAAAAATGGGGAAAAATGTTGGAATGGAAGTCCTCTATGTCACGCTGTACTGATGTGTTGCTACCTGTGGAATTGCTTCCAATAAAGAAAGTTATAAAAAAAAAAAAAAAAAAAAAAATTAATGAAAAGGTGACCATCATGTCCAAGCTCAAGGACGTCTGGAATCAGGCAGTGAAGTTTTCTCTTGGGAAGGGCAAACTTGATGCAAAAGAGAGGTTCATGCTCAAGTTAGACAAGTTATTTGATATTTTAACTTGCAAGTGTCAGATAACCAATTGTGAGGAAGAAGGCTGTGAGGGCTGTGTGAACCAAGCCCACATTAACTGTTCCTGCAGCAGAGAGAAAAAGATTCCTGTTAAGGAGCTTGCCTACATCAAGGGCCAGAATGAGAAGGTTGGAAGTAAAGGTCCCCACCAAATGGGGGGCCCTGATCTGCCAGAGCACAAGAGACAGGTGAAGCAATTGGAAAGACAGGGGATGGAGAAGAAGGGAGAGGAAAGGAGAAGGAGCAAGGGGGAAAGTTCTGCAGCAGCAGAGAAGGCAGCCAAGAAGGACATCGAGAGATTTTTAGCAGATGGTGATGAGGATCTTGAAGTGGAGAGAAGTGGTGCTGAAGATGAGTTTGTCCCTGAAACTGACCCTGAACCTGCAGCTCCAGTTTAGGTACAGACAAACTATGATGAGATTCCAAACATAGCCCTTGCTAGTGTAAGGTATGGCATAGGGCTGAGGCCAACTGCAGCCATAGCAACTGCAGCCCTGATTGATGCGGGAATCATCACAGAAGACGACACAAGTAAAGTGATTGATAAGAACAAGGTCAAGAGAGCACAGGAGAAGTTGATGAGAGAGCTGGGAGAAGAGTTTGAGGAAAAGTGCAGGGAGGAAGGTGGGATCTCCTGTATCCTCTTTGATGGGTGGATTGACCTGACCAATGTGATGATGGAGGCTGAGGGCAGTGTCCAGTCTTTTCCTGCAAAGATCAAGGAAGAACACTATAGTGTCGTTAGTGAGCCAGGCAGCAACTATCTGTTCCACTTCACCCCAGAGAAAGCAAGTAAAGAGGAGTCACATGCAGAGAAGATTGCTAAGGTCCTGTTTGCCTGACTGAAAGAGCGGGGTTTCGATAAGACCTTGTGGGCCATTGGAGGAGACTCAACAAATGTCAACACTGGTGTGAAAGCTGGAGTCATGCGCAAGCTGGAGCTGCACATTAGGAGAAAGCTGGTCTGGTTGGTGTGCAACCTGCACACTGGTGAACTTCCTCTATGCCATCTCATTGTTGCCCTTGATGGCCCTACTCTGTCAGACAACAAATTATCTGGGATACTGTTACAGAATTGGATATCAATCTAAACTTCCCCCGGATCTCTGTTGGCCCACCACTGATCAAGCTGTCTGACAAGGTAATTCAAGATCTCTCAACTGATCAACACTATGGGTATAAAATTGTCTGTGTAGTCAGGGATGGAGTGCAAGGATAGCTCTGTTGTGTCACGCCGGTGTGGTAATGTCTTGTCTTGGGGTTTTGTCTTGTCATTTCCTGTTTTATTTTGAAAATAACTCCCTTCTCGTTTCAGGTCACTTGCCCTTCCTCATGTGTTCCCTGGTCTGATGTCATCCCTGATCCCTGATTGTTGTCACCTGTTGCTCGTTATCCCTCTGTGTATTTAAGTCTGCGTCTCCCCTTGTCTTGTGCCAGTTCGTTCTTTGTCACGTCAAGAGCCACAGCCTTACCAAGCCAAGTTTGTATTTTTGCGTTCCTGTTTTTCCATGTGCATTATTTTTCATAGCCTGTTTTTCCTCCCTGTGGAGCGGTCTTTTGTTTGTTCTTTTTATATTAGAAATTAAAGCCTTTTTTACTGCCGCTGCCCTGCATCTGAGTCCTCCCTCCTTGCCAAACCTGACAGAACGAACTGGCCAGTAAGGACCCAGCAGAGCAGCAGCTAAGAAATATGGACCTAGCAGCCTTTTTTTTATGTGGCTCAACGCATGAGCTCCGGGAGGCTACCTACCGACTCCAGTGTCTCCAGGCCGAGCACCGGCATGCTGAGGGAGAGGAGGAGAGGCAGTCGGCCCTGGCGAGGGCCAGGGAGCTGGTTTCCGCCAGCCCGTGGCTCAGGGGCTCATTGCCTGCCTGGGTCAGGGGCTTCCTCCTAACCCCTGAGCTCCAGCCATCCTCAGTCACAGCCATGCCACCAGACTATGTTGTAGCCACCGCACAGCTTCCCGGCTCCGGCCCCGACCCGTTTTGGGGTACTCGCCTGGCCCGGGGAGGGCCAAGGAGCGTCCAGCTGGCTAACCGGCAGTTGGCTCGTCGGTTGCCGGCCTCGAGGAGGGGCGGCACGAGGAAGCGAGCCTCCCCGATTCTGCGCTCATCGGTTCTGACGGGGGTTCGTCCGTCACCAGTTCCAGCGGAGGCCCGCCCGTCCAAGCCAACGGTCCAGGCCTTAGCCACAGCCAAGCATCCAGCCCAGGCCTTAGCCACAGCCAAGCATCCAGCCCAGGCCTTAGCCACAGCCAAGCATCCAGCCCAGGCCTTAGCCACAGCCAAGCATCTAGCCAAGGCCTTAGCCACAGCCAAGCATCCAGCCCAGGCCTTAGCCACAGCCAAGCATCCAGCCCATGCCTTAGCCACAGCCAAGCATCCAGCCCAGGCTTTAGCCACAGCCAAGCATCCAGCCCACGCCTCGGTCACTGGCCTTCAGTCGGCGGCCCGGTCGACACCTGCCAGTGGTCTTCAGTCGGCGATCCGGTCGACACCTGCCAGTGGTCTTCAGTCGGCGGTCCGTGGTCTTCAGTCGGCGGTCCGGTCGACACCTGCCATTGGCCTTCAGTCGACGGTCCGGTCGACACCTGCCAGTGGTCTTCAGTCGGCGGTCCGGTCGACACCTGCCAGTGGTCTTCAGTCGGCGGTCCGGTCGACACCTGCCATTGGCCTTCAGTCGGCGGCCCGGTCGACACCTGCCAGTGGTCTTCAGTCGGCGGTCCGGTCGACACCTGCCAGTGGTCTTCAGTCGGCGATCCGGTCGACACTCTCCAGTGGTCTTCAGTCGGCGGCCCGTCCGTCACCAGTCCCGGCGGAGGATCGTCCGGCACCAGCCCAGACAGGGGACCGTCCCACACCTGCTCCTCGCAGCCTATTGGGGGTTCGCCTGTCACCAGTTCCTGTTCCGACGGGGGACCGTCCCGCGCCTGCTCCACGCAGCCTTCGGGAGGTCCGCTCGTCACCAGTTCCTGTTCCGACGGGGGGCCGTCCGACGCCTGCTCCACGCAGCCTTCGGGAGGTCCGCTCGTCACCCGTTCCGGTTCCGACGGGGGGCCGTCCGACGCCTGCTCCACGCAGCCTTCGGGAGGTCCGCAAGTCACCCGTTCCTGTCCAGACGGGGGGCCGTCCGACGCCTGCTCCAGGCAGCCCTCGGGAGGTCCGCTCGTCACCCGTTCCTGTCCAGACGGGGGGCCGTCCGACGCCTGCTCCACGCAGCCCTCGGGAGGTCCGCTCGTCACCCGTTCCTGTCCAGACGGGGGGCCGTCCGACGCCTGCTCCACGCAGCCTTCGGGAGGTCCGCTCGTCACCCGTTCCTGTCCAGACGGGGGGCCGTCCGACGCCTGCTCCACGCAGCCTTCGGGAGGTCCGCTCGTCACCCGTTCCTGTCCAGGCGGGGGGCCGTCCGACGCCTGCTCCACGCAGCCTTCGGGAGGTCCGCTCGTCACCCGTTCCTGTCCAGGCGGGGGGCCACCCTACGCCTGCTCCACGCAGCCCTCGGGAGGTCCGCTCGTCACCCGTTCCTGTCCAGACTGGGGGCCGTCCGACGCCTGCTCCACGCAGCCTTCGGGAGGTCCGCTCGTCACCCGTTCCTGTCCAGACAGGGGGCCGTCCTACGCCTGCTCCACGCAGCCTTCGGGAGGTCCGCTCGTCACCCGTTCCTGTCCAGACGGGGGGCCGTCCTACGCCTGCTCCACGCAGCCTTCGGGAGGTCCGCTCGTCACCCGTTCCTGTCCAGACGGGGGGCCGTCCTACGCCTGCTCCACGCAGCCTTCGGGAGGTCCGCTCGTCACCCGTTCCTGTCCAGACGGGGGGCCGTCCTACGCCTGCTCCACGTCGCCTTCCTGAGCGGTCCCGCCCGCTAGGTCGCCCTCATGCCCGGCCTCCTGAGCGGTCCCGCCCGCTAGGTCGCCCTCATGCCCGGCCTCCTGAGCGGTCCCGCCCGCTAGGTCGCCCTCACGCCCGGCCTCCTGAGCGGTCCCGTCCGCTAGGTCGCCTTCACGCCCGGCCTCCTGAGCGGTCCCGTCCGCTAGGTCGCCCTCATGCCCGGCCTCCTGAGCCCTGCCTCCTGGCCCCCTCCACCCGCCCTACGTATCATGGACCCTAGGGACATCTGGGATCTGTCCCTTAAGGGGGGGGTACTGTCACGCCGGTGTGGTAATGTCTTGTCTTGGGGTTTTGTCTTGTCATTTCCTGTTTTATTTTGAAAATAACTCCCTTCTCGTTTCAGGTCACTTGCCCTTCCTCATGTGTTCCCTGGTCTGATGTCATCCCTGATCCTTGATTGTTGTCACCTGTTGCTCGTTATCCCTCTGTGTATTTAAGTCTGCGTCTCCCCTTGTCTTGTGCCAGTTCGTTCTTTGTCACGTCAAGAGCCACAGCCTTACCAAGCCAAGTTTGTATTTTTGCGTTCCTGTTTTTCCATGTGCATTATTTTTCATAGCCTGTTTTTCCTCCCTGTGGAGCGGTCTTTTGTTTGTTCTTTTTATATTAGAAATTAAAGCCTTTTTTACTGCCGCTGCCCTGCATCTGAGTCCTCCCTCCTTGCCAAACCTGACATGTTGGAGATAGGACCAGTGAACCACAGCCGTTGGCTCACCACAGCGAACAGACTTCTCAGGCTCTGGGTGTCAAAGCACGGACTTAAAGGAAAGAACCTGAAGAATCTGCGATTCATTGTGGAATTTATCATTGGAGTGTACTATCCATGTTGGTTCAAAGTGAAGGTCAATCACTCCTGGATTGAAGGGCCTAGGCACATCCTGTTTCAGCTGGACTGCCTCAAATCCCAGAGGAAGGAGGTGCTGGACATTGTGATGCCAACTGTGAAAAGATCTGCTTGGTATGCCCACAGTGAAGCCCTCATCCAGACACTGTTGTGCTCTGAGGATCAGAAGGAGAGGATTGAGGGGGTGGAGAGAATCCTGGCTATCAGGGGAGATGGGGACCCAGACACTCAGTTGGGGGACTCCTCTGTCAGGACCAGAAAGACACGGGACATCAACTGTGATGCTTCCACCATTGGTGACTTGATCAGCTGGTCAGAGGGTGTACCACCACTCACCTGCTCTCTAAGCACTTCAGAGGTGAAGAACTTCATCAACACCCCCATGAAGGTGCCCAACTGGCCTTGCCACACACAGAGCATTGAGAGGGTTGTGAAAATGGTGACTGAGGCTTCTGCCAAATACTTCTCACAGGAAAAGAGAGATGGAGGGATCAGGGCTCAAGAGACCAGCAGGAGACTGATGTCCAAAAATGAATCAAAGCAGGACTTGTGCAACCTGACAATGTTCATGCATTAACCTGTTATATGGAAATTTGAATTGGATTTGCCCATTAATTTCCCTAACATCTTTTTATATCTTACAAAGGGTTTCGAAAGGGTAGAATTAGTTATTTAAATACAAAATTGATGTAGGTTAGAGTTATCCAATTAAAAAAATAAACTCGTATTTGAATTCCTCATTAAAAAATACATAATTTAGACACCCCTCATGTTAGGGTTTCCTTTATATTCAAGTTTTCACATAAGTATGGCCCGCCCTAATACTACATACACGCACACACACGCACACACACACACACACACACACACACACACACACACACACACAAATACACATGCACACATACATCTGCACACTCTTACTACCGGCAATAAGGAGACATGGCAAGGCACTGAGGATGGAGGAAGCGCCGTCGTTGGGGCCATCTACGCTGGGAGGAGCCACAGGCTGTGCCACGGGGGGCACCAGTGCCCAGGCCCTCCGACCCTGACAGACAACAGCTGGTCGGGCCGAAGCGACCCAAGGACAGCACCCCCAGCAGCAGCCCGGACTCAGCTCCCAGCATGGAGGACCCCCCCGGAGGAAACCCTTAACAAAAGATAAATAAATGGAGTGAACAGTTAAAAGGATAAGAATACGTAAGATAATAAATAAAACAAAATAGAACCGTAGGTAAATAAAACAAATACAATTATTTAAGATTAAAATCGTCTTAAAAACAAGATAGAAGGAACAACATAAAATACCATAGAACACATAAGAATTGAAAAGGAATTTATAATATAAGTTAAAAGCCTGATTAAAAAGGTGTGTCTTTAACCTGCCTTTAAAAATGTCAACAGTCTCTGCAGACCTGAGGTTCTCCGGCAGGCTGTTCCATAGGTGGGGCCGTAATGGTGCCTCACGACCTTCAAGGTCCGCGAGGGTTGATATGGTAAAAGCAGTTCAGATAAGAAGGAGGGCGCAAGGCCATTAAGACATTTAAAAACCAGTAAAATAACCTTAAAATCGATCCTGAAGCGGACGGGGAGCCAATGCAGCGATTTTAAAACTGCGGCTGAGTTCTGTAGTAATTGGAGATTTAGAGTACTCTTTTTGGGAAGACCAGAGAGCAGGGCATTACAATAATCTAGACGTCAGGAAATAAAAGCATGCATTTGCACCAGCGGCGGCACCAGAAAATTATTATTGGGGGGGCAATGAGGGGGTCTGATTGTTTATAGGAGGTGCTAGTGAATCCTGACACCAACAAATAATACTATAATAGATGTACTGTTCCTGTGGCCGTGCTGATACACTACATATTGTCGAATGCAAGTTACTAAACGTTTATCATAAACCAAACACAAGCATATTTAACTACTTTTAATGAAATGAAGTTCCAAACAACAAGCACAAAAAACAATACAAATCCACCACAGAGAACATCTGTGGATTTACAAGAGTGTAACTGAGAATTGTAGCACAGTGTTGTATACAGTATACTCTTAGAACTGTCTCTTAACTTACTAAATATGTTTTCTCTCTCCTTCTGTTCTCCTCTCATTCACTCTCCACTCCTGTCTTCCTCCCTTCTTCTCCTCCTCACTCACTCCCCACTCCTGTCTTCCTCTCCTCTTCCTCCCTTCTTGTCCTCTAAACTCTGCTTCACTCGCTCTCCAATGCTGTCTTTCTCTCTTCTCCTCTCCCCTCCTCCTTTCTCTGTTCTCCTCTGGGCTCCACTGAAACTGCTGAAACAACCACACACACACACACACACACACACACACACACACACACACACACACACACACACAGGCTAAATACGACATGTACAATTGACATAATATTAGGCAAACAATAAGTAGCAATTCAAACCTGTCAAAAAATAATTGTGTACTCACTGGTCACAACAGAACGATCCGCCTGTTATGATTGGCTGCAAAGCGGTTAATGACTGCATCGACATCCAGTTCTTTGGCCCGACTTGAACTGATTGCCAGCACACCCAGATTGCTGGTTCGAGCATCTCCACTTTTGTTCCTCAAGTAGGTTTTCAAACGGCGTAAGCAAGAAAAGCTCCTCTCACATGCAGCTGATGTGACGGGCAGTGTCATTGAGATACACACAAGCTTGAACAGGTCAACAAATGCTTCCTTGTATGGCTTCAATAGCACCAGCACATCATGGGTGGTGTTGACAATGTCCCCCCTTTGTTTTTTCCTCTCAATAAGTCTTTTTAACTGGTGAAGTTCTGCTGAGAGGTTTTCTTCCAATACACCATAGTGTTCAGCCATGGGCAAAAGAGCATCATTTTCCAAGAATGTCTTGTGTTTGGGGTTAAGAGCTGCTGCTCCTTTTAGAACGTGGCAGCTTTCAGAAGAAAAACGCCTCTCCAGTTCACCAATTAATCGGTTGATTACTGGGAAAAAGCAGTGGTTCTGATAGTCTTCTGAAGTTTCCAGTGGCTCTTTTGATCCTGTTTGGCTGTTCACCACATACTCCTGCAGGTAGCGGGGCTGCTTTTTTCTCCTCACCTGTGGGCGCTGCATGTCAATGCCAACTGTCTCACACATATCACTGGCACACTCCCAGATTTGAGTCCATGTTTCAGCATTGCGTTTGTCATTGAGGGCATCAACAACTGCAAAGACCAGATCAACGGCAGATGCCAGCTCCAAATCTGTGGCCTGTAGATGATCAGATAAGTTCTTTGTGAGACTGAATATGCTCTCCAACATACAGATGTGCAGAACAAACTGTACATCAATCAGTCCAATCAGTGATCTTGCTTCAGTAGCTCTGTGAGCATTCGTCTGGTTGCTCACATCCGCAAGAGTTGCTAAAATAGCAGGGAGAGTTCTTTTAATTGCCCACAGTGTAGAATATTGGCAGGCCCATCTGGTATCTGATAGTCTTTTCAATTCCACTGCGTGTTTGGTGGGCTGAAGTTCTTGTTGCTTCTCCATGAACACTTTGTGAGTCAGTAGGTGCGTTTCCATCAGCTGTTTAGATGCGCATCTAGATGTATCGCATCGGAAAATGATGATGGAAACGCCGTGATTCGCATTAAAATCCCCTGATTCGCACAAAATGAAATACGCTCGCTATGGCCGGGTTTTGGTTGATTCGAATGGGATGGAAACAGCTGTATGCGAATCAAGTGTGACGTAGCGCACTTTCACCCCGACTGGCCCACCACCACACTCCAAAAGTCCCTCTGACGCCTCCTTTCCCACTCATAGGGGCGTCGGCGGCGGAGACGGTTCTCTCGCTGGGCCAGGGCATTAATTAAGGCAGCTTGCTGTCTTCTCCTCCTGACAGCCCCTCTAATGGCCAGGACCAACTGCGCCGCAAGATCGAGCACCACTTGAGCGAGTGTAATTAATGACTGAAGTCCTCTCTCCATTGTAAAACATCAAAACACCACATCAAAACACCGGCAGGAAGACGACGGAATGTTTACAGGCTGGTTGCCATGCCAACCAGCGGAAAATCTCGCGTGACTTAGAAAACTCGCGCGAATTTGTAGTTTTCACCAAAGTCCGTTCTTTTGATGGAAACACACATGATTCGAATTTCTTTTAATGCGCATTTCCCAGTAATTCGAATCACTTTGGATGGAAACATGGCTACTGTCCCAGAAAAGAAGTTGTACAGTATCTTCACGGTTGCGAAGCATTCTCCAACTGGTTTTACATTATGAACACAGTCAACTAAAACTAAGTTGAATCTGTGTGCATAGCAGTGTATGTAAAGCGTGTGTGGCACTTCTTGGTGAAATTTTTCCTGGACACCGTTGTTGCACCCCGACATGACAGATGCCCCATCATAGCACTGTGCAATGTATGCATATTTGTCTATGTTCCACTTAGCCAGTGTTTGTTTCACTGACTTTTGTAAAGACTCTGCATCCAAGCCAACTGCAGAAACAAAGGCCAGAAACTCTTCTTGAATGCTATCGTTGTTTAGGTAACGCAGAACAACAGATATCTGCTCTTTTTTGCTCACATCCTTTGTTTCATCCACCATTAAAGCAAAGTGCTCTGCCAGTTTAACCTCATTGCTCACTTGTTCCCTCACCATGCTGGCCTTAATATCAAACTGCTCATTTTGTATATCATGATGCTCTGTCATGAGCTCTCTCTCTCTGCCTGGTAACTCACTAATTGCATTCATTAGCTCCACCTGTCTCTGCTCTGCTCCCGTTTACCTGCCAGCTGCATTGCATTTCCCACTCACCCCTCCAGTATAAAGAGTCCTGCTTTTCAGCTCGGCCTTGTCAGACCGTCTGCGAAGTTGCTTACGTATCGTGCTTCACTGGCTTTACACCCTGACTCCTCTACAACCCGGACCTGCCTGTAAACCTGCCTGATCTTCTGCCCTGGAAAACCCGACCTGCCTTCTCCTCTGAACCTGCCTGATCTTCTGCCCTGGAAAACCCGACCTGCCTTCTCCCCTGAACCTGCCTGATCCTCTGCCCTGGAAAACCAGACCTGCCTTCTCCTCTGGACCTCCCTGATCTTCTGCCCGGTAAACCGACCTGCCTTTCTGTCTTCTGACTACGATCACTGCTTTGCCCTGAACTGCACTACTGCCTCGACTCATCTGTCCTGTTGTGTGTGTGTTCCCCCCCAGGATTCCCAGCCCCTCTGCGGGTCAGCACGGACGCTCCACCACCACCTGCACGAGACGTCTCTGGGGAACGCACACACACAGGCTCACGACATCGCACTCCCTTTCCCCCTCTGGAACCCTCAATAAAACTCTTAAAACGTGACGCACTTGTGGTCCTCATCTGTCTGGTCTGTGACAGTACGGTCTGACCAGCATGGACCCAGCGCACGACACACCCCGCATGGAACCCCCGACTGCCATGCAGCGCCTGGAACATGCAGAGGGAGAGATGCATCGGATGGCTGGAGACCTCTCCTCATTGATTCAGCTCGGTCACCAACATCAACAGCATATCCAACAGCAGCAACAACAGCTAGCCCAGGTCCTGCAAATGCTCACAAACCTGACCTCTCCGTCTGCTCATGACCCCCCCCCCCTCCAGCTACACCTGCAACTGCTCTGTCTGCGCCGTCTCTCCTCTCTGCCCCAGCACCTCTTCAGCATTCAATTGTTCCAGACCCCAACGCTCCTGTTCCAGCTCCCTGTGCCCCTGAGCCAAGGATCGGCAACCCAGAACGTTTCGACGGCGACCCGGCTCATGTACGGGCATTCTTAACCAGCTGCCGGGTCCAGTTTTCGCTACAGCCCAGGACCTTCGCCACAGAGGGGGCCAAAGTGGGGTACGTTATTACACACCTGACGGGCCGGGCTCGACTGGGGGGAACCGCTGAGTTTGACCGGCAGACCCCAGCTTGCGCTTCCTTCGATGCCTTCACCCAGGAGATGTTAATGGTGTTCGACCTGGGCTCATCAACGGCGGAGGCGTCCAGGGAACTGATGACCATCCGCCAGGGGAACCGGACTGCGGCGGACTACTCCATTGATTTCCGAACCCTGGCAAGGCGCAGCTCATGGAACGGGGCCGCACTAGTGGATACCTTCCTTCACAGGCTGGCGGATTATGTGAAGGATGACCTCGTCTCGCATGACCCACCCTCAACACTCGATGAGGCCATCGCCCTTGCCGTTTGTATCGACCGTCGGATCCAGACCCGTCGACGGGAGAAGGGACGCTCCACCCAGCCATCTGTCCGCACCCTGAATCTTTCGGCTGCTCGGCCACCCTCTTCAGCCACTCCCCAGAGCCAGCTCGACCCGCCAGAACCCATGGAGATTGGTCGTGCCTCTCTCACTCCTGCAGAGCGCCAGCGTCGCCTCTCATCCAACCTCTGCCTGTACTGTGGGGCCAATGGTCATTGTGTCGCCACCTGTCCAGTAAAAGCCGGAGCTCCACCAGCCGTAAGCCCCTGTTTCAAGTTCGACTGGTCCTCTCCAAAACCACCCATACTTTAGCCGCCCTGGTGGACTCCGGTGCCGAGGCTAACATCATGGACATCAAGCTGGCCCACCAGTTGGGGTTGGAGAGTCAACATCTGCCCTGTCCTGTCCCAGCCCGAGCTCTGGATGGCCATCTCCTTGGCACAGTCACCAGCGTCACTGCCCCCATCTCAATGTTGCTGTCAGGTAACCACCATGAAACTATCCATTTTCACCTGCTCCGCTCCCCAGGCCAACCCCTCATCCTGGGCTACCCATGGCTTCGCCAGCATAACCCCCACCTTGACTGGACGACTGGGACAATCACTGAGTGGGGTAAGGACTGCCACCGGACCTGTTTGCACTCCGCCATGCTACCCTCCAGTTCGGTGCCCACCGATTCTGTCCCTGACCTCTCTAACGTCCCCACGTGCTATCACAGACTCCGGGAGGTGTTCAACAAGGCCAAGGCCACTTCTCTGCCCCCACATCGGCCCTACGACTGTGCCATAGACCTCCGTCCAGGAACCGCTCCACCCAAGGGTGGTCTCTACTCTCTTTCTGCCCCCGAAAGAGGAGCCATGGAAGACTACATCAACAACTCCCTGGCAGCCGGAATCATCCGTCCGTCTTCTTCCCCTGCTGGTGCTGGGTTCTTCTTTGTGGGGAAGAAAGATGGGTCCCTCCGTCCCTGCATCGACTACCGGGGCTTAAAAGACATCACCATCAAGAACCGGTATCCTCTTCCCCTGCTCACCTCTGCCTTCGAGTTGCTCCAGGGAGCCACGGTCTTCACCAAACTTGACCTGAGGAATGCTTACCACCTCGTGCGGATAAGGGAGGGAGATGAGTGGAAGACGGCATTTAACACCCCCACTGGCCATTATGAGTACCTGGTGATGCCAACGCTCCAGCAGTGTTCCAGGCTCTGGTCAATGATGTCTTACGGGACATGCTGAACAAATTCGTCTTTGTGTACCTGGACGACATCTTGATCTTCTCACGTACCCTGTCCGAACACACCCGCCATGTCCAGCTAGTCCTTAATCGTCTCCTGGAGAACTCCCTGTATGTCAAGGCAGAGAAGTGTGAATTCCATGCTCGATCCGTGGTCTTCCTGGGATACATTGTGGCAGAGGGGAGCATCCAAATGGATCCAGTCAAGGTCTCGGCTGTGACTTCATGGCCCTTACCAGAGAACAGGAAGAAGCTTCAGCAGTTCCTCGGGTTTGCCAATTTCTACCGCAAGTTCATCCGTAACTACAGCACCATTGCCTCCCCTCTCACCGCCCTGACTAGTCCCAAACTGCCATTCATCTGGACCTCGGCAGCCGACGACGCCTTCAGTATCCTCAAGTCACGCTTCACTTCTGCCCCCATCCTTCAGATGCCTGACCCAGACCGGCAGTTCATTGTAGAGGTGGATGCCTCTGATGTCGGAGTTGGCGCGGTGCTCTCTAAACGAGCGGCAGAGGATGGCAAACTCCACCCCTGTGCATTCTTCTCTCGTCGACTTTCGCCATCTGAACAAAATTACGACATCGGCAACAGGGAGCTGCTGGCAGTCAAACTCGCTCTGGAGGAGTGGCGCCACTGGCTGGAGGGCTCAATAGTTCCATTCCTGGTCTGGACCGACCATAAGAATCTTGAGTACATCCGCTCCGCCAAACGACTGAACCCCAGACAGTCCCGCTGGGCTCTGTTCTTCACCCGCTTCGACTTTACACTGTCTTACCGTCCTGGGTCACGCAACACCAAGCCTGATGCCCTGTCCCGTCAGTTTCAGAGAGACGATATGCATACCAAGGAACCCGTGCCCATCCTGCCTGGCCCCTGTGTTGTTGCTGCCCTAACCTGGGATGTTGAACAGCAAGTACAGGAGGCTCTCCGCAACCACCCTGGACCCAGTTCATGTCCTGCAGACCGTCTCTTTGTCCCCGAAGAGTTGAGATCCCAGGTCCTACAGTGGGGACACAACTCCCGTCTTGCTTGCCACCCTGGATCCACTCGGACCTGCCATCTGCTCACCCAGCGGTTCTGGTGGCCGTCTCTAAAGAGGGACGTTCGAGAGTTTGTTCGTGCCTGTCCCACCTGTAACCAAAACAAGTCATACAACCAGCCCCCAGCTGGCCTACTCCAGCCACTACCTGTGCCCTCACGACCTTGGTCGCATGTCTCTCTGGACTTTGTTACTGGCCTACCCCCATCTGACGGCATGACTGTCATCCTCACTATAGTGGATCGTTTTAGCAAGATGGCACACTTCGTCCCCCTCCCGAAGCTGCCATCTGCCAAGGAGACCGCCCAGGTGGTCCTAGACCACGCCTTCCGGATACACGGGTTGCCAGGGGATGTCGTCTCGGACCGGGGTCCGCAGTTCGCTTCCGCCTTCTGGAAGGAGTTCTGCCATCTGCTGGGGGCCACAGTCAGTTTATCCTCTGGATTTCACCCCCAGTCCAATGGCCAGTCGGAGCGGGTAAACCAGGAGCTAGAGAAGGCACTCCGTTGCATGGCATCTTCCAACCCCCGGGCCTGGGCAAAACAACTGACATGGGTGGAGTATGCACACAACTCTCTTACCTGCTCTGCCACTGGCATGTCACCCTTCCAGTGTGTGTATGGCTACCAACCGCCTCTCTTCGCCAGCCAGGAGGGGGAGGTCACCTGTCCATCAGCCCTGGCCTATGCCCGACAATGCCGCCGTACCTGGTCTCAGGCCCGCGCCACACTCCTCAGATCTGCCACCAGCTACGCCATCGGGGCCAACCGTCGGAGGACTCCGGCACCGACCTACCAGGTGGGCCAGAAGGTGTGGCTGTCGGCCAAGGACCTGCCACTCAGAGTTGAGTCACGAAAGCTGGCTCCACGGTTCCTTGGTCCATTCCCCATCCAGAAGATCATCAGTGCAACTGCTGTCCGGCTCCAACTACCCAGGTCCATGAGAGTGCACCCCACGTTTCATGTCTCCAAGATAAAGCCAGTTTACGAGAGCCCGCTGGTTCCGGCTGCACCCCCTCCTCCTCCTCCGCGTCTCGTAGACGGAGGTCTGGTCTACTCCGTCCGGCGACTGCTTCGGTCCAGGCGACGGGGCAGAGGAAATCAGTACCTGGTGGACTGGGCAGGTTACGGTCCAGAGGAAAGGACCTGGGTGCCTGCCAGACGGATTGTGGATCGGACTCTCATCACTGAGTTCCATCGTCGGCATCCTGACCAACCCTCTGTCCAGCGTGGCCACCCAAGGGGGTCCCGACGTGTTACCTGTCCGACACCTGAAGCTGGGCCGGACCCGGCACCTGACCTGGATTCTGATCGATCAGAGGAATTCTGACCCTCCGCCGGCTTCCCCCTCCGCCCGCCCGGCTTGGTGATGCTTCTTGGGGACTTCTGGGGCCGTCCCTTAGGGGGGGGGTTCTGTCATGAGCTCTCTCTCTCTGCCTGGTAACTCACTAATTGCATTCATTAGCTCCACCTGTCTCTGCTCTGCTCCCGTTTACCTGCCAGCTGCATTGCATTTCCCACTCACCCCTCCAGTATAAAGAGTCCTGCTTTTCAGCTCGGCCTTGTCAGACCGTCTGCGAAGTTGCTTACGTATCGTGCTTCACTGGCTTTACACCCTGACTCCTCTACAACCCGGACCTGCCTGTAAACCTGCCTGATCTTCTGCCCTGGAAAACCCAACCTGCCTTCTCCTCTGAACCTGCCTGATCTTCTGCCCTGGAAAACCCGACCTGCCTTCTCCCTTGAACCTGCCTGATCCTCTGCCCTGGAAAACCCGACCTGCCTTCTCCTCTGGACCTCCCTGATCTTCTGCCCGGTAAACCCACCTGCCTTTCTGTCTTCTGACTACGATCACTGCTTTGCCCTGAACTGCACTACTGCCTCGACTCATCTGTCCTGTTGTGTGTGTGTTCCCCCCCAGGATTCCCAGCCCCTCTGCGGGTCAGCACGGACGCTCCACCACCACCCGCACGAGACGTCTCTGGGGAACGCACACACACAGGCTCACGACATCGCACTCCCTTTCCCCCTCTGGAACCCTCAATAAAACTCTTAAAACGTGACGCACTTGTGGTCCTCATCTGTCTGGTCCGTGACATGCACATATTTGGCATTCCCAGGTCCACTGGATAATTTCTTTGAGACAGTGCTGTCAAACTTTCCCAGTAGATTTAACAGTTCAAGAAAATTACCTCTGTTGGTGGACTGTTCATCTTCTTTGTTTCCTCTCTGTGCAATCGTTTGACATGCTGTAAACCGCAGTGATTCAACTACTGCTCGCATGTACTGCCTGTTTTCTTGCACAATCTTGTCATGTCCAGCATCAAGTTTTGTCAGGATCCTCGAACCACTTCTCACCCTCTCCTTAAACTCACACCAGCCTATCATAACTAGTTTGTGAGAAGCACTTACATTGTGCTGTGCAAGTTTCTCTGCTCCTTTCCTCCAGTTTCGGAACCCGTCATGGGTGAAGCTCTTTTCTGCGTGACCCCGGGAATGATGGAAAAAATGTCTACAGGCATAACAAAAAGCCGCATCAACTGACAGCGAGTATTCCAGCCACGAGTACTGTTTGAACTTCAAGTGGCTAAAACTCCTCAATGTTAGCTGGGATCCAAATGTCCGACGCGGGTATGTTTTAAGTTGAGGCTGCCTCGGTCCCTCTGCTGGGTCTTGACTTACATCCACAGGGCCACCAGGATTCCCGCCACCCGCCATCGCAGTTACGGTGCTCGGCGTAGCGCTCCCTTCACTCCCCGCTTCTTGCGCCACATTTTCGGGAAAGTTAGTCTCCGTGTCTTGTGTAAAAGACGGTGCCGCCGCTGATGCCGCCGTCGCTGACGCCGAAGCGGCTGATGCCGCCGACGCCGATGCCGCAGGCGCAGACTCCTCACCTACTACTGCCCCTTCGTCATCCTTGCTTTCATCCTCATCCTCCTAGTCCGTCATCACTCTGTCCTGCGTCCGTAAATCCCCACCACCATCGTCCACTCTTATTCGCTTTTTGGCTATAACAAATCGGACTCTGGCTATGTTCTTAAGATGATAAAAACCTATTTTTGTCATATTTCTGATATGTTGGATAAAATTCAGCTCAGAATCAAAAATCACGCCCAGATCTTTTACTAATTGTGTTGGTTTAAGATATTGAAGTTTTGGTAAAAGTTTCTCTCTCTGGCCTTCAGGACCTATAACTAAAACCTCAGTTTTGTCCTGGTTGAGCTGTAGGAAGTTCACTGCCATCCATGACTTGATGTCTACAATGCAGTTAAAAAGAGCATCAATTTGCCCTGTGTCATCAGGAGACACGGCCATGTACAGTTGTTGAAGCTGATGCCATGTCTCCTGATGCCATCCCCAAGAGGAAGCATGTAAAGATTAAAAAGAAGTGGACCTAAAACTGACCTTTAGGGAACCCCACATCCACTTTCATGGGTTCCTGAGGAACATGTGTCCATACTTACATAAAAACATCGGTCTGTGAGATAACAACAAAACCAGTTGAGGACAGTACCAGAGAGGCCGACCAGATGGCCGAGTCTGTTTAATAAAGTGTGATGGTCTACTCTATCAAAAGCGGCGCTTAGATCCAGTAGAACCAACACTGTGTGCTTTTTGTTATCTAAATTCCATCTGATGTTGTTTAAAATCTTTAAAAGTGCTGTCTCGGTACTGTGGTTTCTCCTAAAACCAGACTGATGTTTCTCTAAGAAGTTATTTCTGTTTAAAAAGTCATTAACTTGGTTAAAAAACAGTTTTTCTAAAATTTTACTTAAAAACGGTAAGTTGGATACAGGTCGGTAGTTATTAAAAACATTGGGATCCAAGTTGCTCTTCTTAAGGGGCTTCACCACCGCCGTTTTGAAGGCGGTGGGAAAGACGCCCGTCTGAAGAGAGCAATTGATAATGTTTAAAACCTGTTCCTCAAAGAATCCATAAAATGATTTTAAGAGTGATGTGGGAATCGAATCTAAAAGGCAGGTTGTTGGGTTTACCTGGGAGAATACTCGACCTAGTGTCCTTGCATCAACCAGGGCAAAACTCTCCAGTGTTTCCTCAGGTAAGGACATCAGTTCAGGTGTGTTAACAGATAAAACTAGGGGATAAAAGGCAGGATCTGATGTCCTTGATTTTGGTTCTGAAGTGGTCTGCAAAGTTCTCGCAAAGATCATCTGTGGGTGTCTTAAAAACTTTAGTAGAGTTAGAACCTGTTAAAATATCGAAGGTGGAGAAGAGGAACCGGGGGTTGTTTTTATGGTTGGTGATGAGTTTTGAGAAATGGGAAATGTGTGCCTTTCTGACTGCATAATTGTAGGTTTGGAGTTGTTGACGTAAAATGTCATTGTAGACTGTTAATTTACTTTTTGATGATGGATGATGTGCTGATGAAGTGTAATGATTACGGGGATGGGTGAAGTGTTGGTGAGACTATGAGGTCCAAGTCCGGTGTTGTGGGTATGGTGGTCAGAGGTGGAGCTGAATGAGTATTACAGGATACAACAAATACCCTCCCATTAGATCACTGCAGAATACAGCAGGAATAACTCAATGTTCTCCTTAATTACTGTGCACATATCATCAACACCCCGTGACCCTAAATACAGGATTAGCGGTAGAAAATGGATGGATGGATGGATATCATCAACACACATAAATACAGCCATTAAGTGTTTGTCAGGTAAGGAAGACAAAAATCAATGTTCATTTTTTAACATGATCTTTTATTAATTGGACAATTTCTGTTGCCACTAAGTAAAATGGTTTCTGGACATGAGAACCAACATGAGGACCAACATGAGCGGACCAACATGAGGACCAACATGAGCGGACCAACATGAGGACCAACATGAGCGGACCAACATGAGGACCAACATGAGGACCAACATGAGCGGACCAACATGAGCGGACCAACATTAGAACCAACATGAGCGGACCAACATGAGCGGACCAACATGAGGACCAACATGAGAACCAGCATGAGCGGACCAACATGAGGACCAACATGAGGACCAACATGAGCGGACCAACATTAGAACCAACATGAGGACCAACATGAGCGGACCAACATGAGGACCAACATGAGAACCAACATGAGAACCAACATGAGCGGACCAACATGAGGACCAACATGACCGCTCATGTTGGTCCTCATGTTGGTCCGCACCAACATGAGCGGACCAACATGAGGACAACATGAGAACCAACATGAGGACCAACATGAGAACCAACATGAGGACCAACATGAGGACCAACATGAGGACAAACATGAGAACCAACATGAGCACAAACATGAGAACCAACATGAGAACCAACATGAGGACCAACATGAGAACCAACATGAGGACCAACATGAGGACAAACATGAGGAACAACATGAGCGGACCAACATGAGCGGACCAACATGAGGACCAACATGAGCGGACCAACATGAGTGGACCAACATGAGCGGACCAACATGAGGACCAACATCAGCGGACCAACATGAGCGGACCAACATGAGAACCAACATGAGGACCAACATGAGGACCAACATGAGGACCAACATGAGAACCAACATGAGGACCAACATGAGAACCAACATGAGGACCAACATGAGCGGACCAACATCTGGACCAACATGAGCGGACCAACATCTGGACCAACATGAGGACCAACAGGAGGACCAACATGAGAACCAACATGAGGACCAGCATGAGGACCAACATGAGGACAAACATAAGAAACAACATGAGGACCAACATGAGCGGACCCACATGAGCGGACCAACATGAGCGGACCAACATGAGAACCAACATGAGGACCAACATGAGCGGACCAACATGTGGACCAACATGAGCAGACCAACATGAGCAGACCAACATGAGCTGACCAACATGAGCTGACCAACATGAGGGGCCTCCACCTCCCCGACAAGTGTCTCCATCTCATTTTCTGAGAAGTTACCCTTCTTTGCTCTTTTCTGGCCTGTCAGCATGATACACCGCACCGAGAACAATTGCATGCTGTTTCATTAATATACGGCTCAGCATTCACGAGGTGCTTTGCATTGGCCGCTATGGTTAAAAATTGGTGCGTACAAAGTGGGATTAGAGGATGATTCAGATACGAACACTTGTAGGTGATCTGTGATTTATAAAGGGAATATTGCGCACAGTTTGCATACACACGGTTTTTATAAATCTGATTGTTTTTGGCACAAGTCAACTTTGGCTTTTGCGCGTACGTACACTTTTAGTAAGGATCCTATGCACCGTTTTAGAAATAAGGCCCCTGATGATTTCAAGATGACCCAATTTCTTTGTTTTAATTTCCGAGTTTGGGAATCAAATCAAATGAAACTTTATGATTCAGACAAAGACATGTATTTGTAGGGGGATGAGCTGCAAGAAAATACACAAAAGCAGTTCTAAAAATATGCATTTGTAAAAAGGAACACTACTTTAGATTTCTGGTTTCTGGTTTCCCATGAGGTTTCGTGTCTTCTTCTCTGGTCTGAAGGACCCACATCCTGTCATCCACGTCATCTCGTCCACTTCCTGTCTTGTTAAAGTGGGCTAAGAGTGTCTCTGAATGCAGGAACCAAAGGTGGAGAGGGGTTTTTGTCCTATTCCTTCTTCCCTCCTGAGCTCGTTTGGGTCGACTGCATCATTAGAGCAGCGTCCCGACTCTAGTCAACATCAGGAGGCACAGGAGTCGCCATTAATGACATTAACAAGGCCGTGAAGACCAACGTGGTCTTTCTCAAGGTCACGCTTGATGGACAGACAACAAATCTCGGTGTAACAAGGTGGGCATGGCGGTGTGTGTGTGTGTGTGTGTGAGAAAAAGCTCTTTCTTGCAAAGTAAAGCTTTGCCCTGATGGTTCTTTGTATTTGAACAGCGGGTTTGAGAACACAGAAGTGACAGAGGAAATTAGAAAATCAACAGCACTCTTACTGAAACCACAACAGCAGGCACCTGTGGACAATCACTTTGTTAGCCACTGATTGGATGCAGGCTGCCATAAATGCCATCTCTCTGCTGCACACACACATGCAGAGCAAGTAGCTTCAGGGCAGTTGGGCTACTGTTTCTTTGACTGGGCTGCAGCCACGGAAACAGACATGGCTGGTGGAGTTCCTTTGGGGTACGTTTCTGCAACTATTCTCAGTCGTATGTGCCAACTTGTCGTCCCATTACTTCTGACCTTGACGTCTCGTTTCTCTGCAGGATCTTGCTGATTTGCCTAGTTCAAGCAGAGCATGTGTGCTGCTCATGGGCCACACAAGGTGAGCACAACCACAAATGTCTCCCCCTCATTTAGTGCTGTGATGAATAAACTGTGGATTTATATTCTTGTTTCTCTTGCAGCTCAGAGACAAAACAGCAACACATATGTTGGCTACTTGCAACAGAACGGTGGCACCTATCCCCAGAATCAACTCCGACAGGCCTCTGTTTCTCTGGCCTCAGCCCACAGCGGTAGCCTTGGCACAAAGACTGGAGCTAGCAGTGGTTATAGCCAGGCAACTTCCAGTAGTGGCCACACACAAACTGGTTCACAGCTAGCTAAAGGGGGCTATGCTAGAGCCGGGTTGGTGCAGAGCAGCTCAGTGTCAAAACCTAACTGGCAAACGACTGAAATGAATCAGATTGGTGTGCAGAATAAGCCAAGAAAGCGGTTTTCTGCCCTTTCTACTTCTATTGCTAGTGGAGCTTCTATTAGTAAATATGATCAAAATCTGAGTAGCAAGAAGAGCACGTGGCCAGTAAAGCAGGGTACACCACGTACGAGCAAACATCTGTCCAGCACGTCTAAATCTCTTCACAGTCCCAGGGAAAGCTACTCTTTCAGACCGGCCTCTTATCTATCTACAGCACAGACTGCTCCAGCTGCTGCTAAAACACCAGCCCTCAATGGGCCAAGGAGTGATTCCACCGCTATGAAGTCTTCCAGCCAGTTTAGCTCCAACAAAATCCCTGTACGGACGAGGACCTCAGCCAGTGCTGCTGGTAGACGAGTGTCTTCAGGTCGGAGGTCTGCAGCATCTCAACCTTCCCGTTTCTCACCTCTCCAAACTGAGAGTAGAAATAACCCCAGCAGGAGTCGTGTTGGAAAGCCATACCAAAGCAAACCGTTTCCTGTGAATGCAGGGAATGCCCAAGGAAGCTACAATCCTGCCATGACCTCAAGACAGGCAAGCTATAGCCCATCTCTTCCAGGGTCCAACCAACATGGTGCTCCGACTGGCTCCCAGGATCCCAAGAACGCCCCAACCAGAACCTACCACATCCCTCAGCGCTTTGGTGGCTATGCTATCATACGGCTGAGGGGCCCTGCTGACCAGACGGATGTCAAGAAGCCAAAGCAGGCCTACGTGGCTCCCCCGAGGCGGTCTGCGCTGCAGGCCTACGTGGCTCCACCGAGGCGGTCTGCGCTGCAGGCCTACGTGGCTCCCCCGAGCCGGTCTGCGCTGCAGGCCTACGTGGCTCCCCCGAGCCGGTCTGCGCTGCAGGCCTACGTGGCTCCCCCGAGGCGGTCTGCGCTGCAGGCCTATGTGGCTCCCCCGAGGCGGTCTACGCTGCAGGCCTACGTGGCTCCCCCGAGGCGGTCTGCGCAGCAGGCCTACGTGGCTCGCCAGTCTGCATCTTACAAACCAGAGGGCCAGAGTGTTCATCCGCAGAGCAAATGGATTAAGATCAGGCCTCATCATGGACAGTAGCAGGTGAGTACTACACTCACCTGCTACTGTACATGATGAGGCTAGTAATGGATATTCCTCTTTTTGGTCCCGCAGGTGCCCTGTGATGAGTTTAAATAAAGTTTTATTACTATGTATTATAAATTTGTTTTCACTTCCCCTTCAACCTGTTGTCACTGGCCAGTCTCTGTATTGCTGTAGGCTTGGTGCCATCTGGTGTGTAGAAGATGTATTGCAATGGATTTTTAACCAGTGTCCTGTGAAATAATAGTGACTGATGGTTTAAACCAAGTTTGTATATTTTATGATCATACAAAGACTGTATGCAATTTAATATCTGGTTGTATCGCACTGATGGGACCGGTGATGTAACGTATGATATGAAACTACTAGAGGTCACTACAGCTCTGTAAATGAGTACACTGTTGTGTGGTTTGGCGTTTAAGTGATAATTGAATGGTGTTTTTGTTATTTCAATCATAAAACCACAAATGAAATGTAAATACAGCAAACTGTCAAACAGGAAGGAGGAGCTGCTGGATCTGAAGCAGTCAGTGAACCAGCTGTTTATAAAACCAACAACATGGGGAGAAGTGGACAATGTGCTTTGTGTAGTCCATTATTGTAGTTTCTCCAGGCAGACGCACGACAATCACCAGTGTTGATCATCGGCTGTCAATTATCAGCAGCGTTATAATGACGTAGCTTAGTGAAACTCCAGTCGGATTCTCTGAGCACCCCGGCCGTCTTTTCCTAAATCCTTTTGAGTTCTCCTATCGCCTTTCCTTAACCCTGTGACGTTTTCTCCAGAGGTCAAGGAATAGGCGTTAGGATCTTATTTTTTGACTATTCGAATGCACCCTTGGTGTTTGCAGACCTGAAGTTGACATGGTTGTTTAAAGCATAGACCTATAAAGGCTAGATGACTCACCCATGCTGCCGGCCAACGGAGATCCAAGTTGCCACATGGCGGCCATCTTGCCACAA
This sequence comes from Eutrigla gurnardus, assembly GCF_963514095.1. Lineage (NCBI taxonomy): Eukaryota > Metazoa > Chordata > Actinopteri > Perciformes > Triglidae > Eutrigla > Eutrigla gurnardus. Next base: position 4,379,535 of record NC_139928.1, read on the forward strand.
GCAGCACGCCCACTCGTGACATGACTGTCTATGGTGGATGTACTATTGAAATAACCATAGCTTGCTCAATTTTCAACTGATTTTCAGTTTGGTTAGTTATAAACTTCAGAGATGAAGTTATGATACTGCATACTTTCCTCGAAAAGAAGCTACAATTTCAGCATGTCCAAGCATCCTGAATCATAGCCATGTTTACGTTTGTAATAAACCACACCGTTTGTAAATCAGTCAAGATTTCAGCGAGTTAAGAGGTTTTTTTTGTTTGTGCAGATCAATCATCTTACAACAGCTAACGTAACGTACCAGGGCCCAGTTTCCCGATAACGTGCACTCTTAGCGCGCTACGAAGACTCCTACGTTATGACTTACCAAAGTTGTTTACCTCTATAGTCGTGGTTCGCGAACGGTCTCTTAGGAGTCTTCTTAAGAAACACTCCTTACGTCGTTCGTACACGGCGCTGTCCAGAAAGAAAGTGCTTAAATCGATTGCTCAGAGTTCGATTTTCCATTTCATGCGCAGGTGCATGACAGCACTATATTATAAAATGTATGCTATTGCATTCTTTGCAAATAAAACATTGCTAGAAATCCTTCTAGGCCTAAAAAATTATTTAAAGGAGTCATCACCAGGAAATCGCAATTTCTCTTGTTAAAACATGCATATCTGTGTTTGACCTCAGTTGAAACTTGCCTGAAAGGCTGGAGTTTGAAAGTGGCGCCGTTTTTTCGCTTCTGCTCTTTTTCCGAACAGGAATAGCACACAAGGGTGTGCATTCCTAAAGCACGAGATTTTGATTCTGCGCCTTCGGTGACGTCACCGTGGCGGCTACTTGCATAAGCCCACCCCTCTTTCACCACCCAACCCCGCCCCGTCCGCTACCTGAAATCGCCGAAGCGCCGCCATTATGTTTTGGAGTCTGCATGCAGGCAAGCCCCCCCGGCTCTGTCCTTCCTGCGGCGAATCAACGCGCGCCTCATTACATATTATACAATGCACATCCGGACCAGTCAAAACCTCGCGCGTAATCTCGCGTGATAAAATCGCGGTACGAAAAAGGGTCAGGACAAGCTCAATGTTTGATTAAAATTATTTTTTTTTTTTCTAATAAGTTTTACGAATTGATCCAAAGCGATCCAAGGGGGGCTGGATACGTATAAAACCAGGTTATGACTCCTTTAACGGTGGTCGAACATACTACCATAGCCTATACTGATTTGAAAGAGATACAAAAAATATAGAAACGGTGGCAGAGATTGAGCCAATTTATAGCTGCGTCGGTCAATATATCCATGGGATTGAAGTTGATCCTTATGAAATTCTGTATTCCAACTAAACGGCTCTGAGGACGGCGACGTCTTTGGTTCAGCACGAGGATAGGTCGTGTCGCTGCCATAGTTTTCCACCATTCACAACTGTCACCGGCGTCCATTTATGACATTGACTAGGCATAATGGGCTAATTAAATGACACTGTAATATACCTAGGCTACTCCTGAGGTTGAGGTAAAGCTTAGCCTTGTGATGAAATGCATGCACATTTTATTTTTATTTTCTTCATGAATGACTTAAAACCACTGGTGAAACACAACACTGGCAATGTGCAGTTCCATGCGCAACAGGGATTTCTGGATTACCGTACAGTGGCGGCGACTAGCGTCAGGAGCTGAAACATCGCTACGGTAGAGCTAAGAAGGCTCTAAGAGTGCTCCAGACCACTCTTACCAACGTATGATGTACGAAAGAGATTCGTACATCATACGTTGGTAAGAGTGGTGTACGAAAGAGATTCGTAGCAAAGAACGTTTTGGGAAACACGCAAAATGTTAAGTAGGAACTCTAAGTAGGGGTTACGAATGATGTAGCGTTAAGAAGGCTTTAAGAAGGCTTCGGGAAACCGGGCACAGAATAGTTGACTGTGGCAAGATGGCCGCCGGTAAACTACGCTGGAGACTCCGCCTTGTGCCATCTACTTATATCTATGTTGTAAAGACAGGAGCTGAGAAATCTCAATCTTTGACATGTTCAAACTTGTTTGAATTAATTCATTTGTACTTTTTTACTTTTTTTTCCTTTGTATTTGAATAGAGGGTTTGAGAACACAGAAGTGACAGAGGAAATGAGAAAATCAACAGCACTCTTTACTGAAACCACAACAGCAGGCACCTGTGGACAATCACTTTGTTAGCCACTGATTGGATGCAGGCTGCCATAAATGCCATCTCTCTGCTGCACACACACATGCAGAGCAAGTAGCTTCAGGGCAATTGGGCTACTGTTTCTTTGACTGGGCTGCAGCCATTGAAACAGAAATGGCTGGTGGAGTTCCTTTGGGGTACGTTTCTGCAACTATTCTCAGTCGAATGTGCCAACTTGTCGTCCCATTACTTCTGCCCTTGACGTCTCGTTTCTTTGCAGGATCTTGCTGATTTGCCTAGTTCAAGCAGAGCATGTGTGCTGCTCACGGGCCACACAAGGTGAGCACGACCACAAATGTCTCCCCATCATTTAGTGCTGTGATGAATAAACTGTGGATTTATATTCTTGTTTCTCTTGCAGCTCCGAGACAAAACAGCAACACATATGTTGGCTACTTGCAACAGAATGGTGGCACCTATCCCCAGAATCAACTCCGACAGGCCTCTGTTTCTCTGGCCTCAGCCCACAGCGGTAGCCTCGGCACAAAGACTGGAGCTAGCAGTGGTTATAGCCAGGCAACTTCCAGCGGTGGCCACACACAAACTGGTTCACAGCTAGCTAAAGGGGGCTATGCTAGAACTAGGTTGGTGCAGAGCAGCTCGTTGTCCAAACCTAACTGGCAAACGACTGAACTGAATCAGATTGGTGTGCCGAATATGCCAAGAAAGCAGTTTTCTGCCCTTTCTACTTCTATTGGTACTGGAGGTTCTCTTGGTAAATACGATAAAAATCTGAGTAGCAAGAAGAGCACGTGGTCAGTAAAGCAGGGTACACCACGTACGAGCAAACATCTGTCCAGCATGTCTAAATCTCTTCACAGTCCCAGGGAAAGCTACTCTTTCAGACCGGCCTCTTATCTATCTACAGCACAGAATGCTCCAGCTGCTGCTAAAACACCAGCCCTCAATGGGCCAAGGAGTGATTCCACCGCTATGAAGTCTTCCAGCCAGTTTAGCTCCAACAAAATCCCTGTACGGACGAGGACCTCAGCCAGTGCTGCTGGTAGACGAGCGTCTTCAGGTCAGAGGTCTGCAGCATCTCAACCTTCCCGTTTCTCACCTCTCCAAACTGAGAGTAGAAATAACCCCAGCAGGAGTCGTGTTGGAAAGCCATACCAAAGCAAACCGTTTCCTGTGACTGCAGGGAATGCCCAAGGAAGCTACAATCTTGCCATGACCTCGAGACACGCAAGCTATAGCCCATCTCTTCCAGGGTCCAACCAACATGGTGCTCCGACTGGCTCCCAGAATCCCAAGAAGGCCCCAACCAGAACCTACAACATCCCTCAACGCTTTGGTGGCTATGCTATCAGACGGCTGAGGGGCCCTGCTGACCAAATGGCTGTTGAGAAGCCAAAGCAGACCTACGTGGCTCCCCAGAGGCAGTCTGCGCCGCAGGCCTACGTGGCTCCCCAGAGGCAGTCTGCGCCGCAGGCCTACGTGGCTCCCCAGAGGCAGTCTGCGCCGCAGGCCTACGTGGCTCCCCAGAGGCAGTCTGCGCCGCAGGCCTACGTGGCTCCACAGAGGCAGTCTGCGCAGCAGGCCTACGCGGCTCCCCAGTCTGCGTCTTACAAACCAGAGGGCCAGAGTGTTCATCCGCAGAGCAAATGGATTAAGATCAGGCCTCATCAGGGACAGTAGCAGGTGAGTACTAGTATTTCTTGCTGTCCTTTTTATTTCACCAACTGTTTCTAATGATTCTTCTTTTTGGTCCCACAGGTGCCCTGTGAGTTTAAATAAATTATTATAACATATTTTGTTGTCTTCACTTCCCCTTCAACCTGTGGTCACTGGCCAGTCTCCGTTCAAACATGTTTTGAAGTGATTCAAATGCACTTTTTTTTTTTTTCTTAAATGTATCTTGTGATGCACTTACTTTTTGCTGGGCTTTGTTATGGAAGCCCATTTCTGCCACTGTCGGAAGGAAAGAAACTTTCTTAAAATATTGACTTGGTATCTGAAAATAATGACTCATTACATTTTCAGAGGTTAAGTCATTACTTTGAATTTCTTTTTGTGCTATTTTTCAATATTGAGTTCTTTGCCTGTGGCAGAAATTTGCCTCCATATGGCTCCCTTGTAACAAATTTCCCTGTTCTTGATATCTACGGCATACAATGTGTAAGGAACAATCCACGATGGGGGGCTAAATGTAGTGGAGACTGTACTCTGACTAGTTGTCCTGTCGAAGCCATTTCTGTACTTTTAGCGTTTAGTATTTTCAAATGTGTGATCTGATGGGAGCCCACCATTTGTATCGGGACTCTTGTTTTTTATATAAACAAGATAACTGATTTTTAGAATCGATTTGAGAGTCCCAACGGATCAGGATTGATTGGATAAATGGGACTTAAACCAGATTATTGCAGTTTTTTTTTTTTTTTTTGATAACCATACATTTTTCCAGTTCACAAAACCTTTTTTAAGAGGTTTAATTACAGCTACTTTAAAGGACTGTGGCACACAGCCTGTTAATGACACATTGATCATAATTTTTTTTTTAACATTCCCCTATTGTCTTGACGATAACAAGCCATGAACTACAGCAATATGGGGACTCCTGTGCTACATGGCAGTTTCTAATAGACACGTTGCAGTTGTTTTCCTATCGGCCAGTAGAGGGCACTACAGCTCTGTAAATGATTCCACTGCGTTGTGTGGTACGGGCTGCGGTCGAATAGTCTATGGGTGCAGTCGAATAGTCTTTTTTGCTTAGGAAGGTTCCTAACTGAAGAAGTGACCCGGAAGTAAACAAGTGGCCGCCATGATAAGAGCCGTTCGGATTCTCTAAATGCAAAGGAAAGGAGCTCCAATGCTTCCTTTCAGAGCTCCTTTAGCATAGGATGCAACGGACCTTCCTATGCGAAAGGAAAGGAGATTACGCCGACCCACAATTCTTTGCGAAAGCAACTTTTAAAGTGCCGCACACCTCGGACGTTCATGAAAACAAACTATGTGCATTTACATATTTAACAGTTACTTTCATGCAGACATATAGTAATTGGAATAGTGATGATAAATGTGTGGACTGTGATAATAATTGAATGGTATTTTTTTTTTTTTATTTCAGTCATGTTACAAACTTGACAAAAACGAAACTAAAACCATAAATGAAACGTAAATAAAGCAACCGGTCAAACAGGAAGGAGGAGCTGCTGGACCTGAAGCCGGTCAGTGAACCAGCTGTTGATAAAACCAACATGTGGAGAAGTGGACGATGCGCTTTTTGTAGTCCATTATTGTAGTTTCTCCAGCGCAAACGCACGACAATCACCGGTGCAGCTGTCAATCATCAGCAGCATTATAATGACGTAGCTTAGTGAAAGTCCGGTCGGATTCTCTGAGCACTGCGGCCGTCTTTTCCTAAATCCTTTTGAGTTCTCCTATGGCCTTTCCTTACCCCTGTGACGTTTTCTCCAGAGGTCAAGAAATAGGAGTTAGGACCTTATTTTTTGACTATTCGAATGCACCATTGGGCTGCGTTTCAAAAACAGTTTGAGTCGCCCTCGCTCACTTGCCCTCAGCCCTTGCTATGACATCACACGGAGGCCACTTGGAGGGTGGAGGGAAAGTGGGCGGAGGGGGAGTGAAAGAGGTAAATGGAACACACCTGCCCTCGTTCACTAACAGCCCAGAAAATCATGGATCAACCACATGTTGTTGGAGTAGCGCTATACTGCCTATTCCAAATTACACAAAATATGCAGAGACTCATTTCATTGAGACGAAGACGTATTCTACGCTTGATGGCAATACGTCGGCTTATATACTTACACTTGTAAACGGTGGGCTCTGCCATAACTCTGCAACAGACAGTCTAATAGCACAATTTAAGAAAATGATTTAAATGTAATTCATATTCTACTTTCTTCTTTCTTCTTCTTCTTCCTTGGTGGTGAATAGACAGCAGACAATGGTGTTTGAGGTTCATTATCGCCACCGCATGGACATATTTTTCGTGCACCACTGCAATGCATTGTGGGTGATATGTTCAGGGAAATGGAACAGCCCTTAAGATGGCGGCGGGGATTCCCCCGAGGGCAAGTGCTTAGGGCAAGTGAGCGAGGGCGACTCAAACTGTTATTGAAACGCAGCTTTGGTGTTTGCAGACCTGAAGCTGACATGGTTGTTTAAAGCATAAACCTATAAAGGCTAGATGACTCACCCATGCTGCCGGCCAATGGAGATCCACGTTGCCACATGGCGGCCATCTTGCCACAAGCAGCACGCCCACTCGTGACATGACTGTCTATGGTGCATGTACTATTGAAATAACCATAGCTTGCTCAATTTTCAACTGATTTTCAAATGGTTTGGTTTGTTATGAACTTCAGAGATGAAGTTATGATACTGCATACTCTCCTCGAAAAGAAGCTACAATTTCAGCAGGTCCAAGCATCCTGAATCATAGCCACATTTACGTTTGTAATTAACCACACCGTTGTACATCTGTCAAGATTTCAGCGAGTTAAGAGTATTTTTTTGTTTGTGCAGATCACTCATCTTACAACAGCTAACATAACATACCAGGGCCCGGTTTCCCGAAGCCTTCTTGAAGCCTTCTTAACGCTACGTCATTCGTAACCCCTACTTAGAGTTCCTACTTAACATTTCGCGTGTTTCCCGAAACGTTCTTTGCTACGAATCTATTTCGTACATCATACGTTGGTAAGAGTGGTCTGGAGCACTCTTAGAGCCTTCTTAGCTCTACCGTAGCGATGTTTCAGCTCCTGACGCTAGTCGCCGCCACTGTACGGTAATCCAGAAATCCCCGTTGCGCATGGAACTGCACATTGCCAGTGTTGTGTTTCACCAGTGGTTTTAAGTCATTCATGAAGAAAATAAAAATACAATGTGCATGCATTTCATCACAAGGCTAAGCTTTACCTCAACCTCAGAAGTAGCCTAGGTATATTACAGTGTCATTTAATTAGCCCATTATGCCTAGTCAATGTCAAGGCATGTCATAAATAGACGCCGGTGACAGTTGTGAACGGTGGAAAACTATGGCAGCGATACAAAGCATCCTGAACCAAAGACATCGCCGTCCTCGGAGCCGTTTAGTTGGAATACCTCATTTCATAAGGATCAACTTCAATCCCATGGATATATTGACCGACGCCGCGGCTATATTGCATAAGCTTCGACTACAACGGCAACAAATACGCATGTAATTAAGGATGTAATTGGCTCAATCTCCCCCGCTGTTTCTATATTTTCTATATCTTTTTTTAAATAGGTACATGGTAGTATGGTCGACCATGGTTAAATAAATGTTTAGGCCTAGAAGGATTTCTAGGAATGTTTTATTCGCAAACACTGCAATAGCCTACATTTTATAATATAGTGCTGTCATGCACCTGCGCATGAAATGGAAAATCGAACTCTGAGCAATCGATTTAAGCACTTTCTTTCTGGACAGGAGTGTTTCTTAAGAAGACTCCTAAGAGACCGTTCGGGAACCACGACTATAGAGGTAAACAACTTTGGTAAGTCATAACGTAGGAGTCTTCGTAGCACGCTGAGAGTGGACGTTATCGGGAAACCGGGCCCAGAATAGTTGAGTGTGGCAAGATGGCCGCAGGTGAACTACGCTGGAGACTCTGCCTTGTGCCATCTACTTATATCTATGTTGTAAAGACAGGAGCTGAGAAATCTCAATCTTTGACATGTTCAAACTTGTTTGAAGAGATTCAAATGTACTTTTCTAATGTATCATGTGACACATTTACATTTTTTGGGGCTTTCTTATGAAAGCCCATTTCTGCCACTGTTGGAAGTAAAGTGAAACTTTTCAAAATATTGACTGAATATCTCAACAGAATGTAGTACTACATTGTTTTGAGATGCTAAGTCATTACATTGAGAGAGTTTCTCCTTTTCTGCTAATTTAACTTATGTGTGTGTGTGTGTGTGTGTGAGAGAGAGAGAGAGAGAGAGAGAGAGAGAGAGAGAGAGAAAAAGCTCTTTCTTGCAAAGTAAAGCTTTGCCCTGATGGTTCTTTGTATTTGAACAGAGGGTTTGAGAACACAGAAGTGACAGAGGAAATGAGAAAATCAACAGCACTCTTTACTGAAACCACAACAGCAGGCACCTGTGGACAATCACTTTGTTAGCCACTGATTGGATGCAGGCTGCCATAAATGCCATCTCTCTGCTGCACACACACATGCAGAGCAAGTAGCTTCAGGGCAGTTGGGCTACTGTTTCTTTGACTGGGCTGCAACCATTGAAACAGAAATGGCTGGTGGAGTTCCTTTGGGGTACGTTTCTGCAACTATTCTCAGTCGACTGTGCCAACTTGTCGTCCCATTACTTCTGACCTTGACGTCTCGTTTCTTTGCAGGATCTTGCTGATTTGCCTAGTTCAAGCAGAGCATGTGTGCTGCTCATGGGCCACAGAAGGTGAGCACGACCACAAATGTCTCCCCATCATTTAGTGCTGTGATGAATAAACTGTGGATTTATATTCTTGTTTCTCTTGCAGCTCAGAGACAAAACAGCAAGACGTATGTTGGCTACTTGCAACAGAACGGTGGCACCTATCCCCAGAATCAACTCCGACAGGCCTCTGTTTCTCTGGCCTCAGCCCATAGCGGTAGCCTTGGCACAAAGACTGGAGCTGGCAGTGGTTATAGCCAGGCAACTTCCAGTAGTGGCCACACACAAACTGGTTCACAGCTAGCTAAAGGGGGCTATGCTAGAGCCGGGTTGGTGCAGAGCAGCTCAGTGTCCAAACCTAATTGGCAAACGACTGAACTGAATCAGATTGGTGTGCAGAATATGCCAAGAAAGCGGTTTTATGCCCTTTCTACTTCTATTGGTACTGGAGGTTCTCTTGGTAAACATGATCAAAATCTGAGTAGCAAGAAGAGCACGTGGCCAGTAAAGCAGGGTACACCACGTACGAGCAAACATCTGTCCAGCACGTCTAAATCTCTTCACAGTCCCAGGGAAAGCTACTCTTTCAGACCGGCCTCTTATCAGTCTGCTGCACAGACTGCTCCAGCTGCTGCTAAAACACCAGCCCTCAATGGGCCAAGGAGTGATTCCACCGCTATGAAGTCTTCCAGCCAGTTTAGCTCCGACAAAATCCCTGTACGGACGAGGACCTCAGCCAGTGCTGCTGGTAGACGAGCGTCTTCAGGTCAGAGGTCTGCAGCATCTCAACCTTCCCGTTTCTCACCTCTCCAAACTGAGAGTAGAAATAACCCCAGCAGGAGTCGTGTTGGAAAGCCATACCAAAGCAAACCGTTTCCTGTGAATGCAGGGAATGCCCAAGGAAGCTACAATCCTGCCATGACCTCGAGACAAGCAAGCTATAGCCCATCTCTTCCAGGGTCCAACCAACACGGTGCTCTGACTGGCTCCCAGAATCCCAAGAAGGCCCCAACCAGAACCTACAACATCCCTCAACGCTTTGGTGGCTATGCTATCAGACGGCTGAGGGGCCCTGCTGACCGGACGGATGTCGAGAAGCCAAAGCAGGCCTACGCGGCTCCCCAGAGGCAGTCTGCGCCGCAGGCCTACGCGGCTCCCCAGAGGCAGTCTGCGCCGCAGGCCTACGCGGCTCCCCAGAGGCAGTCTGCGCAGCAGGCCTACGCGGCTCCCCAGTCTGCATCTTACAAACCAGAGGGCCAGAGTGTTCATCCGCAGAGCAAATGGATTAAGATCAGGCCTCATCAGGGACGGTAGCAGGTGAGTACTAGTATTTCTTGCTGTGTTTTTTTTTTTTTATTATTATTTCATAAACTGTTTCTAATGGATATTCCTTTTTTTTGGTCCTGCAGGTGCCCTGTGAGTTTAAATAAAGTTGTTATAATATATTATGAATTTGTTGTCTTCACTTCCCCTTCAACCTGTGGTCACTGGCTAGCCTCTCTATTGCTGTAGGCTTGGTGCCATCTAGTGTGTAGAAGATGTATTGCAATGGATTTTTAACCAGTGTCCTTGGACATCATAGTGAATTATGTTTTAAAACAAAGTTTGTCTTTTTTTATAATTGTACAAAGAAGGTATGCAATTTAATATCGGTTATATTGCACTGATGGGACTGGTGATATAACGTATAATATGAAACTACTGGAGGTCACTACAGCTCTGTAAATGAGTACACTGTGTCGTGTGGTTTGGTGTTTGCAGACCTTAAGCTAACACGATGGTTTAAAGACGAGAGCTGAGAACTCGCAGTCTTTGACATGTTCAAACGTGTTTGAAGTGATTCAAATGTGCCTTTTTTTTATTATTTTATCTATCTATCATCACGTGACACATTTACATTTTGCTGGGCTTTGTTATGGAAGCCCATTTCTGCCACTGTTGGTTGGAAAGAAACGTACTCAAAATTTTGACTTGGTATCTCAATGAAGTATTACATTTTGAGATGCAAAGTCATTACGTTGACTTTATTCTTATGCTATTTTTCAATATTGAGCTTTTTTTTGGCTGTGGCAGAAATTGACATCCATATGTTCCCTCCTAACGAAGTTTCCTGATTTGATAAATATCTACAGCAAACAATGTATATGGAACAATCCACGATGGGGGGGGGGCTAAATGTAGTGTATGGGAGACTGTACTCTGACTAGTTGTCCTGTGGAATCCATTTCTGTACCCTTTTGCGTCTGCTAAATGACCTAAATGTAATGCATTTGAGAGTCCCAACAGATCAGGATTGATTGGATAAATGGGACTTAACCACCTTATTGCAGTTCCTTTTGATGCCAATACATTTTTCCAGTTCACAAAACCTTTTTTAAGAGGTTTAATTACAGCTACTTTAAAGGACTGTGGCACACAGCCTGTTAATGACACATTGATCATAATTTTGTTTTAACATTCCCCTATTGTCTTGACAAAAACAAGCCACAAACTACAGCAATATGGGGACACCTGTGCTACATGGCAGTTTCTAATTGACATGTTGCAGTTTTTTCCCTATCGGCCTGTAGAGGGCACTACAGCTCTGTAAATGATTCCACTGCATTGTGTGGTACGGCTGCGGTTGAATAGTCTATTTTGCCAAGGAAGGTTCCTAACTGAAGCAGTGACCCGGAAATAAACAAGTGGCCGCCATGATAAGAGCTGTTCAAATTCCCTAAATGCAAAGGAAAGGAGCTCCGATGCTTCCTTTCAGAGCTCCTTTAGCATAGGATGCAACGGACCTTCCTCTACAAAAGGAAAGGAGATCACGCCGGCCCACAATTCTTTGCGAGAGCAACATTTAAAGTGCTGCGCACCTTGGTCGTTCATGAAAACAAACTATGTGCATTTGCATATTTAACAATGACTTTCATGCAGACAGTAATTGGGGCCCGAGCACCGAACGTCGGGCTGTGAAGCTGCGAAGCCCTATTGTTGCAATGTTTCTTATTCTTTCACGGTTCAACCTGCCTTTTGGGGGCCTCAGCATTAAAAAAAACTAACCAAATTTGGAGTGTCCATGGGGCCTGGTGAAAAATTTGAGAATTTGCTCGCTAGCACCACCTAGCGTGGAGATTCGCCAGCCCCGCCACTCTATAACTCCGATTGACATGAAATTTTGCACACATGTGCGGACAAGTGTCCTCTTAAAAAAAAAAATCCTCTTCGAGCACCAAAGTCCGCTTTGCAACATTTTCCGCCATTTTGGATTTTATGAAAAACCGGAAGTTGCTCTTTCCTCTGACACCGTTAATCAGATTTGGACGGAATTGTTGTGCGTACTTTGTTTTAATCAGAAGATATCGGCCAATGAACATAAGAGGGTTGTGCCACCAAAACTCAATTAGCATAACTCCATAACCTTTGGCCCAATAATTACGAAACTCGAAACCTATGTTGCCATAGCTTGAAAGAACATACATGTCAATTTTCATCAAAATCTAACAATCTGGGGCGCTTACAAAAATTTCCCAAAATTGCAGTTTTTGGTTGTACTAAATCTAACTTGTACTATACCGTTGATCCGATTGATACCAAAATTTGATATATGGTTGGAAAGGCCTCAAGGACAAAAAATTACTCAAAGATGCTCCAAAAGTTTAAGGGCGTGGCCAGGGCGACGCCATGACTGCGCTACTATTTTGAACCTTCGCCAAAGGCATTAAAGCTGTTATAACTTCGGCGTTTCTTCTCCCATCTGCACCAAAATTATCATGCTTGATAAGAGTCACGTCCTGAACACAACTGCACTGCAATTTTGACTCACAGTCAGAGCGCCACCTTGGCACCCATGGCAACATGAAATGTGACTTATTTTATGCCCTTTTTCTGAGTAACAGCCCCCCCTTTAGGTTGGGCATACACACATGGAATATTTTTTCCTAGTTAGCCCATGTGGAGATGTACAAAAAGCCTCTTGGACCCACCGCCTAAAGTCAGCATGAAGTGGGCAAAAAAAAAGTTTTTAACCACCTGCGTATCAGCTCTGTGACTGTAAATAGTGGGGGAGGGGTGAGAGGAACACTAACGGGACTCAGAGAGATGTCAGGAAGGCATGGAGAAGATGTGACCTCTGTCACTGTTTAACACCAGATCAACACTCATGATATTTTCCACACCTGCTAATGACTTTATACATTGTCTGATCTGCTCCAAACTTCACATGCACCTCACACAGCTGTCAGTGGAACCTTCGCCATAAACATCAATACTATTATAACTCCAGTGTTTCTTCTCTGATCTGCTCCAAAGTTTCCATACTTGATTAGAGTCCCACCCTGAACACGTCTGCACTGTTGACTCAGTCAGAGCGCCACCTACTGGCGACAGGAAATGTCACTGATTTTGTGACTGTTTCCAAGTAAAAGCCACACCTGATTATTTTTGCACTAATTCCTCTTATTTCAGCATGCAAGTAAGACACAGGGGGAGGAGGAGAGATGTCAAGAAGGTATGGACATGTGTGATAGCTCTGTTACTGAAATGTAGTTTCACTTGTGACCGCAGCCACTCCATGACTGCACATAACAGATAGATGGCTTTGAATGTCGATCACTTGTGTCTAAACTTGTGCCACGAGGAGGCGGCCGCAGCACAGGTAGGCGGCTGCGACGCTGCCGTGTGAATGCAGGCACTCCACCACCGCAAGTGAGAGATGGATGCCTTTCAATGTCAATCACTTGTGTCTCAACTTGTGCCAAGAGAAGGTGGCTGCAGCACGGTCAGCGTCCACGACACTGCCCTGTGACCGCAGGCAGTCCACGACCGCATATGAGCGAGGGCCCGTCACGACACTGCTATGCAGTTTTAATTGGAATTGTGTTGCTAAATGTGTGTGGACAGTGATAATAATTGAATGGTATTTTTTGTAAAAAACAGCAAACGGTCAAACAGGAAGGAGGAGCTGCTGGACCTGAAGCCGTCAGTAAACCAGCTGCTTATAAAACCAACATAGGGAGAAGTGGACAATGTGATTGACAATGTGCGTCAATCATCGGCTGTCAATCATCAGCAGCGTTATAATGACGTAGCTTAGTGAAAGTCCAGTCGGATTCTCTGAGCACCGCGGCCGTCTTTTCCTAAATCCTTTTGAGTTCTCCTATGGCCTTTCCTTAACCCTGTGACGTTTTCTCCAGAGGTCAAGGAATAGGAGTTAGGACCTTATTTTTTGACTATTCAAATGCACCCTTGGTGTTTGCAGACCTGAAGCTGACATGGTTGTTTAAAGCATAAACCTAAAGGCTAGATGACTCACCCATGCTGCCGGCCAATGGAGATCCACGTTGCCACATGGCGGCCATCTTACTACAAGCAGCACGCCCACTCGTGACATGACTGTCTATGGTGCAGGGCCGGTTTTTGCTATGGGCAATGTGGGCGACCGCCCAGGGCGCAATCTATGTGAGGGCGCACGAGCGAGCGCCCTCCAAAAAAAAATAAAAAAAAATAAAAATAAAAAAAAAATAAAAAAAATAAAAAAATAAAAAAAACTGTCGCCATATCTCTATACTACCGCCGCTCATTTCCATGTCAAAGTTGGTGGAGTGGGCGCTTGGGCGCCCTCACGTCAACTTGCTGCTGAGAGTCAGAGGTTTGTTCATACAGGTTATGTGTGTGTGTCAGAAGAGGCAAGAGGGAGGGGGGCGGCGGGGGATCAACTTGCGACTGCAGAGGTCGGCAAGAGGGAGGGGGGCGGGGGATAGACTGATCCTAGGCCACCACACAACACAAACTGCTGCCAAATAAATTGTATTTCATTCCTAAAATTAACATAGACCCATATACCTACATGTAATTAATTGGGTTATGTGAAAAATATTAAAAAAAAAAAAAAAATCTGTGTCAATCTCCGTGAATTTATTTACGTGATGTCACGTGACTCCGGTTGATTGACGGGCGAACGGACGGTGTTGGCAAAAGGTCATGCAAAAGTTAATGATGTCGAGTCTTCATCTTCATCATGGATAAAGGTAAAAGACCAAAGAAGCCATCAGGTGCCCAGTTCAGAAAAAGAAGAAAAGAAGAAGAGGAGAAACGGGCAAAAGATAAAGGTATGCAGATTTCTAGTGTGACGTGAGGGACAGGCTATAGGCTATTTATTAGCCTCTTGCTAATATGTTGCTATTAGCCACAGAAGACAACTGTGTCGCTGAAATTGGTTTTTAGTTTTGCTAACTATTAGAATTGAGGCATCATGTCATGCAACTTATTTCACCCATAGGCAACCTAGTCTAGTTTGTGTTTGCAACACAAGTGCATATTCACACAGACGTCCTCCTGACTGTTTATTGCTATACACTATGCTAACTTAAAGCAGTACTAAAGAACTTTCAGTTTTGGTTGAGTTTGGCGGCGCCTGTGGACCAAAGCGGTAGTGTTTTGCCTGAAGGAAGACTCCATTTCCCATGAACACTAGCGTGAAGCCCTGTAAATATCCTGCATTAAAATTAACAGAAGACATCAAAACTAAGTTTCTGTTTCCAGTGGATCATTTCAAAGTGAAAACACAAACATAATCCATTGCTAAAGTGCCGTTTTGCCTGTTCCCTCCTTGTTGTGACTCGCAAAAGTGAAAGTGAAACTTTATGGAGCTAGAACAGTCTCATAATTCATAAATGCACACAGAAATTCATAAATGCACAAAAAAGATTTACAAATGTATTTGGGGATTTGTATATACATGTGACTCAAAACACAAATACATTTTCAATGCACACACAAATATGTTTCATTTCATATGTAAGTAAAAAATATTCACATATAAAAAACAAGATTCATAAACATATTTCCAATGCACACACAAATCCCCAAAAAAATCACAAATACATGAATGTTAAAGTATTTGCAATCTTCATCAAATACGCATTTGGGGCTTGTTACATTCATATATGAACTGTTGGACCTGTATTTACAAAGTGCTTTTAATTTGTAAACCTCCCTGCATTTGTGTGTGAAACTTTTGAGACTCCCCTGACGTGACTCTGATCCACAAATGCGTTTTTTCTAAGAGGAGGTTGTCTGTAGCCAATCAGATGTCTCCCTCCTTTACAGCCAATCACGTGAGTGCGTTGCGTTGGAGGGATATGGGTGCTAGAGCCAGAATCGACCTTATTTCTGTTCCTACCATGCTCCTCAAAGTTGCTTAGTGCCAGAGAAAGAGATACAGACTGTTAATGCCAGTTGTAAACAGGGTGAAAAACCCAGGGTGAAAAATCTGCTACAGTCTGAGCACTGAATTCAGATTATGTTAATTATCTGCTGTTTCTCTATGAACAAAACTGGTGTGTTATCATAACTGGAACTATTCAGAGATGGTATTAGGATGATGCAAAACAAAACTCGTAGTAAAATACAATATAGTTTACTGCACAAATCTTTTTTTAATGCTCCACAGAGTAGTTTTATTTGTTGTTGTTTTTTTTAGATTCTTCAGGGATTTTTCAAGCATGGTTATTAGATCCTGTGGAATCCTTGTGCAATTTACATTGGTGTTTATATACTGCATTTATTTATCTTGTTTTTTCTCTGTTCTTGTTACCTTTTTGTATTTAAGATGATATATATTAAAATAATACAAATAATATAATATATTGTTGTGTTGGTGTCAGGGTTTGGGGGTAAGTTTTTTTTTTTTTTTTTTTTTTTTGGCGACGAGGTGGGGGGGGGGGGGGGGGCGTTGCAAGGGATGGTTCGCCCAGGGCGTAAATCCAGCCAGGACCGCCTCTGCTATGTACTATTGAAATAACCATAGCTTGCTCAATTTTCAACTGATTTTCAAACGGTTTGGTTTGTTATGAACTTCAGAGATGAAGTTATGATACTGCATACTTTCCTCGAAAAGAAGCTACAATTTCAACATGTCCGAGCATCCTGAATCATAGCAACGTTAACGTTTGTAATAAACCACGCCGTTGTACATCTGTCAAGATTTCAGCGAGTTAAGAGTATTTTTTGTTTGTGCAGATCACTCATCTTACAACAGCTAACATAACGTACCAGAATAGTTGACTGTGGCAAGATGGCCGCCGGTGAACTACGCTGGAGGCTCTGCCTTGTGCCATCTACTTATATCCATCCATCCATCTATTGTCTACCGCTTATCCTCTATTCAGGGTCATGGGGGGGCTGGAGCCAATCCCAGCTGTCATTGGGCGAAGGCAGGGTACATCTGGACAGGTCGCCAGTCCATCGCAGGGCCAACATGTAGAGACAAACAACCATTTACGGGCAATTTAGAGTCACCAATTAACCTATCCCCCATCCTGCATGTCTTTGGACTGTGGGAGGAGGCCGGAGAACCCGGAGAGAACCCACGCTTACACGGGGAGAACATGCAAACTCCACACAGAAGAAGCCTGGGCCGACCCCGGAATCGAACCCGGGATCCTCTCACTGTGAGGCGACAGTGCTACCCACTACACCACCGTGCAGCCGCCATCTGCTTATATCTATGTTGTAAAGAGTTGAGAAATCTCAATCTTTGTTCAAACTTGTTTGAAGAGATTCAAATGTACTTTTTCTAATGTATCATGTGACACATTTACATTTTTTTGGGCTTTCTTATGAAAGCCCATTTCTGCCACTGTTGGAAGGAAAGTGAAACTTTTCAAAATATTGACTGAATATCTCAAAAGAATGTAGTATTACATTGTTTTGAGACGCTAAGTCATTACATTGAGAGAGTTTCTCCTTTTTTGCTAATTTAACTTATGTGTGTGTGTGTGTGTGTGTGTGAGAGAGAGAGAGAGAGAGAGAGAGAGAGAGAAAAAGCTCTTTCTTGCAAAGTAAAGCTTTGCCCTGATGGTTCTTTGTATTTGAACAGAGGGTTTGAGAACACAGAAGTGACAGAGGAAATTAGAAAATCAACAGCATTCTTTACTGAAACCACAACAGCAGGCACCTGTGGACAATCACTTTGTTAGCCACTGATTGGATGCAGGCTGCCATAAATGCCATCTCTCTGCTGCACACACACATGCAGAGCAAGTAGCTTCAGGGCAGTTGGGCTACTGTTTCTTTGACTGGGCTGTAACCATTGAAACAGAAATGGCTGGTGGAGTTCCTTTGGGGTACGTTTCTGCAACTATTCTCAGTCGTATGTGCCAACTTGTCGTCCCATTACTTCTGACCTTGACCTCTTGTTTCTCTGCAGGATCTTGCTGATTTGCCTAGTTCAAGCAGAGCATGTGTGCTGCTCATGGGCCACACAAGGTGAGCACGACCACAAATGTCTCCCCATCATTTAGTGCTGTGATGAATAAACTGTGGATTTATATTCTTGTTTCTCTTGCAGCTCAGAGACAAAACAGCAAGACGTATGTTGGCTACTTGCAACAGAACGGTGGCACCTATCCCCAGAATCAACTCCGACAGGCCTCTGTTTCTCTGGCCTCAGCCCACAGCGGTAGCCTCGGCACAAAGACTGGAGCTAGCAGTGGTTATAGCCAGGCAACTTCCAGTAGTGGCCACACACAAACTGGTTCACAGCTAGCTAAAGGGGGCTATGCTAGAGCCGGGTTGGTGCAGAGCAGCTCGGTGTCCAAACCTAATTGGCAAACGACTGAACTGAATCAGATTGGTGTGCAGAATATGCCAAGAAAGCAGTTTTCTGCCCTTTCTACTTCTATTGGTACTGGAGGTTCTCTTGGTAAATACGATAAAAATCTGAGTAGCAAGAAGAGCACGTGGTCAGTAAAGCAGGGTACACCACGTACGAGCAAACATCTGTCCAGCACGTCTAAATCTCTTCACAGTCCCAGGGAAAGCTACTCTTTCAGACCGGCCTCTTATCAGTCTGCTGCACAGACTGCTCCAGCTGCTGCTAAAACACCAGCCCTCAATGGGCCAAGGAGTGATTCCACCGCTATGAAGTCTTCCAGCCAGTTTAGCTCCAACAAAATCCCTGTACGGACGAGGACCTCAGCCAGTGCTGCTGGTAGACGAGCGTCTTCAGGTCAGAGGTCTGCAGCATCTCAACCTTCCCGTTTCTCACCTCTCCAAACTGAGAGTAGAAATAACCCCAGCAGGAGTCGTGTTGGAAAGCCATACCAAAGCAAACCGTTTCCTGTGAATGCAGGGAATGCCCAAGGAAGCTACAATCCTGCCATGACCTCAAGACAGGCAAGCTATAGCCCCTCTCTTCCAGGGTCCAACCAACACGGTGCTCCGACTGGCTCCCAGAATCCCAAGAAGGCCCCAACCAGAACCTACAACATCCCTCAACGCTTTGGTGGCTATGCTATCAGACGGCTGAGGGGCCCTGCTGACCAGATGGCTGTTGAGAAGCCAAAGCAGACCTACGTGGCTCCCCAGAGGCAGTCTGCGCCGCAGGCCTACGTGGCTCCCCAGAGGCAGTCTGCGCCGCAGGCCTACGTGGCTCCCCAGTCTGCATCTTACAAACCAGAGGGCCAGAGTGTTCATCCGCAGAGCAAATGGATTAAGATCAGGCCTCATCCGGGACAGTAGCAGGTGAGTACTAGTATTTCTTGCTGTCCTTTTTATTTCATTAACTGTTTCTAACGGATATTCCTCTTTTTGGTCCTGCAGGTGCCCTGTGATGAGTTTAAATAAAGTTGTTATAATAAATTATCAATTTGTTGTCTTCACTTCCCCTTCAACCTGTGGTCACTGGCCAGCCTTTTATTGCTGTAGGCTTGGTGCCATCTAGTGTGTAGAAGATGTATTGCAATGGATTTTTAACCAGTGTCCTGTGAAGTCATAGTGAAATGGAGAGAAGTGATTGTCTCCCGGAATTTAACTGGTTTAGAGCGGCAAGGTGTAGGGTTGGTGTTCCCGTTAAAGAACACAGATACAGATGTCCTGGTTTACGTCGGTTTATTTAGCTGTGGTCTGTAATAACAATACAAAGTAACAATTAGTACACTATACATGATACACAAACATAATGAGATGACTAAGGTTACAAAGGACTGTATTTAGTGGCATTTACACAGCAATTAAACAGAGGTACAGGTGAATGATGGGGAAGGCAAAGGCAATTGCATCTATCCACTGCTGTATCGAGAGAACGCTAACATTCGCCGCACAGCAATTCACACGCAGGGACGGTGTGTTCAATAGCGTCAGAACGGCTATGGTGCGTTCAAGAGCATGGGACATGGAATCTAACCGATAAACAAGTCATTACTGAATGGAACACAGTTCAATAACAAGTTAACAAACATTAACAGCATGGGCTTTCTAACACTGAAGTTTTAAAGCAAATGTTTATTTCATAATTGTACAAAGAGTGTATGCAATTTAAAATATCAGACTGATGAGACTGGTTTAATGTATGATATGAAACTACTGGAGGTCACTACAGCTCTGTAAATGAGTACACTGTCGTGTGGTTTGGTGTTTGCAGACCTGAAGCTGACACGATGGTTTAAATACAGGAGCTGAGAAATCACAATCGTTGACATGTTCAAACGTGTTTGAAGTGATTCAAATGCACTTCATTTTTTTTTTTTTTAAATGTGTTTATCATGTGAGACATTTACATTTTGCTGTGCTTTGTTATGGAAGCCCGTTTCTGCTACTGCTGTTGGAAAGAGAGAAACGTTCTCAAAATATTGATATTGATTGGTATCTCAATGAAGTATACATTTTTGAGACTTTCAAAGTTTTTACTTTGAATTTCTTTTTGCGCTATTTCTCAATATTGAGTTTTGTTTGACTGTGGCAGAAATTGGCATCAATATGGTTCATTGTAACGAAGATCCCTGTTTTGATAAATATCTACGGCATACACTGTGTAAGGAATAATCCCCGATGGGGGCTAAGTGTAGTGGAGACTGTACTCTGACTAGTTGTCCTGTCGAATCCATTTCTGTATGTCTCGCGTTTTTAATATTTTCAAATGTGTGATCTGACAGGATCCAACCATTTGTATTGGGACACTTCTATTTATTTTTTTTATTTGATTTTAGGAATTGATACATTTGAGAGTCCCAACAGATGAGGATTGATTGGATAAATGGGACTTAAACCAGCTTATTGCAGTTCCTTTAGATGCCAATACATTTTTCTAGTGGTAAATGGTCCTCATTTATATAGCGCTTTTATCCAAAGTGCTTTACAGTAATGACTGACATTCACGCACACGTTTACACACTGATGGCGGAGTCGACCACACAGGGCGACTGCCAGCTCATCAGGAGCAATTAGGGTGAGGTGTCTTGCTCAGGGACACCAGGCACTCAACTAGGAGGAGCCGGGGATCGAACTGGCAATCTTGCGGTTGTTGCCCAACAGCGGGTTGGGTTAGGGTCAGGCTACCTCCTGTGCTAAACACTCCTACAGTGCACAAAATACCTTTTTCAGAAGAGGTTTAATTACAGGGACTTTAAAGGACTGTGGCACACAGCCTGTTATGATACATTGATCATAACTAAGGGTAAGACTTCTTTGAGCAGCAGTTGGTATCGGATCTAGGAGCAAGGTTGATGGTTTAGATGAAGATATGTTTGACGTTAGTGGGTTAAGGTTGATTGGAGAAAAACAGTCTAAATATATATCAGGTCTAAATGCTAAGATTAAAGATTCTTGAGTTTGAGGGTAAAGTTGTTCTGGTTGAAGGCAGGAAGTGAGTAAATCTGTCTTTGATAGCTAAATGTAATCAAAGAAGTGTATGGAATACATGGCTCAGTGGAGCTGTGACTGTCAGCCTGGCTACAGTGCTGAAAATAAATGTTTTATTTTCCTCTATTACAGATGAGTAACGGGCTGCTCTGGCATTATGTTTTAAGATCTAGTCTTGCCAGACTCGGCTGGATTCTCCTAGTTTGGTGGAGAACCAGATGATTTCAAGATAACGCAATTTCTTTGTTTTAATTTGAGAGTTTATAAATCAAATTAAGTGAAACTTTATGATTCAGACAAAGACATGTATTTGTAGGGGGATGAGCTGCAAGAAAATACACAAAAGCAGTTCTAAAAATATGCATTTGTAAAAAGGAACACTACTTTAGATTTCTGGTTTCTGGTTTCCCATGAGGTTTCGTGTCTTCTTCTCTGGTCTGAAGGACCCACATCCTGTCATCCACGTCATCTCGTCCACTTCCTGTCTTGTTAAAGTGGGCTAAGAGTGTCTCTGAATGCAGGAGCCAAAGGTGGAGTGGGGTTTTGGTCGTATTCCTTCTTCCCTCCTGAGCTCGTTACCACAGCGAGTTATCAGGAAGTCAGCCAGCCCTCTTCTGTCACAGTTCATTATCCTGGATTACAGGCGGACACTAAGTGAGGGAGAGAGAGAGCAGAGGAGATGTAAGCATGCGTCATATTTTGTTCTCCAGGAAGAAAACGTTTTTGGATTTTGATATTAAAACACAAAGATATGGCATATGTTGTAAAATAGATCCATGATATGACTATATAAAAGGGTTACAAAAAAAGGAATTTTACATTTTAGCTTGACATTAAACATCCGTGCAATCAAGGTTTTTCAATCTACAGCAGCAGATTAATATACCTTAAATGGAGTCCAGACAAGGCTGCGTTCACAATCTCACAGAAAACGACGAAGCGAAGCGAAGTGAGGGAGCTCCCTGGCGCAGAATGGTTTGTTAATAAAATTGTAAAAAAGTGATATAGAAGCAGTAGATAACAGTGTTGCCTTTGTTTTCTGGGACAAAGAAGACAAAGTTGATGACTTTATGACATTATTTTTACACTAATTGTTTGGTTTTGTCCAAACAAAAACAAAAATAAGATAAAGTATTTGTTATAAATCAAAACTTGCATCCACACAAATGTATTATGGTGACTCATGTATCATTTCATAGAAGAAGAGAGAGAAGCGCTTGTCCATACAGTCACACACACACACACACACACACACACACACACACACACACACACACACACACACACACACACACACACACACACACACACACACACACACACACACACACACATACCTGATCCCTGACACAACTTTTACTATAACAGTTCTAAATACATTTAAAGTGTATTTTCTAAATACTGATACTAATACTAATACTTTAAATACATAATATTCTATAAAAGTAAAAGTATGATGTCACCTGGCTAGAAACCTGTTGCATCAATTACTAAAAAAGGACGCGGGCCGAGGTGAGGTGAGGCTTAATCTGAAAGTCCCCATTAGAGGAGGCCACCAAACATCTCCGATGATCTCAGCACGATGCACGCGGCCAACGCTGGATTGTCAGGATATTCAGCCAATGAGGACGAGACTGGCAGCTTACAGCTTCAGTGGAGTAACGAGGCTGCATTACCTGAGCCTGAGCAGGGAGGTTAACGTTTCCCAAGTCCTTCTCACATCTTAAGCAGGCAAACAGCCAAATGGCAAGCCGTCGCCGAGACGACTGAGCTCACAGAACAATTTCAGTTTTCTCTCTGAACGCGTCAGATGTTTTAAGTCCTGAGCACAAACACACAACACAAGAACTCATTATTTGCAACCGTTTGGATATCTTACAGAAGAAGTTATCCAAATCAGAAAGGAGTTTATTATAAAAAAAACATTTATAAAGTTTTAATACGTTTTTTGAAGTTTACGTATCTGCACATTTGAACACCATATTCCCTTTTTCAGAAGCCAGGACGAGCCCGTATCCCGTTACTTAGAAAGAAACCAGGAATACGTCTGCATGTACTCACGTTATGTCGGTTATCGAGTGGACGCGGCTTCAGCCAAGTGACCTAACCAAAACACAAACAAAGGCTGCAGAGAAAGCATCGACGTAGAAACACTATTGAGGACAGTGTTATCAAAGTAGACCAGATGTCGGTTGAGTAGGTCGTTTGGAAAAACCACAGAAACTTTGACTTTGAACGCATCACTGAACCGAAAAAAAGTCCCGCCCCTTTCGTTCAGACCTCCATTCAAAGCCGCTCCCCCAGAACGCCAAACGAGTGTTTGAGATCGGCAGAGTGCAATCAGGAAGTAAGTATTGACAGACGGATAGGCCGTCCAAATATTTCTCTGGCCTGACTTTTTTGATTGGACGAAGTTTTAAAGTCCTGCCTTGGCCACAGATGACATTTTTAAATAGTTTTTGTGTCAGAGTATTTTTATCTATTCATTGCTATCAGCATGTAACGTGGATTTCAAGTTATATAGCAGAACATGTTTCTGAATAGAATCACTTACTCAACCTTTAAGTTGTCAAATGGCAGTAAATGTCCTGTTTAATAGTTTCCAGTCGCTCTCATATCCAGTATAACAAGCAGTAAGCGGTTATCATATACATGACTAATAATGTTAATAACCCAATTTTTCTCTGTGCTCGTGTAAACATTTTATTCTGAATATGATCATAACTGGGATAATCCTCTGGTGATTGGTGTCCGTGTGAGCACAGTCACTGACTTCTGTTTTTAACACGGGATGTGAACAGCGGTCTCCTGGGTGGAGTCTGTTTTTTTTTTAATATTATGAAACGATCTTTAAAAATTGTATTACGACAGATCCAAAAGAAAAGTGACTATTGCTCTAAAATTCATCAGACGGACACAAACACAACTCAAAAAATAACGGTAACTTCATAATCTGATGTCAGGTGTCACGTTGTGTCTCCCACTATGAACCAAATATCCAGCCTGGTCTCCTCAAAATGTCATTGAAATGAAACTGGATTCCATCAGATTTCCTCCAGGATCACGGTTCTTTTGTGACATCTTGCGGATGCAAGGGTCACTTGGAGGCCGCTCGTGTGTCTCATGTGAAATAAAGCGTATCAACATTGACTTATTTTAATTTCAGTCTGCAGTATCTTCAGCAAAACCGTGACGTTTTACTAAAATTATTTGAGTGGTTTTGTTGCCTCTCGCGTTTTTTTGTTTGTTTATAACATATGCAGCTAGGTAACTGTATATAGTTTTATTAAATTTACTTTTTGGTTAAATGAACCGTGTTACAAGTTTTCAGCTTTTAGCTTAAAATAATGATCATTAAACATCAGTGATTTGTGTGATATCCTAAAACATACAAGATCCCGCCTTTATGTTTTCTCCTTAAGAGCTGACAGGACCAACATGGCACTCAAACTGTTCCTTTTGTTAGTAGAGGGTAAAGTGTTTCGAGCTGTAATGTGTTCTTCAAAGTCGGCTCATAAATTGTGAAAATGTAAAACCAACTGAGCTGAGAATAAAGCCCTGGACATGCGTATTCAGTCTCTCAGTTAATCAAAGGTGTCTTATGAATTAAACCAATTAGAGTCATTGCTCATAACCTGTATAATCCAGGTGTGGCTGCAACATTTAATCATCTGTTTCTTCAAACTGGACAAGTGAGCATTTTTCTGCAGTGAAAAAGTTGTTTTTAAAAGCTGAAAGCCAACAAAATGGATTCAAACAGAACATTGTATTCATTTTTGGACTAAAGAATGGAAGCAAAGTGAGCCGGTGATTTTTTTTATTCACTTGATATTGTATTGTGTTGTATTTATTTAAACAGGGGGCATGCACAATACAACATTATCCTTATATAAGGAGGATGCATTACAGCAGATTTCAGCAAACCTGCTATTGTCCACCTGTCGTCCCCGGTCCGGGTGGATGATGTCATCGCTTGTCATCATCGCTGTTTACAAACTATATTGACGGGGGCAAATAAAATTGATGATGATGCAGATGTAATGAATAGCACAAAGTTTAATCACCATGTGGAATTCCCAAACACTCAATGTATTCCTGGGAGAAGAAGAAAAGAAAATCTTCCCTGAAGCCACAAGTCAGATTACAAGCTGTCAGAAGAGGGGCGGTCCAGAGGAGATCATCTCAACACCTGATCTACGTCCTGTCATGGATCCATTCTGGAGAAGAGATGATTTCCAAAGTACAGATGAGTTATAAAAGGAAAGCTGTGATGCATCAGGTCCCACTGTCTCTTTTGTCACATTTCTCACACACTAATGTTTTTTGGTTTTTTTTGAGGAAGAACTCTACGTTTGACTCTTGATCCACTGGTCGTCCCTGCCTCTGCTGTGTGTGTCAGGTGTGACGCATGTTTAGCCTGACCTGCTCTAATTCCCTAACGAGATTGCCCGTCCCCGGATATCCCATTAGTCCCTGATTACTGGGCTCAGCTCATTAGCTCTGACAAACCAATTCTCCCGTGTCAACCTCCGCCCCAGACTACCCGTCCGCGCTCCCGCGTCCTGACAGAAACCATGCACTGCAATGCCAGGGACCGGGAGTCCAGCGTCCCCCTCTGCTACTGTAGGACACCAGGACATGTTCATCAAGCACTCCAGAGGAATGAAACGTCTTAATGTATGAATCGGAAGGTTGCAAAATGATTTCAGGTGCTTCCTTGGTTAAGGCTCATTTAGCATTTCTACTTTGTTCCGGCCTTTAGTTTTCTGTCATTAAAGTCATTCAAACTGATCACTTGTTGCATAAAACCACAGCATATTCTTTTGTTTCTATTTAATTACATGCATGTGTCGGTTGCCTAATTGCCTCATGTTTATGTGCAGCAGTGCGATTTGTTTTTGCAAACCTATACGATCTTTTTTTTCTCTCCCGTCTCATATTCTCACATTTCATCCCTTTCTCCGTCCTGCCCTCTTCTTTTATTTCTTCACCTGCTCTGGTCTTTTGACCTCATAACCTCATTTTCTACCTCCAATCGGTTTACCTGCCTCCTCTCGCCATGCTCCCCCCCCTCTCTCTCTGTCTCTCTCTCTCTTTCTCTCTCCCCCCCCTCTCTCTCTTTCTCTCTCCCTCCCTATCTCTCTTCTCCCCTCTCTCTCTCCCCTCTCTCTCTCTCCTCTCTCTCTCTCCTCTCTCTCTTTCTCTCTCTCTGCCTCCTTGCCTCTCTATTTCCATCTTTGAGCTTTATCCCTTCATCCCTTATCTCCTTCATCCCCTCCAATCCTCATCTGTTCTTCACTGTGGAGGAAGGGAGACAGAAAGAGAGAGTTTCTCACTAGAAAGCTGCTATCAGTCTGCTTGGGAGAGCGTCGGAGGAGCCAGGTTGTGCACTCTGGGATTGTGGGATCTAAAAAGGCTCAAAGGGGAGCGCAGAGCCGGAGGCGTCTGGGACCAGGATCAGGAACGAGAAGGAACCTCGTTGTGAGTGGGAAAAGGTGAGTTTCTTCTCTTTTTTACGCTTCTTCTCTTCAGGTGCTTCCTCTGATGTTGGAGAACATTTGGAGCTACATCATCTTACTTTCATCTTCCTGAAAGAAAGGAAGTGGACTTTTAATTTTTGTGAAAAACAATTTGGACTTTTGCTTCACTTTGCAAAACAGGAGATGGATGAGGATTTTCAACCACAACATGTAGCTGCACCTGCAAGCTTTTCTCCAATGTTTATTTCTGAGGTGTTTCGTGAAGTCTATCAGCCATTTTTATGCAACGAGACTATTCTACAGGCATTTTAAAGCATCGCTTTTTTTTCAAGAGTAAAAGAATCAGTGCTGGGCACAGTTGCATCCTGAGTAATGATTCCTTAAACCCCTGAAGGTGATCTCTGGATCGTAGGGAAGCTGCCAAAGAGGGTCGATGCTTCAGGTGTGGCAGCAGTAAGCCGCAGCCTCATCCATCACAAAGGGCCAGACCTCATCCAGCTCACTTAGTTGGGAGATTTCTGTGCTTGCACAAAGTGTTTCTCACTGATACAATGGCTTCACTTGAGAGTAGAAATATTTATGTGTGAGAGCACAAATGCACCATCATGTCCGTCAAAGAAGTGAATGGGACGGTGGAGGAGGAGCTGCTGATGTTTGACTATGATAGACCCTCCACATCCCTCCCTCTCTCTCTGATCCCAAGGTAAAGAGCAGTCAGTAATCGGATGACAGGAGATTTGACCGGTAAAGCTTCCCTTAAGATCTCCTGCCCGGGATTTAAAGCCCTGTAGCAACCCAACTCACCCCATCACCACCAGCAGCACCACTGCCCCTCCCAGATCCTCCACCCGACATCCTGTCACAGGTCCAAGTCGCTACCTGCATCTTCCACAGTTAAATCAATCTTTTGATTTAACTGTGCAAAGCACATGTCAGGAAACAGTAGAAATGTGAAAATCTGACAATGATGTAATCAGAGAAAAGCAGCAAATCCAAAACATTTGAGAAGCTGTAATGTTTGGTATTTTGGCTTGATATTTAATTATATTTTCCCTGTTTAACTTGTGTCCTCACAATCTGCAGTGTTGCATCACACATTTACCAGTGCAAATTACTAATTAACATTACACTTACATTAATATAAGCGCGTTTCGAAAGAGTTTCTTCATCAACAAGCAGAATGTTGCTGGTCTCCTAACATTGTTGGGGTTAAGGGTTGAGTCAGGCATCAGTATCCTATTACAGCATTAGTATTAGGCACGTGCACCCAACTTCTGCACGCAGGGCTTGAAATGAAAATGACGCTGAAGTAAAAGGAACCGGTTTGTTAAAAAAGACAGGAGTAAAAGGTCAAAAAGGTCAGGACACAAGGCCATTTAACCCTTCTCTCTTTGCTGCTGCTTAACTGCGATGTCGTCAAAGAACAAGCTAACATTACAAAACTGATCATCAAAAAAAAAAAATCACAAAAGTGCCACCAAAGTAACAGCTGGGTAGAAAAAATGCCTGGAGTTAAATGTAATGTCAGATTTCAAATTACAAAGGAGATTTGTTGGATTATTTCAGGGAATATCTATACATCACATGTTGCATTTATCGAGTTTTACACTTTGAGAAAAAGTCTAAATTAGGTTTGAAGTCCCTTCTTCACTCGTAAATCTTTTTCCCTCGTAAAATGTCTCTTTCCAAACGCCGTCTCACTACATTTATGGATCTTCTGCTCATCCTATTTCTTTCCCATCATGAACACTGTTTTCCTCTCACTTCCCATTTTATCTCCCGTGTCTCTTATGTGTTTCTCCTTATTCAGTCTCATCTCTCTTAGTCTCTACCAGTATGGTCACTAACAGTATTACAATTTGGTTTAGGGAGGGATTACACCTGTCAGGTATGTGTCTAATCTAGACTTGATGGTGTCACAGCGAACCGAGTGTTCCAGATCAAGGTATCAGGATCACTGAGTGCTCAGTGCGTCTCTGTGTGTCTGCAGAGACGCAAAATATTCTTATAACTAACTGTTTCCTCCTCTTCATTCCCATCTTCTCTTCTTTTCTCTCTTTTTCCAGTTTGACAGTTTCTTTTTTTCGTCAGTTAACATCCCCGAACAACCGTTGCCATGGCAGCTGAGAAAGCTGAAATGGATGCGCTGAAAAAGGAGTGCGATGGCCTCCGTGCACAGATTGAGGTGAGCAGTTTGCTGAGCACAATGGTGCAGGTTACAGGAAACATAGTGCTGCCGTCCTGTCAAAACCACACATCTCCAAAGGCAAGAGCCCTGTCTTCACCTCATAACAACTCTTTTTAAGTTGTATACGGGTTAATTTAGCTCAAGAAGTGGGAGAAGTGCCTGGTTACCTAATATTATTCCCAAACTTTTTAAGTACCCCTTAGAAAATTCACGTAATTGTGAGTGATTGCTTTGGCGGTTGAATGTTTATAATTGGATTGAAAATATGATTATTGAATCCTAAAAATAATAATAATTAAAAAAATGACTCACATACACCTTGCAGTACTCCAAAGTATCCCTAGGGGTCTATACCAATTATCCTCATGCCTTTAAATGGCTTAAAACTGTGCCTACAAATCTGTTAAGTCGTTTTTTTCCAGAGTCAGATCAAAATTGAGTCTGCATTTAAATAATCTTAATTAAACTAAACTGCAGATTAGGGGGATCTGTGGTGGCTAACTTATCTAAGTGCAGCTTCTTTCTCCCCAACATGTCATTCTGTGTGTGGCCACCAGGCGGCACGCAAGGCTGTGAATGACGGCAACATGACAGCGGCAGCAGGAGGGGCGTCTGCAGTCGGCCGAGTTCAGCTGAAGCTCAGGAAAACACTGAAGGGTCACCTGGCTAAAATATATAGCTTGCACTGGTCCACTGACTCCAGGTGAGGATGAGGAGGCAGACCTCACCAACATCAGCATCATCAATGGCTCTGTCCAAGTAGTTTACCATGACAGGGGGACATCCAGCCTTAATATACAAAACGTATAATTCACCTTATTATTATCCCTTATCATTTACACTTGTCATTTCCCTGTTACGTCAAAGCGCTGTTTTACACTTGATTCCTGAAGCATAAGTCAACTGAATGGTTCTGTGAAGTAACAGGAGTATACCTTTTTTTTTTTTTGCCGAATTGCCATCAAATTTCTTGTAGGTTACCTACAAATGTGGAAGCTTAAATGTAGATACTCGCTTCACTGATTATTTACGCCGAATGAAAACCAAAAGAGGTTTGAGAGAGTTTGAAATCCAACAAAACATTTCAAACAGGTGTCCAGTCGTTTGCATATGTACTTACCCACAACGTTGTTAAACTGTTGGATTTCAGTATCAATGGCATCTAAGTCAACAATATAAAACGATGTTCTTCACCTCTCTCGCAGGTCAATGGTCAGTGCATCTCAGGATGGCAAGCTGCTGGTCTGGGACACCTTTACAGGGAACAAGGTAACATCAACCCTCTGCTGTTGTATTTACAAAGGTCTGATCAGCAGAGTTCATACATACTGACATCCAGTGGTGGAGGAAGCATTCAGATCCCTTACTGAAGTCCAAATACTGCAGTAATACCACACTGTAAAAACCCTGGGACAGTAAAACATCCTGAAACATCTGAAACATCAATAACAACAACAAAAGCAATGATCCTCACAGTCCTGAGAGAGACAAGGCCCTCCCTCATGCCTGTACCTCTAAAATGTTTTCTTTTTAAAAAGTTGTCTTCAATTAATTTATCAAACTAGTTGCCGATTCATTTTCTGTCATTATTGGATACAAGAAAAAGTAAACAAGTCAAATATTTTCCTCTGAAGTGTGGAGTAGAAGAACAAGTAAGCAATTAGTGCTGCATGCAAGCATCTAAAACAACAAGCAGACAATAAAGACAAAACGTTGCACATGCCATACAAACTACAAATACACAGGTATTATGAAAAAAAGGCAAGAAATATTGAAAACCGTGAAACTACGTAACGTCTTATAAACTACATACAAATGGATTAAACTGTTCTCTTCTTGAGTTGTTGACACTTTGGGAGGAAAAAATCCCTGAAGCTTGTTTTACTGTCCAACAAGTAAAGTAAAGTAAAGTAAATGTATTTATATTCCCCCCGAGTTGACATCTTATGCAGATGGTCTAACTGGACCTCATACAGTATGTACTTACAAGTACATGTACTGCATGTTTTTACTCTATGTATTGTTTTATTGTATTTGTTTATTGTACAGCATTAATACTGATCTTTACTTGTTCTGCAGTAATATTGACAGAGTTTACAGGGTTTTTAGTGGAAATTAGGAACCACTGAAAAAGTGTCCTCTGCCTTGTTCTTATTAAATGTGTTTATTTATCATTTAACAACAGAGCTTCAACAACATTTTGCTCAATTTACCTCAATTATTAATTGACTTGTTCAGTTTGTAAATGAAATGGTGTTGAGCTGTAAATGATCCTGTTTGTTATGACTTATTTGTCTTTATTTTACATTTCATATCAGTTGTCTCTTGAGCCTTTGTTTTAACCACAAACATTATTTCTAGTATTTGACCAGAATAAACCCCCTGACTTTAAGGAACCAGAAGTGCATTTTCAGCTTTTAGGCCTCATTTCTGGAGGCTGTAAACCAACTAAACTTACTTTCTGCTTCCCAGTTGGTTGCTGTCCCACTAAAGTCTGCTTGGGTGATGAGCGTCGCCTTCGCCCCCTCTGGTAACCTGGTGGCCAGCGGTGGTCTGGATAACATGTGCACGGTGTACAACATCAAGGCCGCCAGCCCCAAGACCCTCAGGGAGCTGGATGCACACACAGGTGAGGATGGTGTTCGCCTCGTACCTGACTGTGAACATTCTCAGGTAAACGGGGCTAACGTGAGATGAAAGCCTGAAACAGAATGAAAGTGTGAAGTGAATGAAGTACTGATGTTGATTTCCCACCCAGGTTACCTGTCTTGCTGCCGTTTCCTTAGCGACTCTGAGATCGTGACAGCCTCCGGTGACACCACCTGGTGAGTTTAGCATTAATCCTCAGTTGTGTTGCCAGGTTGGCTAAAGGGCAATGCCACTGGAAACATCTACAGGATGTCATGTTTTAGAGGAAAAGCAACTGTTTAGTTGTTTTTGGGGTCCATAGAAACAGACTTGAAGAGGAGCCGCTCCATATGTAGATCGGAAGAGCCCATTCTCAGCTAAAACACAACCACTCTTACGTTCAGGTTTTTATACGCTCATAAAAAAACGAAGTTACGAACATTGGATTCCACTTCTAATGCGACACAGACATGAAAACGTGGCGTTAACGTTGCTATCATGGTGCTCCATGATTTGCTTTCTGGTAACTCTTTTGTTTGCCTTGAAAGTAGAGGTTTTCAGTTCTTTCAGAGTTTTCATTTCTGAATGAATTTGAACAAAAAAAAGAGACCTCTTGGACCCCAAGGATGATTAGACCCATGTATCCAAAACGCTGCTTTGGTTGTTTCCTCACACGTTCCTCTTCCTCTCAGCTGTCTGTGGGACCTGGAGACTGGCAAGCAGAAGGTCATCTTCACCAACCACATTGGAGACTGCATGTCGCTGGCTCTCTCCGCGGACATGAACACCTTCATCTCCGGAGCCTGTGACTCTCTGGCTAAGCTGTGGGACACGAGGGAAGGGACCTGCAAGCAGACCTTCTCCGGTCACACCAGCGACATCAACGCCATCCAGGTGAGCGTCCCACCAAGCATTCGCCTCACACACGCATGAAAATAATAGAACTTGTATGATTCCTTTTAGTAGTTTCCGTCACGCTCTTTTGAATTTTATTCTGAATTTTAATTTTTTGTATTGTGTTTGTATTGTGTGTGGATGAGCAGGAAGTAAAGGATGACATTCTAAAATGATTAGCAGCAGTGGCTGGAACAAACCAGCTTTTGATCACACACCAAACAAAAATGACAAAAACAATAACAGAGTGGCACAAACTGACCAAACTGACACCAAGCAACAACAGAACGAGGCTAAACAGTTCCTCCTGCTTATATGGAGGAGGTTATGTCATGATCCAGCCAGTGTTATTAAAATATGAATTATTATTACGTTTGCTTAAATCGTCACATATTTGTCTTTCCCCTCCTCAGTTCTACCCCGATGGAAATTGCTTCGTCACAGGCTCCGACGACTGCTCCTGCAAGATGTACGACCTGCGCTCCGACCAGGAGGTGATGAACTACCAGGACAGCAGCCTGAACGCCGGCGTCACATCCGTGGCCCTCTCCAACTCAGGCCGCCTTCTCTTTGCCGGCTACGACGACTTCAACTGTCACATCTGGGACACACTGAAGGGAGAGAAAGTTGGTGAGTGGGGGTCGATTTATTCAAGAGGTCAAGATGAATACATCAAACATGAAATTCTATTTATTTATCCTATATTCACACTCAGAAACACAAAAAGACGTCATCTGTAGCATCGGAGACACAACTTGTGTTTTATTTGCATGTTTTTCTGAGAGGAAGTGTCAGACAGAAGTCAAGAGAAATGTAATATATGTGTGGTTGAGGAAGAAATCTTATCTGAAGAAACCCCTGAAAAGAAATAGAAAAACATGTGTATATGAATAAAACCAATCACGCAAAATAAAGTTAGGCCGTTAAAGATAACGGCAAAAATGACTGAAGACAAAATCAACATGATTCAATACAAAATATTTTGACATCAACGCACTTCTGAGTCTCCTCTCTTCTCCTTCACCTCCTCTCCTCCCCTCTCCTCTCCTCTCCTCCCCTCCCCTCTCCTTCACCTCCTCCCCTCCCCTCCCTCTCCTCTCCTCCCCTCTCCTCTCCTTCACCTCCTCTCCTTCACCTCCTCTCCTCCCTTCTCCTCTCCTCTCCTCTCCTCTCCTCTCCTCTCCTCTCCTCTCCTCTCCTTCACCTCCTCTCCTTCACCTCCTCTCCTCCCTTCTCCTCTCCTCTCCTCTCCTCTCCTCTCCTCTCCTCCCCTCTCCTTCACCTCCTCTCCTCTCCCATCACCTTCACCTCCTCTCCTCCCTTCTCCTCTCCTCCCCTCTCCTTCACCTCCTCTCCTCTCCCATCACCTTCACCTCCTCTCCTCCCTTCTCCTCTCCTCCCCTCTCCTTCACCTCCTCTCCTCTCCCATCACCTTCACCTCCTCTCCTCTCCCCTCCCCTCTCCTCTCCTCCCCTCTCCTCCCCTCCCCTCGCCTCTCTTCTCCTCCCCTCTCTTCTCCTCCCCGCTCCTCTCCTCCCCTCTCCTGCCATCTCCTTGCAGGTGTGCTGTCCGGCCATGACAACAGGGTGAGCTGCACCGGCGTCCCTGAAGACGGCATGGGCGTCTGCACAGGATCCTGGGACAGCTTCCTCAAACTGTGGAACTGAGGCGTCCCGGAGGAGGAACACACGGCGAGGGGGAGAGGAGTTGGAGGAGAGAGGAAGAGGAAGGGGGGAGGAAATGGGTGAAGATGAGGAAGATAAAACTAGGAGAGGAGTGAGGTTGGAGGAGGTTGGGTGCGGCTCTTCCTCTCTTTCTCTCTACTTCTTCCTCGTTCACGTATGCAAAACATGAGAGAGGCTGTGAATGAGACACGTTGTGTAAATGGCATCCGGTAAAACAGTGAGCGATGCATCCCGCTGAATGTACAAGAGAGCTTTATTGTTGTCGGGACGATTTCAACACTTAAAAAAATAAAATAAAAAATAGCACATTATTCAAAATGATTATCGAGCAGAAAATACGCTCTTATTGAGGATGTCAATTAAACAGATATAGATTTTTGACAATGAAATAAAACTTGAATATTGAAAATAAGACTGTAGACTTACAGATTTATTTTTATTGTCTTTGACCTGTAAGAGAGCCCTGCACTTCTGTAGACGAGGGAGTGACATGTACATTTATTTGTATTTTATAGTTTAACACATTAGGATGGAGAGTTGATGTACAGTGTCTTTATTTTTCTTTATTTTATTTAGATGGTTTTTTTGGGGGGGAGGGGGGGCTGCACATATCCAGAGTATATGTGGATGGTAGAGTTGCCATCTTGGGTCCCCTGCCAACAACCAGCAGATTTTGATCCAAGATGGCCACTGCCGTTTCCCCCGTCTCACCGTGACAAAAATTTGACGACGTACCCAGACGAATGGAAGGTGGCGGGCTGGCGGGCTGTGAGATTGGCTGGTGAGGTCTGCAAAAAACACTGTAAAGACCCCTACGATTCATTTTACTACCCTGGGTTCAGCTGCGTTTTGTAGTTCTTTTACACTTGTGCAGTTCCACTGTAAAAAGACGAAATGTTTGTTGAAAATCTTTCTAATAAACATAGAATTCTGCATTAACACCATGTCTGCGTAGGCGTGTTTGTGTGCAAAGAGACTTTAGAACCACAGTTTACAATCCTGATGACAAATGACTTTAGTGGAAGAAGCTGCAGTCGCAGCACTTGAGCTCTGGAGGACAAACTCGTCCCGAGGTTGAATTTGCAGGTCAACACACATCAGCAGCAACTCACACACCTGCACACAGCGGGACAAAGCTGCTGGCGAGTGAACTGTTTCATTCCAACACCAAAAGCCTGATGGGAAAATAAAGTAGTGCATTTCTTTCCTCTTCTGAGTCCTTTGTTAATAATTATTCTGCGAGTGAGTGTTTTAGTGAGTGTTTTATATTAACCATTTTGATGTTGTTTTATTATATTTAAAAACATCAAACAGACTTTGGCTTAAAATCTATTGACCTGAATCAACCGATGTTGATGTCTGTGCGGCTTCATGTTTTATTATTGTTACGGCTTCCTCAGAACACGAGCCTTCGACAGCAGATCGTTTACATACATAAAAAAGAAAACAATTCCACAGATAACTCCCAAATAACCTATATTTATTAATCTTATAAATAATAAATAAAAATGTGTATTGCGTATGTCAAATGTTTTATTTTTGGTTTTAAACATTGCTCTTGTCTATAAAAACGTATATCTTTTACGTGAACAGATAACAACAATTATAACGTGATGATGATTGTGATGATGATAATAACAATGACAACAAATCATAATAATAACGATCATAATAACACACAGTAATGATGTGGTGACGATTATGACGACGATAATAATAATAATAATAATAATAATAATAATAATAATAATAATAATAATAATAATAATAATAATAATGAACTTTTCCATTCAAAATTGAACAATGTAATAGCTATATGATAGGAATGTAGTAAAACATATTATTTCCCTTAGAAATACAGGAAGTAAACAGGAAACCCTGACGTAAGGGGGGGGGGGGGGGGGGGGGCATACTTGATTGTAACAGCAGGTGGCGGTAATGCTCCATAAAGCTGTTTGATTGTCTGTATAAACCCAAACAAGAAGAAGAGGGGTGTAGGTTCTCATATTTCCGACAGCACCTGACCTACACACCAGCTCCACTCATCGTCCCGCGGTGCAGCGATCTTCCTCCCGACCTTCACCGCCTCTCCTCCGCGGGTATCTGTCGCCTTCAGCCGGCCATGGCGCTCCGGAGCTTCTTCGTGGGAGGGAACTGGAAGATGAACGGGACCAAGGAGAGTCTGGAGCAGCTCATCTCCACCCTGAACACCGCCAGCCTGCACGACCAGACCGGTAACGCGTCTGCGGCTTTGCGTCGACCGTCTGCGGGTTTTACGATGCCGGCAGACAGAAATTAAAAGTAGTAATCGATAAAGTCAGACCGACATTGGGAGTCACATGATCAGGATGAGTTGCATAAAAGGCCTGTGACGTTTCTGTTTGCTCCCCAGTGGTGGAAAGTAACTAAGTACATTAACTCAAGTAGCTAATGCTCTTAAGGTGTTAGGAGTATTTCCATTTACTGCTGCTTCATACTTCTACTTGGCAACATTTCAGTGTACTTTTTACTCCACTGCACGTATTGCCAGGTTTAAATACACAGAAAGGCTGGTGCAATAGTCCTTTTATAACTCAAGCAGACTTAATGAAATAATGCCTCCCTTTTTTATTTTTATTTTGTATTTATCTATGTATGAATTACTCTTAACCTGATGTATCAGCTACCTGCATTTCTCCAAGGGGATTGGATAGAGTTTATACCTCCCCACCCACCGACCTATCACAGGTGTCTCAAGTACACGTTATCAAGTGCAAGTACAGATACTTGTGTTAAAAAAAACTCTGGTAGAAGTACTGATTCTCCTTCTTTACTCAAGTAAAGGTGGGAAAGTACAATTAATCTGAAATGTACGATGAAGGACATTTCTACTGGCTTGTCATGTTAATAAGAACTTAAATACGGTAATCGATAACTCCCCTCAAATGCATTTAAACTAAAGAAACAAGGTCGTTTTAAAATGTGAGGAGTATAAAGTACAGATATTTGTTTTAAAATTGTAGGGAGGAATAGTAAAAAGTAAAATAAATACTCAAGTAAAGTATAAATACCTGAAACTTCAGTACAGTAACAAAGTATTTCTACTTCCCCACCACCAACTCCAGTCTGAAAGGAGACATGTTATAGATATATTAATTATATATTAGCTAGCCAGTAGGGCACGCTCATATGCATAAAAGCATACAGACAGTAGTTGCATGCAGTGCTGTGTTCAGGCTCACAATGTTAAATAGAGCTCCTTAATAACAACAAAGAGTAAAGTTGATAATCACATTCATCTAATTAAATTAGCTTCTCAATCCTCAATCAACGTGTCTGATTTTATTCTGTTTCCCTCAGAGGTGGTGTGCGGTGCTCCCTCCATCTATCTGGACCTGGTCCGGTCCGGTCTGGATCCCAGGATCGGCGTTGCAGCCCAGAACTGTTACAAAGTGTCCAAGGGAGCGTTCACAGGGGAGATCAGGTAACTTGTTGTTGATATGGTGTGTCTGTCCCTCAAATGAAATTGAGGGTGTTGTATGTATGCTACTTTGTTTTTATGTTTTCTATGTTATCTGCCTGGGGACAATAGATGAAAACTAGCGATGTGCTAACTCCAGCGTATTGTGTATTCATACTGATCTCCATAAATATGCACTTTCTCTATTAAATAAACAAATAAAAACTCACCCGCTGAACGAAGGCACTCCGATGTTTCCGACACATTTAATTCTATTTATCAGTGAGGCGGCGGGCCGACGTTCAGATGCCTTTCAAGCATGTGGAGAACAGAAACATGAAGCCAAGACATTTTATCTTTCATTTGAAACATGTGAAACATATGTGACGTGGTGGACTCCTCCTCTCCCCTCCAGTCCAGCCATGATTAAGGACTGCGGGGCAGACTGGGTGATACTGGGACACTCCGAGCGCCGTCACGTCTTTGGGGAATGCGACGAGCTGATTGGTCAGAAGGTGAGACACAAAAAAATACATAAGACTAAATAAATAAGACTTACTGTGGCCGCAGGGAAGAAGCTGGGTATGTCAGACGGGATAAGCGGTAGAAAATGGTAGAAAATGGATGGATGGATGTCAGACGGGAACCTCCGGGTCTGAAAAGTGAAGCCAAGGCTGAGGTGCCTTACAATGTCATTCTCTCCGTTGGCCATCAGGGGGCAACTCCTTCTCTGATTGTATAGATGTCTTGTATAAATGACCCTACGTCTCTCTTCATGACCTCAATGAACATTGTAAAAGTGAGTTTTTGGTTTCAATCTGTGGCTGCCAGGTGGCTCACGCTCTGGAGAGTGATCTGGGTGTCATCGCCTGCATCGGGGAGAAGCTGGAGGAACGGGAGGCGGGCACCACCGAAGAAGTCGTCTACGATCAGATGAAGGTCATTGCAGGTAAACAAAGGAAAATGACAACAATGTTCACAATTATCGTCCAAAGAAGCATCCAAGAGGGCACTTCTGCTGTTTTTGTTTTTCCAAACATAAATGCATTCATTCATGAACTCGTAGAAGAAGATACATTTCAAGTATTTCAGTCGAAATTGCGACAAAATCAATACACTTAACACATACGTGTATGTAAGTATGAGTATGTTTTTATCTTTCATCCCGTGTGCATGTGTAACAACATTTTGCATTAAAAGGTTTTTGAATAGAAGGTGACTTTTCTGTCACTACCAACGGTTTGTCATATTTTATTCATGGTCTTTTCCTTGGTTACGTGCAGCCCACTTCTCCAGTGGAAGCAGGCCACACACTGATTTAAAATGCAAATAGGTCAGTGGTCTCTGCTGTGTCAGAGTCAGCTTGTTCCTGTGTTAATGAAGGATTTTCTCCTCTGAGATCTCACAGTTACAGAATTGATGGAGGTTTGCACCGCTGCTCTGGCTTTTATTCTGAAATATGTATACCCTTTTCCTGTAAGTGTACAGAAATGTAATTAATGTGTTTCTTTATTTTCGGGAAATGGAGTTGAATAACAACTCGACTTCATCATATTAATCTCCTCAGTACAAATGTCTCTCACGCTCCTCCCCCACGACCACCGAGCTCCTTCCCCTCGACTTCATGCCCTTTGAAATCCCTTAGATCACGCCACCTTTGAAACGTGGGTCCGATGTTGACTCTGGTTTTATCACGGGCACCGTCGCAATCTTTCTTTTTTTCCTTCTTTTCCACCGGTGTTTTCTTTTCCTTGGTTGTTTTGGACCTCTTCGTTTCGGTTTTTAACGAGGAATTGGAAGCGTGTTGCTACTTCCCGCCGCCTCCCCCCTGTGATAGTTGTACGACCCAAGGGGGGAGTGGCTCTGTGTGTGCACGGACACAGCCCTGCGTGCTGATTGGACAGGATGATCCGGGCGCTGTCGATCTTTGCAAAACAAACAACAGGCTCTACGTGCACGTAGAGGCGCGCATTTTTTTCTAAAACCGGATGATTTATGTTGTTCTATCGGAGCATAGTGTCGGCTTCAGTGAATATGATCAAAAAAATGTTGCCGACTGGGACTTTAAGTTTATAAATCTAGTTTTATGTATTCCAGAGAATGTGAAGGACTGGGGCAAAGTGGTGCTGGCGTATGAACCAGTGTGGGCCATCGGTACGGGCAAGACGGCTTCACCTGAGCAGGTACCACAGCGACCCTACTCCCCCTCACTTCTGTTCAGTCGAGCAGTATTTTTTATCATTAGACTAATTGTTTATTGTTTAGAGTGACAACCTTTCTGCACGGTGCTTTGTGTGTTCAGTGTTTCTGCAGATCAAGTTTCACCAGTATAGACTCCACCAGTATTTATTCCAGCATAACTCACAACATACTCACACTTGTATGCTGACGTTCAGCCGGTGTCAGCTGGAAACATTGTTTCTTTAAATTTAGTTCAACACAAGCAAAAGGATTATGTGGAAAAACAATTTACAGCAAGAATGCATTTGTGTCCTACTCCAGATACAAGATACTGATAACAAACTGGAACATTTAAAGGCACAATCAGTAGGATTTTCCTAAACAAAATTTACAAAAATGAATGTGTTAGGAGACCCTGCCCTCTGTGTGTATTTTCTCATTTTTGCTTACATAGCACACATCCCAGAGGAAGCTATGAAAATGGCCTCGCTGGCAAATGTGGGGAGGCGAAACGCAAAGCGGACAAAGCTCGTTCCAAAAATTATTCTGGGGCTGCACTATTATTGTCAAAACGATAATCCAATTTTTAGGTTGCCATCATTCATCATGATGCTTCATAAAGTAGTTTTATTGCTACAGTTGTGCCACATTCCTTGAATCAAAATAAGACAAATCTTGAACTTGGATCATGTTGATTTAATTACCCGAAGTGAATCTTTGATTGACTTGCAAACACCCTTCGGGGAGGGGGAGGGGCCAACTGTTTACAGACCGCCACCAACAAATCCAACTCATTGGGCCTTTAAGTATATTACAAGATTTAAAATACATTTATAATCAGTACAATAAATCTGCAATTCACAATATAATGGACATTTATGTGTGTGTGTTTGTGTGTGTGTGTGTGTGTGTGTGTGTGTGTGTGTACAGGCTCAGGACGTCCATGAGAAGTTGAGGGCGTGGCTCCGGGCCAACGTCTCAGACGATGTGGCCGACTCCGTGCGCATCATCTACGGAGGTCAGTGATGTTTTGTTCTTTAGCAGTTGTGTGCTGGATTTGAACACTGTTTTTACTGGATCTTCCACGTAAAAAATTTTTTGGGAAATAACCACTATTGCTACTTTGTACATGATTGGAAGTCCCAGATACACCGAGAAACCAAACGCCGTCCCGTCTGAGTTCATGACCTCACCCAGAGGTGCTCTGTGAATTTCACCATGCTGGATTCACTGGATCTAGCAAGACGCACTTCGGCTGGTTTACTACAGCTGGATGAACCCAGAATAAACTTTTAGCTGTGATTTAAGAGCAATATCCAGATCAAAAGGATGCTGAAGTAATGACATGATGACGATTTGTAAAAAGTCATGATTTTTTTTGCTTTGTCTGCAAGACCACAAGCTTCCAACTTTTAAAATGCTTGTTTTCTGAATGGAGTCTGGCTTGATAGGTGCTAGGCTATGCTAACATTGTAGCTAACATCATTCTGACCTAAATATGGCAGAGACCTTGTTGTTTGGACCACAGACAGTCTCTGGTTTCTCCACATAGTCTGGTCTAGTCTCTGGACTAATGTGAGCTACTATCTAGACCTCTGGGGGACCACAAACACAGGAGACACAAGTTTAAATATTTCAACTTGCGAATTGTAAACAGCAGATGCTCCTCATCTATCTCGCTGCTCAGCAAGAATTTGCATCTTTGCATCACCACGCAGAAATTGGACTTTGCGTTTGGTGTGAACACAGCAACAGGAAGCACTGAAGCACCTTTCCTTTAAAGGTCCCATATTATGAAAAACAGGTTTTCTCTGGTATCTACACCTTTAAACTGGTCCTCCCTGAGCCTGTCAACTCCCAGAATGAGGAAAACAAGCGACTCCTGCAGGCTGTTCAGATTCAGCTCCTTTCGTTACGTAACGAAGGGATTCATTTGCATAGGCCGAACTCCTCTGCGTGATGATAGGCTCACAGATAGACACGCAGATTGCTCTGTTGTTTGTACAAATCAACATAAGTGCTTATATTCTGTCCCAGCTACAGAAGAATAGAAGAGACGGTGGTTGCGTTTCATTTTTAATGACAACGTGCCGGCTACGGTCCGTGTTAGCATGTATGTGCGTGCTAACCACTTCACATCGGGCTGCTTCAGTAATGAGGGTCAGTACAAAGCTGGCTTTGCCTCGACACTGACCCTCGTAAAAGGGTCTGTCCCAACCATACGGCACCCAGCAACTTCACCTGAGCCACATCGACGAGCCATAGCAATAAATCCACGTAAACATTGGTGCATGCTACCGCTAGCGTAAGCGGCATCATCTCTTGGTCTCTCTCCAAGTAGACGATGACAGACGGAGCTCATTAGCAATTAAAGGTGCAGGCACAGAACCAACCTGTTCTCAGTAGAGCTCATTTGAGCAACTTTTAGACAGCTGAAATTCAGGACCACGTATGGGTTTGGGGCAATGCATATCGAAAACAGTGTTGTTGGACCTCTGACAGCTGTGTGGAATTGATGAAAAACGGTATAATAGGGGACCTTTAACCTGACAACTAGACAAAGTAGATTTGTCTGAGGTATAGTATTGTTTGGAGTAGAAGGTAGGACCATGTCCAACATAATCCCCCCTCTCCCCCGTCCATCCCCCAGGCTCAGTAACGGCAGCGAACTGCAGAGAGCTGGCGTCCCAGAGCGATGTGGACGGCTTCCTGGTGGGCGGAGCCTCACTGAAACCAGAGTTTGTCGACATCATCAACGCTCGTGCATAACACACGCAACCCATCGGGAGCAATGAGAAACACCCGGCCCTTTTAGATCGTCACCATGTGTCCTGAAGACCAGGGCTGGCAGATCCACGGATGTGTCTCCAGCTAGAAGTTCTTTTGTGATGAATAGATGTTGACTGTGGCGAACGGAAACGTGAATATCTGTACGTTTGCTGTCATTTGTGGGAATTTAGCTCTTCAAACTGTTGTATATGTCTGTGAGTTAGCTGAACTCAAGAGTTACCGTTTTCCTTTTTTTCTAATAATAATTAATATAATATAAAATACCAGGATCTCCTATATCCGGTGGCTTCTGCAGGATGTTATTCCGGCTGTTCTCTGCAGTATATGAGCAAGAGGGTCACAGTTGAAGGTGTAAGGTAATGACAAAGTAGAAACAAATGAATGCAAAATAAAGTTTCAGCCGTTAATTTGAAGTGAAGTGACTGTAGAGGATTGTTGGTTCTGTGTATGTTCACACTCTTGTAATGTCACGTTATTGATGAGTTACCGTCTCTCACTCAAATGCACTTTCTTTAGGGCCCTAAAAGACTATATATATATACACACACACACACACACACACACACTCTGTGTCACCAATATGCACTAAAGATGAGGTTCACACTGCTGCTGTATGTTTAACACTGCACCTGAATATTAAACAATAAAATGTGGAAGGAAGTTTTGTTTGTTTTTCCTTGTTTTACATGAATCATATCAGACTTTATGACATAAGCAATATGATTAATTCAATGATTTATACTGTATATTTTTAGAGGACAGAAAAGGTCAAATTAGCTTGTATTTTACAAGAAATTCACACATCATCTGACTGCAGGTGTTTATGCAACAACAACAAAAATGGAGCCTCGGAAAGAAACACAGACACACAAAAAAGACAGAAACCTTTTAAATGTGATTGAAATTGTAAATTACCATATTTTTATTTCACGTTTTCACATTATTTTCAATGACAGGCGTTCTTTTTTTTATTTATTTTTTTATTTAGATTTTCTTTCTTTCTTTTTCAACACAGCTATTCTATCGACATTCAGGAGGGAACAGAAGGAATGATTCTTCTTTTTCTTCGGGACAAAGATTTCAAGCATAAAGTACAACCGATCAGAATCACATCGGGGTGGGAAGAAAAGGAAGGGGGGTTAGAAACCGAGAAAGGGACGAGACGAGAGGGAAAAGGAGACAAAAAGGGGGAGGGAGGACAGAAGTGGGAGAAGTACAGGTATTTCAGTGTCCAGGTGAGAGTGTGACAGTGTTTACATGTTTGTGTAGTTTTGTTGTTTGTGTAGTTTTTTCACTCAGTCCCTGAAACAGCTGATTTCAGAACAGATTTCAGTTGTGTGCGTCAGTCTACAGTATTCTATTATATCTCTACTTATTGGTCTCTCCGTTTTTACAACAATAATGATTTATTATTTTTGCAGGTCTGTCCTCTAGCTGTACATGAACTATTCATTTAAAACTACAGTAACAGTGCATGTCTGGCTTATTTTATATGTTTTATGGTATTCCCCTGCATGTGCGTGAGCGTGTTGCATCTGCGTACTCTGCGTGTGTATGTGTGTATGTGTGTATGTGTGTGTGTGTGTGTGTGTTTGTGTGCGTGTGCATACAGCATCATCCCCCTACCTATAAGTCCAGTGCATAATTTACTTCATTTATTTATTTATTTTTTGCTTGGCTCTTTCGCTCGTGTTTTTTTTTTTTTAATGAATCTGTCATTGTACATGGCTCATTCCATGTTTGTCGTGTGTGTGTGTGTGTGTGTGTGTGTGTGTGTGTGTGTGTGTGTGTGTGTGTGTGTGTGTGTGTGTGTGTGAGTCATTCGTCTGTCAGTTTCACAGGGCGCTGGGGTTCCTGAAGTTATGGCCTGCAAAGCGAGCCTGGTCGCCCAACTCCTCCTCAATCCTGCAGAGAAGAAAAAGAGAAAACCATGTCAGTAAAGATGTTTGTACTAAAACACGTCTGTAACGAGGAAGCGTCCTTAGCTCTGTGGCGTCGGTCGATCAGCTCC
Source organism: Eutrigla gurnardus (assembly GCF_963514095.1). Taxonomy (NCBI): domain Eukaryota; kingdom Metazoa; phylum Chordata; class Actinopteri; order Perciformes; family Triglidae; genus Eutrigla; species Eutrigla gurnardus. The sequence continues at coordinate 4,424,031 of NC_139928.1, forward strand.
ACAACAAAGACAGATCAAAACTTTAAAGTGAAATTGAAGAGTTGGCAACAGTAAGTCCTCCCAACAGATCAATTTAGGATTTAAAAGTTGTGGTGTTCTACTTTTTTCTTTTTGTCAAAAATCCTCTGTACTTTCTGACTTCCTCTCAGCTGACTGAAAAACATCTAAAAATACCCCACAGATGTAGGCAGTTTTACCATTGCATTTTCAATTACGTTTCCTGGGTGAAAGTCATGTGCTTGCTTTTGTTTATTCATGTTCACAAAGGAGCACGTTGTTACATTTTTATTTGTCACTCTTTGGCACTATAGTGCTATTGAGCCTGTAAAACAGCTGTGTATTGTCTTATGTGGCGCCACAGGACGTTTGGCAAGAGTTGAATTCAGGAAAGATGCATTTTTTTGTACTTTTGAACTTAAAGTCAGGATGTATCCGCCTCCCCTGCTCTTTTCACTTTGACTTGTCTTGGCGGATTACTCCTTTAATCAAAAATAAGAAGAAGCGTGTCGGAATCTTACCACAATGATGAATTACACGTGTGTGTGCTTTACAGCACTGATTAGCGTTTATCGCTGGTTAATGCCCCTGTAAATCTCTCTCTCCTCCACCTCTCCTGCGTCTCCTCAGCAGTCCGATGGGATTACAATGCTGAGCCGAGCCCTCCTCCCTCTTCCTCTTCCTCCTCCTCCTCCTCCTCCTCCTCCTCCTCATCCCTCCCCCCTCCTCCCTCCCCTCCTGCTTCTGACTGGCTCGGACACATGGGGTGACACCGGTGCTGCTGTCGCCTGTCATGTCAATTAGCTCTGTGAAGCTAAGCACTAAAACGAAGCGTGAACCTGAGCAGCCATGTTATAGAGTAGCAGGGCTGCTGCCAGATTTGAAGCCAATAAGAGGAACTGAGAATGAAATATTAAATTAAGCACGACTGTAAACAAATGCTGAAAATATTCAAGCTTCCAATTATTATTATGTAACTTTTTTTACAGGTTAAACAAGTTTACAGCCTAGATTCTTTAAGACCGAGTTTGCGGTTCGTGGTAGCAACCTGTCAATCACAAGGTAGCCCCGCCCTAAAGCATCCCCTGTTTTATGGTGTGTTGGACTCTAAATGGACCATAATGTACTACATGAACATCATGCTAGATTGAAGAAGACTTGAAACTAGAGATTGAGAACATAAACTCATGTTTGCACTGTTTACTGAGATAATACATCAAGAGAAGAAGCTAATTTTCTCATACACTTCTATATAATCAGAGTGGAGTCACCCCCTGTTGGCCAGCAGAGAGAATGACAGTTTAAGGCACTTCAGCATTGGCTTCACTTTTCACAACCGGAGGTTGCCGTCTGATTGGGACGTACTTTCTTTTACTGGCACTGACCTCATGAGCTGGTTGTACTTGGCCAGCCTCTCAGATCTGCAGGGGGCGCCAGTTTTGATCTGAGACACAGAGACAACAAAGATTAGAAACAAAAAACACACTGACCTGTGAAATACTGACTCGCCGAGAAACGCTTTGTCACCTGTCCAGTGCAGAGTCCCACCACCAGGTCAGCAATGAAGGTGTCCTCCGTCTCTCCTGAACGATGGCTGACCATCACGCCCCAACCATTTGCCTGAGCCAGTTTACACCTGAGAGGCATACACACAGAAAATACCATCAAATACGACCTCCGGACATGTGACCATAACCCCAAGCTCTTCCTTGCTTTTAGGTTTTAGTTTTTATGCACCAGCAGTGCAACAGAATTTTGGGATACTTGTACGTGACTTGAATAATTCCCTTTTCTGCTACTTTCAAAGAGATGAATAGAACAAAATATAAGAAACAAATACATTATGATATTATTATATCAATAAGATGACTGCATGCTATCCCGCAGCATATAAAGTGATATAGAATCAATAACTCAAATCTAGAAGCATGATTTTCTGAAATCGTCCATTCTGCAAAATTAGTACATTTACCTTTTTTATTTAAACAATATTTGAACGGCATTACTTTTATTTCTAGTCAAGTTTTTTCTGTGTTGACTCCTTATTATCATTATTAGTGTTGATTAATTAGATAGGGATTTATTTGAGCTCATCTGACACGTTAAGCTGCTAACAACATGACTATTAAGAGAGCTTTGGTGCCTGGGGTTGCCCCTGCTCGGTTCCCTCCTCACCGAGATATTAGCAGAATACGTCAGATTAACAACGCAGCAAGCTTTTCATGTGACGGGCACGATCCATCACTTTTGTCTGTCATCGGCGGTGTTACATCATTTCATCCCCTTCGTGCTGTAACCCAGCGACACCGTCGTGATTGATAACTTCATAACACTGAGTGACGTTTAGTTTGAGTCTGAGATTGATGACAAACACATTCCAGACTGGACTGCACAACCGACCTCCACGAAGATATCAACAGTCACCACCATATCTGTGTCAGTGCATTTGATTGACAGCTAATCTTCATACTGAAAATCCGCCGTCACTTCATGTCCTCCGTTTATCAGCTCCTCCTCTGGCACAAGGTCAACATGGCTGACAGGTAATGGAGTGATGTGACTGACACATGCTGTGTTTGATTCCACACGTGTGACTGATAGGAGAGCAGGTCTCTATGTATCTCCCTGTAGGCCTCTGTGTCGCCTCTTCTTTGGCCAGTCAAAGTTCACCAGCCTGCCGGAGGCGGCCATATTAGTTTGTTTTTCTCTCTGAGAAAGAGTACCACTGTGTATAGTGTGGCACCAATGCTGTGTTCACAACATTTTACATTATTTGAAGGTAACTGGAAGGTAAGACTGTGTATCATCTGCATATCAGCTGTAGAGAACTACAGAATATGGTAATTCTCAATGGTAGATCCAAGGGAAACATGTAGGCCTACAATGAAAATAAACATACGGCCTAAAATGGAACCTTGGGGGATGCCACATTGAGCCAATCGGGTGCCCATATTGTCACTAAATGTGCTCCCTGAATAAATGCTACACTACTTGTATAACAATTTTAAGAAAAAAACCCTCTCTTTATCCACTTAAAACCCACCTGCTCGTCAGTGACACGCCTGTTTGAAGAACCGGGAATGAAAAAGGGCATCTAATTGAATAGCTACACCCGGAGTGGAAAATAGGCTTTTAAAATTGTTTACGGTATATTGGTAGTGGATGGAAACAAGCATCATTTGCATTTTTTATCATTTCAATACACTGTGAAATCCACAGACAGAGACATGTATCTTGTGAGGCATTATCCCAATAATGTTTCTGCTTAGGACAACTTTCTGGAGACAAAATAGTCCCTATGAAAATTGCTAAGAGTGGTCTGGACACATCAATTCTGTGAAAACAACAAACAAAACTCCCTTTACCTCACAGTACAGGCAGAATCTAGGAGACGTATATTTGAAAACTTGGCAGGGAGGAAACAAGTTTTTGTAATTTGGTTGAACTTACTAAACAGCGTAGTTACTCTTTTGTACTGTCCATATGTTATCTTTGATAAAAATAAACCACTACAATATTTGAAATATAAGTTCTGATCTAAAAGATGGTGTTGATATAAAGCAGACGTACGCCTGTATGGCCTCAGTGACGGAGCCGATCTGGTTGACTTTGAGCAGCAGGCAGTTGCAGGCTCGCTCCTCAGCAGCTTTCTCTATCCTCTTAGGGTTTGTCACCGTCAGGTCGTCGCCCACCACCTGGATCCCCACCTGGGCCGTGAGACGGGACCAGGCTTCCCAGTCGTCCTGGTCAAACGGGTCCTCGATGGACACCACTGAAAGAAAAAAGGAGAGAGGAGGGCAGAGGTCAGAAGTAAATAAAATATATTTTGTCTTTGGCTGAATATTAAACAGCAAACATGCAGCCCCACCTGGGTAGTTGTTGACGAAGCCCTGATAGATGTCAGCCAGCTCCTCTCCAGAGATGTGTCTCTCTGGATCTGGTGGCGATTTGAAGTCCAGGTCGTATTTTCCCTCCCGGTAAAACTCTGAAGCGGCCACGTCCATCCCAACCACCACCTTATCGGTGAAGCCGGCCTTCTCTATGGCGGTCTGCAGCAGATCCAGAGCTGAGGAGGGTAAGGAAGACGTGAGGAGGAGGGAGCCGAGACGGAGATATGTAGAAAAATGTAAGGCAAAATATAAACATTGGAAATAATAACGTCTTTGCTTTATTTTTGCCTCTTGGGCTACAAACGGTAACATGATGCACTGGTTTGTAAGAACCATCTGAGAAGTTTGGAAATGGCCAGGTACTTTAAATGATAAGTAAAGTTGAGCTTAAATAGCTTCAATTAAAATGTAATTGAACTCCAGAATATCAGTGGTGACATGTAACCCCAGGATCCTCACCCTCACTGTTCTCCAGGATGTTGGGAGCAAATCCTCCCTCGTCTCCCACATTGGTGGCATCCTGGCCGTATTTCTCCTGAATCACTCCCTTCAGTGTGTGGTATAGCTCCGATCCTATCCTCAACGCCTCCCTGAGGGAGGGAGGAACAGGTGGGAGGGAGGAAGAGGTGGGAGAGAGGAAGAGGTGGGAGAGAGGAAGAGGTGGCGGGTGAGACCAACATAACCAGAGAGAAGAAAGAATCAAAGAGAAACATGAAAGGAGTTAAAAAGCAAACAGAAAAAAATAATTAACAAATGGCGTAATATCAATACTTCATGTTCACATTGTAGTTTTTTAAACTGTCGTTTGGAAATGGATTCTTACTTGAAAGACTCGGCTCCAACAGGAAGAACCATGAACTCCTGCATGGCCAGTTTGTTACCTGCATGAGAACCTCCATTTATCACATTGAAGGCCTGAAGGGGAAAGAAAACAAGGAGAGGAAGGGAGGAAACAAGAAGGAGAGGGGAGAGGAGATGACAGATCAGAAGAAGAAAGGGCAGAGGAGGAGACGAGGAGAGGAAATGAGGAGAGGGGGGGGGAGAAGAAGATGCCAGAACAGAAGAAGAAAGGGGAGAGGGGGAGACAAGGAGAGGAAAGTTGAATAATATGAAATATAATATTATTATGAGACAATGTCTCCCCGGCAGTGTGTGTAGATGTTGTGCGGTGAGTTTGTGTCTTACAGGAACCGGCAGCACCAACTCAGTGTTTCCAGCCAGGTCAGCTATGTGGCGGTACAGGGGGACGTCTTTCTCCGCCGCACCGGCCTTGCAGATGGCGAGAGACACTCCCAGGATGGCGTTGGCCCCGAACTGAGCTGCGTGACAGGAAACAGGAAATTCATGATAACTCAGGTTCCTCTTTTAATGTCCATTTATTACACTTGAGTTTCAGCTTTGTAGCTGTAGTACAAGTTGGAACAACCGACGTCCAGGTAGTGTGTGATTAAAGATGATTTGATGTTTAATGGAGACTCAGCGAAGGTCATACGGCTGTCCAGGCAACAAATTCAAGATTATTTAAAACGTGGACCAAAAACAAACAAGTTGTTTTAACCAGAATGTTCAGTGTTTATTGAGGTTAATAATAAGTAATAATATGTTTTTTATTTTCCAACCAGACAATACCGTTTTCAGCTCAGCTCAGATTTAGAGATTAATTTAGTTTTGTTAAACAAAACAGCAAGTAGAAATGTCCTTTTTTACTTTGTACTTTGAGTACATTTCCAAGCCTGTACTTTTTTTTACTTTTACTTGAGTAAAGAAGTAGAATCAGTCCTTCTACTTTGATGTGTCTGTGTTTCTGACACCTCTGCACATTTCTCCCTGTAGGTGACGCATTTATCATTATTCAAATTCTCAAACCATCCAGAGTGACAATCAGCTCATTGTAATTCCCCCACTAAACATAGCTGCATTTTTTTTGCTTGCTTTGCATTTTCCCACTTTTTACTGCAGGTTATCGACTTTTCAAATCAGACACCAACAAATAAACATAAACATGTCTTCTTTGTTTAGAGAATAAACTGAGACTTTTCTCAGTGTAAACCTGCATATAAATGTGTGTATTTCATTGTGGAAAGTAATTAAAAACACATTTGCACTCACACATCCACATCACACGTTTGGCTGTGATGAAATTCATCACTCTCACCGCTGTTGCTTAGTTGGCACCATTGATACAAATAAATGAGCATGGCTTTATTTATTGAGGGTGTGAGTTTGCGTGGCTCGATATATTTGCTATGTCTTGCTCCCCGTTGTATTTATGGCCCCTTGTTGCCACTTTGTGACAAACGTGCCGTTTTTAGAAACAACAACCCTCACATTTGTTTTCCGTGCCGTCCATTTCGATCATCGTGTTGTCCAGCTGCTCCTGCTCCACCACGCTGATGCCCTGGACACACGCAGATACAGAGAAACACCCGTTTTTACAGGAATGTTGGGTGTGATTTGTCGCTGAAGGTTGGGACAGGGGTCAGGGGTCAGTGTCTCCATGTTTGATGTGTGCATATCGTACAAATGATACCAATCATTACTTTTGTTCAAATGTAAATAAATAAATACATTTACAATAAATATATAATAAATAAGTTAACAGTAAAAAATAAAATAATATATATATCGTGGACAGACTGAGTGGTCAATCTCAGGTTATTGCACAAATTAAATAGTACTGTATATATGAATGTTGCATAGAATATTGATATATTCTGCAGAGAACAACTATTATTTATTCATAATAAACTCTCCACCATTGAGCTATTCTCATACTGTTTACAATGTCATTGTCCTGTGCTATACTTATTTATTCTATTTCTCTTGTTTCATTTCCTGTTTTATTTTGGAACGTCCTGTTCTCTGCTCTAATCTCTCCTCTCGTTTCAGGTGTCTTGATGTATGTCGCGTCCTGCTTGATTTCCCATCATGCCTCATGTGTCTGTCGTCTCCCCGCCTATGGCAAGCCGTTTTAATATTTAATCGAACCACACTCCTATCTGTAATTATATCTTAGATATCTATAATAGCATTTCTCCTAGTCAAAATGTTTGACTAGGAGAAATGGTAATTAAAGATATCCACAATACATTCTTACTAGTAAAAATGATATTTTAAGATATTTACAACTTTGATTGTACTAGTCAAAACTAAATTTAAGATATCTAAAAATCCTTAAAAAGTATAAGTGGCCGTTTTATCATTTAATAGCTAGACTGGATATGTATTGCAGATATCTGTAATTCAATTCTTCCTAGTCATAAAGAACATTTCAGATATCCACAATGGCATTCTTCCTAGGACAAATGACGTCACTTTTGCCATTCATGTGTATTGGGCTTTCAGTTTCAGATATCCACAATTACATTCTGGATATCTAGAATTAACATTCTGGATAATTTAATTCTTACTAGGAGAAACTCCCATTTCAGATATCTTCAATCCAATTGTTACTAGTCATAATTTTCATTTCAGATATCCAAAATGAAAAACTATTCTGTCTACCTGTCAACAGATATCAACAATACATTTGTGGATATCTGCAATTGTATTGTTCCTAGTCATAATTGTAATTGTAGATATCTGAAATTACATTTCTACTAGTCATAATATGAATTGTGGATATCCATAACGACATTTCTACTAGTCACAATGTATTTTTGGATATTCAAAATTACATTCTGGATATCTGGAATAGTTTTTCATTTTGGATATCTGAAATGAAAATTATGACTAGTAACAATTGGATTGAAGATATCTGAAATGGGAGTTTCTCCTAGTAAGAATTCAATTATCCAGAATGTTCATTCTAGATATCCAGAATGTAATTGTGGATATCTGAAACTGAAAGCCCAATACACATGAATGGCAAAAGTGACGTCATTTGTCCTAGGAAGAATGCCATTGTGGATATCTGAAATGTTCTTTATGACTAGGAAGAATTGAATTACAGATATCTGCAATAAATATCTAGTCTAGCTATTAAATGTTAAAACAGCTTGCCATACCCGCCTCCTGCTGGGTTTCATCTGGATCCTGTTTGCCTGCCTTCGTCTTTTGACTGCGGTTTTGGTGAGTTTATTGACACACTTTTTAATCCAGTCAGAAACGGAATAAAAGAGTGCTTTGTGTTATGATCATCATGTTGACACACACACACACACACACACACACACACACACACACACACATACATACACACACCAGATAGATCCGTCTGTCTGAATGTTGACTTTTCGCTAACATTCATTTCCCATCGAGAAACACCTGCTGCTGGAGCAAATTACCCATACTGCACTGCAGCCGCTATCTATTACATGCACGAAAACACTCGTACACAAGCGGCCGCTCGTCCATTCGGTGTTCCTCTCATTCATTCTTTCATTCACGGCATCTCTTCACGCTAACATGCTGAGAAGACTTTGTCTCGTTCTCGCGGCTTCCCGTCGCCCTCCTGATGGGATCTGTGCTTCACCTGCTGCAGGCGGTTTTGTTCCCATTTAAAACCAAACTGAACCTTTTCAGCCTCACTCAGCGATACTATTCATTGAATGTGAGCTCGGACATGTAAACTCCTCCATCTTGGTCTTCTGACACCATGTAAGGTGTTGACTTTATGATTTTGTGTGTATACATGCATATTTTTTATCGTTTTATTTATTTTATTTTATGGCTTTTATCTTTCTATGGTGTAATTCATCGTTTTATTGTGTTATCTATTTATTGTGTTTTATCTTGTTGTGCAGCACAGCACTTGTTAAAATCGTGCTATATAAATAAAGTGGAGTATCAGGCCTGCTGAGAACTGTGTCTTTATGGTCATTGATGAATTGAATGAATGTGTTGACTTACAGAAGCTATGAGGGCGGGACCCAGAGTGTCGTTGATGTGCCCAACTGCCTTCAACACTCCTAGAAGACAAGACCAACAAACACAAGTGAGTCAGAAAAGGGAAATTTAAATGCGTCTGTTTCTTGTGCAGATCCCACAAAGAATGTACATGCACTCCGCAGCTAAAAGCAGATATTAGACTTTATTTAATGAATTAGCTTTACCGTCAAGAGCTAGCAGGGGACTCAATCAGACCTTTTGAAGAACGTAATAGTATGCATGCGAAGACGATGGATCTGCCCCCGTACCTTTGCCCTTGTAGCGGCTCTTGTCTCCATCCCGGAGCTCCAGAGCCTCATAGATCCCCGTGGAGGCTCCGCTGGGCACCGCAGCCCGGAACAGACCTGGAAGTCGGACGGGGAAAAGAGTCAAGCCGGCGGTCTGACAGCGTGTCAGGCATGCAGCCGAGCCGTCACGAGTGGGAAGCTAGCTAGGTTACGAGCTAAGAAGAGGAGGTACAAAAACAAAACAGGATTAAATTGTGTTTCTCTGCAGAAGGTGAAGCTACGTTCAACAGCAGAGTTTGGCTTAACTTAGCTAGCAAAACCGTAGGCCTATATGACGTGGTTTTATCTCCACAGGGTTATGGACTTATTTTAATGTTTGGTCTACAGGAAGCCCCGATCTCCCCTTAACTGAGAACTGATTGATCAAAAAAGGTCAAATGAAGGTCGTTTGATGTCAGAAACAATTTACAATTACAGCAGAGACGCTGTTGTGCTGCCTTTCTTTAACGCTCTCTGGAATAAAGTCTGACATTCTGTTTTTTTGTTTGTTTGTTTCTGATATTGGTCACCTTTCTCTGTGCGAAGGTCCACTTCCACTGTGGGGTTTCCCCGGGAGTCCAGGATCTCCCTGGCAACGATGCTGACGATCGACATCCTGTGAGACGCACAGAGCAAAAGAGAGGCCGTTATCATTCACTTCACCTTGTAAAAAGCATCTTGTTGGACACATTTCACAGTTATTTTGGCAGTTTGAATTGAATGAGATGGAGAAATAAATAACATCTATTTTTACATTACACACACACACACACACACACACATACACAGAGAGAGAGAGAGAGAGAGAGAGAGAGTGAACAACCTCTCAGGAGAAACATTGTCACTGCAGATTTACAGTGAAAATCAAAGCTCGCCCAGAGCACGAACACACAGTTACTTTGTTGTTCCTGACCTTATTAGCGACAATAAATAATGCATAGGTTATTTTCTTCTTCCCGACTGAAAGCTGCCGTCGTTTGAGATCTGGTACATTGTGATGGTGATTGTTTGCGTGCCAAAGCCTGATATACCTGCTTCCTCTAGATCTCCGATGCTGTAATGACACATTCATTCAGAGTAACATCTCCTTAAAGTAAACAGAACTTTTCCTTTTCCAGTACTTCTTTCCATCTCTGCCCAATGCAGCGATACGTGTCTTTATATTCATCTTTCCCCCCCAATTACCCTTTGTATTATTGTATTTTGTAAGTGTACTTTCCGATCAAGGGAAAATGAAGTGTGTTTTCACACGACGCACCAGAAACTGATATCGAAACAGTCAAATCACCAGAGGCTGTAATTTGGTCCTTTTTTATAAGCGTTCTTCCGTTTGTTGTACCCAAACATACCATTCAAACAAGAAAAATGCCAGATTTTCAAAATCCTGCTTGTGTGCTCAGTTCAATTAGCATGTCCTAAAGAAGGATGCAGGTTGTTGCTCCAAACTCAAACCGGCGACCTTTCAGTACAAAGCTGCTGCAAAATGACGTTCCTAACGAAACTGCTCTCTCACATGCGCTTCAAGGGGAAACATATTTTCTCTCCGATTACGGTCGCAGGTTTAAACGGTTTGAAACAAATGGCCAAGGCTGTGAAAACAGAAAATTACAAAAAATAATAATGCACACAACGGACACAAGCTGCACAATTCTCTGTGTTTTCTGACCCGCCCACCACGCCGACGGTAGACTTCCACGCACTCATTTGAAACGTTTTTGTGATTTGTCAAACGTTGTTCACGACCAAGACGCGTAATTATGAACGCAGCTTTGTTGTATTGGATCATCATTTTTAGGAGACATGTTCAGTTAGTAGTTCAGAGTATTTGGCCAGGAACGCTCTCAAATGGGTTCTGCATGAAATGCTTTTCACACATCAACCTGCCAGAATATATTTCAATATTTTAATATAAAAATATATGTAGACCGTAACCAGATATTCCCTCTGCATTTCTGCAGGGTGACACACTGCTGCTCTGTTTGAAATAGATCTCAAACTGGCTTCAAGAAAGAAGAGAAAGCAGTCTGATCTTCTGGGAGAGACGGCTCCAAACATCCTGCAGCACAGGAAGGATGCACCTCTGGGTGCCATTTAACCATACAAGGGTGTTCAGTTAAGTAGGTCAGCGCCGATCTAGCAAGCTTCAAAAATCACACACCGAGTTGAAACTTTCATCAGTGGTGCGTCTCACTTTATCTCTCCTAGGCAGTTTTTCCCAAAAGTCGCTCGCTCCACAAATGAGTATTTGGAGTAAGTTAAAGGTTTTCATCGCTAAAATGTTAAATCTTACGTGCTGACATGAACATATAGTGATATATCTGCCCTCATTATTCATTAAAATGCTATTTGATAATCATTTTATTAAACCATGGAAACAAATCTACAAAGGACACACAATTGCGTTAAATTTGACGTCCGACCCCTCAAACTGCTTCTTTTTCTATCAGTGTTGTTATGTGCAGGTTATCAATGTAACGAGTAGATATCACATGAGACATCCTCAGCTGATTATGTACATTGATACAATTATTTCTTGTATTGAAAGTTTTCTGAAAATGTTTAAATATGCAAATGAGAAGTAGAATAGAAGTCTGAACATTAAATAAACCCAGGTAATAAAATCCTTGTTTAATGTTGTCATGTTAGATTCAAAGGTTTTTACAGAGGGAAGTTTGGATATATCTTTGTATCGCTGCATAACTCAACAATCAACTGCCATAAAAATCTATTTTTGCCATATTTTTATGAATAAAATGTTATATATCCCCCTGTAAAAACCCTCAGAAAACAGATAGGAAGGAACGTGGAAAGTTTGAGAATAGTGTAAAAAAAATATCACCATGAAATTTCCCCAGTTGATACTTACATTCAGATAATTCTTCTTTTGTATGACAACTGTTCTGAAATGTTATGTTCAAACAGGCCATTATCTAACGGTAACTTTTGGTGAATTTAGGAGAAACCTACAGACGCAAATAGACAAAGTAGTAAAATAAAAACGGCTAAATGTGTATTTCAGTGTTTTCTTTTCACTGTTATGAATGGCCCAAAATCTCAAAAATGGAAAAGAAAAACCCCCAATGTTTTTGCCTGTAGTGTCTCGCCTTAAAGCTTGTTGTCTTCCTGTTTGTGTCTTTCCTGAAATCTTTAGATTAGAGTTAGCAAAGATTTGCTAACGGTAAAGAAAGTGGTTCCTAAAAACTATTGATGATGAGTATTGATGATGGATTCATTCATACAGTCCTGACTGACGAGAAGACATATTCAGGTCAGAAATGATCTTGATGAAATCAAAGAGATTGTGTCCAATCAAAATGTTTTGCTGTACAGTCTCGTTCTCACTTTAACTTCTCGTTATTAACATGAAGCACAAAGAACTCCAGAGACTGAGCTGCTAAGATTAAATCAAAAATGTATTGGTGCTGTTTGGTGATGCATTTGAAAATCACCGTGACATCAAACCTAAACTCCAAAAACACGAGGAGCTCCGTCTTCATTCCACTCTTATCTCTGTCGGTGTTTCCCCCTCGTTTTCCTCGCTGATATTCGAGGCACGCGGCACTGCAACGCTACGTCAAAGGAGGCCTTTCATGACGTCCTCGCCTCCGTACTGTATGAATACTTTATCGATCTGCAAGGGGCTAAATCTGGCTCGCAGAAACCCGCCACTGCACAGCGGCTGTCCTCCACTGACAGGGTAGACACATCTTTTCCTTCTCCCCCTCTTTGCGGTGCATTCATCAGTGCAAAACTGCACGCCGTTGCCAGCAGAGGGACAGGTATTATAGCCATTTGAAGCCAAACCTTTGGGGGAATTGAATTTTAGAGGGTACAATGATTTAGAGCTCACTCACTGCAGACATTTTAGGTCATCAGCAAAAAGTGCAGGTATAAGTAATTACATTCACGATGGCCTGGGTCCATTAAGGTGCGCCGGCTGCAGTGCTAGAAGAAGTACTCAGTACATCCCTTGCTTTATACTTAGATGTAAAGATCCGTATATCTCGAGGAAGCGTTCATCTGGTACAGTGGTGTAGTGGAGGGTAAACGCAGGTATACGTTGTTTTCCCACCTCTTTTTCTGGCGTTTTACAGTATACCCACCTATCAGCCAGAAAGCAATTGGAATATATGGGAGAGTATACCCACTTCCTCCTCTGTAACCTACCCATCTACCTAGCAGTACACCCACCTCATCAACTACCATTACACCACTGCATTGGTAAAGTAAAGTGTCTTTTCGAAATAAACCTCGAACCCTTGACCAAGAAGTTAGATTTCGGAACAAGTACATCAAACAGGTTCTGAAAAGTGAAGCAAATGCTGAAGTGCCTTAAATTTGTATTGTTTCTGCTGGCCATCAGGGGGAGACTCCTCTGGTTGTAAACAGAAGTTTGATGTGGACGGCCAAAAGAGGACGTTGTCATTGTGACATCAAATGTTGTTGTATTTTTTCTTAATTGTATAGTAAGTGTTTGCATATGTATTTTGTATTATATTGCACATGTATTTTATTTTATTTTCTTCTTTTTTAAATGTAATTTTATTGCCTTTTTTAAATCATGGCCAGGGGACTACAGATGAAAACTAGCCTTCTGGCTAATTCTGGCTTTTTTAACCATGTGTAACCATGTGTTTTATGAAATTGCACTGTCCCCTTTTAAATAAACTAATTCTAATTCTAATCACCCATTGTTTTTGTGTGTCAGTACAGTTTTTTCACGTGTCATTTACATAGGCCGAACTCCTCTGACGATAGGAGATATCCGAGAGGGGGCGTTCGTCACCGAGGTGAAGTTCGGTGTGTCCTGCGGTGAGACAGCAGTGAGATAGCAGTGTTTCACTATGTCGTCGCTCAGAGCTAGACACGCAGATTACTCTGTTGTTAGTTGTACAAATCAAGTGCTTATATTCTGTCCCAGCTACAGAAGAATAGAAGAGACGGTGGTTGAGTTTCATTTTTAATGACAATGTGCCGGCTATGATCCGTGTTAGCTTGATGTGCTATGATGTGTGTGCTAACCACTTCACATAGGGCTGCTTCAGTAACGAGGGTCAGTACAAAGCTGGCTTTGCCTCGACACTGACCCTCGTAAAAGGATCTGTCCCAACTATACGGCACCCAGCAACTTCACCTGAGCCACATAGGCGAGCCATAGCGATACATCCACGTAAACACTGGTGCATGCTACCGCTAGCGTTAGCGGCATGGTCTCCGTCACTCTCCAAGTAGGTGTTGATAGACGGAGCTCATTAGCATTTAAAGGTGCAGGCACAGAAACAGCCTGTTCTCAGCACAGCTCATTTTAGCAACTTTTAGACAGCTGAAATTCAGGACCACGGATGGGTTTGGGGCAATGCATATCGAATACAGTGTTGTTGGACCTCAGTATAAACAGTATAATAGGGGACCTTTAAAGTCATCTTAGTCGCTAACTCCATAGGTAGTGTGGTAGCCTCCTGTCAATCACAAGGTAGCCCCGCCCTAAAGCATCCCCTGCTTCTGGTCTGTTTCATGTTGGATTGAAGAAGACTTGAAACTAGACATAAGACCATAAACTCATGTTTACAATATTTAATAAATAATGTGTAATTTTCTTGTAGACTTACATACACTTATTTTTGCAAACAGAAGAGGCGCCCCCTGATGGCCAACAGAGAGAATGCAAGTTTAAGGCATTTCAACATGGGCTTCACATTTCAACGGGTGATGTCACGATAATTACGTCCACTCTCTCGTCCACTCTTATACGCAGACTATGAAATATACATAGTTACCTTCCACCATCTGTATATATATGGTGACTACAGTTATCACTAATAGAAGTTTACTTATTGGCTTCTTACCATCTTAATACAACAGTTTTAATTTTGCTGAAATCTTAAAGACCAATTTATCCAAACCATACTGATTCATACTGCAATACAAACAGAACCATCCCAGCTGACGCTGCCCTGTCTCTGTCTCCTTTACGTATCCTTTATGGGCTCCGTCGTGTCCGCTTTGATGTTTGTATTTATGTTGGAGCTGTGACGATAATGTCCATTTCTCTTATCTATTTTTAACGTTTTTCTTTTTCACTTATCTTCTTAATTTCTTTCTTTTAATTTTGTTCAACTTCAAACCACTAAGAATCCTAATTGAATGAATGCACAGTGTTCTTATGTAAATATATTGTGTAGTGATCTGGTTCAAGATGTTTCCCTGCTGAAATCTTTCCTTTTTTTAAAACTAAACAGCGGTCGGACCATCTGAAAATGCCTTTTTTACTTTTATAGAATCTAATTTATCTGAATGCAAACACATTCTGTTTATGTTAAAGCTTCCTATAGACATGAACACATTTCTTTTCTCCTACTCAGAAAATCCCTTGTGTGTTGCTTTATAACCTGCCAGTAATCACGTGACTCTTCCTGTCTTTTCATCCCGTTCACTCAGCACTCCTCTATCGTACGTGATCCTTCTGAGCGACTCAGGAATATCTTCCATCCGCTTTCACCTTCGCCGCTGGTCGATTGCGACGCCAACGACCTCTCGATTCATGCTTATTCAGGCTCGTCACGGGGAATATAAAAGCATCAGCAAAAATGTGTAAATGTATAAATGGTGCTCAGCAGAAGAAAAAGCAGATAAGATCTACACAGAAACTTCCACACATCGATGTGGGTGATTTTCTCGGCCGGCCTTTATAAATTTGATGTGCTGTTTTATTTTTCTCTCTCTTTTTCTGTGTTGCTGTTTTGAAGCCCCACCCCGGAGGACTGCAGCTTTCTAAAGTTCCTCCTGAGGACGAGGCAGCAGAACACAGGACGCCTGCCAACTGTTTTACATCATTGTTCCTGAACGCTTCCTCAAAGCATTCAAAGTACACAGTGAATGTGCTGCACATTAACTCAATATTAATATTAAATATTCCTACCTAAATTAAATTTAGTAAGCCTCTTGGAAGATTACTGTGACCTGGATGACTGAGAAGCTTTGAAAAAATGGGAAATTCGTGTCCACGTATTGTCCATTATTTTCGTGTTGCTCACCACAAAAACAGTGGAAATGCCAATGGAAAGTCAGATAGGAAATGAAATACATGCACTCAGAGCTGCTGATGTAGTTTTTAGTTCTGGTGTGCGGGCGGGGAGGTGGACGGTTCAGTCGGGGAAACGTCTTCACAAACCTAAAGCAGGTCCAGTTGCCGGCATACGACAGAGCTTTCAAGAACATTCACACTAATGTATGAAGTATCTTTCGGGATGACATTACGCAACAAAATGAGTGTTTAGGAAATCCATCACAAATGTGTCGCTTAACAACAACTGTTATAAGAATTTTGTATAACCACACGATTTTAGTGTTTTAATGACTTTAGTATTTCCACTGATGACCTAAACAGGGCCTAAAGCTATCCTGCAGAACAGCTAACCGTTATCAGGGGCCCTGTGCACATGATGTCTTGTATTACATGTTTTCAATGACGCGTTATCTCCTGTGCCTTTAAAAGACTCAAGTCACAACAATGATTTGAGCACTTCCTCTGTAGCATCCTCACACGTTGTTACATTGTAACTGCTCCTCTTGTACAAGATTAAAGTCAGACGTCGACTTTACTTATGTCTCCGATCTCCTCCTCTGGTGAATTTATTTGTTTACGGAAAAATTCTTTTAACAACAACACTTGCTCTTTCTCAATATTAAACATCATATTACAAGCTCTGACTGTCGACGTGGATGCCTTTAATTCGTAAGTCCATCCACTCGTTCACTTTGCATTGCCGTTGTTTTCATGCTGAGCCACACTAATAAAATATGGACAATTCATATATATATATATATATACGTACAAAACTGCGAGATTGCATTTTGTGGTGACACCAGCGAGGTGTTCCTCGGTATCTTGTACCCATAAACACACATTACTCCTGTCGCCACTTCAATGAGCTGATCTCTTAACTCTTATCTCCTCTCTCTCTCCTCCTCCATCTCGTTGGTGCTGTGAGTTACGTAAGCTCTACAGCAGCAGCAGCAGAGAGGGAGGACACCCATGAACGCACCACACCTACCAGAGACTGCAGTGCTCAGCAGAAAATACACCAGCGCTGGAAACGATAACACGCAAGTGGGCGAGCCAGGGAGACAGTGAATGAGGGAGAGAGGGGATGAAGGCACGCAAGGAGATAGCATGTATATTACTGTCATATCTACAGTATTTCAGTTTTGGAGGGGGAGGGGGGTTAGGGGAGGGAGGGGGTGTAGATGGATAAAGAAAAAGGGAGATGAGGAGGAAAATGCTGAATGGATTCAAATACTGCATCAGTTCGATAAAGCTAAAAAGATTGGGCCAGGAACCACTGGTTGATTTTATTTGGGTTACAAACTAAATTTGCCTTTCACATTTATTGCTTTTTCACATATCTGCAGTGCCACAGGATGGAGCCTGAATGTTCATATCTAATTGAAAGGCTAGCATATATTCTGCATTAATGACAACAACTGCCCTCATTGTAAAGTCTTTAACTATAAACAAAAAAAAATGAAACAAAAATCTAAAACACAACTCCACCTGCACCGGTTCATCTTTCCCAGAATGAGGGAATAAATTACTTCCATAAAGTTCTTTACTATGAACTTCTTTATAAAAGAAAAAAAAAATGATATTTATAGAACTGTACACCTCATCTATACAGCATAAAGACAGGGAACATAGGAAGAGGGGAAATTATCTCCAGAAATAAGATTGATTCTGGCTGTAGCACCCATATCACTCCAACACATTGCGTCACTCTTCTGTTTTTTTAGATACTATGTGTTTTTTTCAACACATGCATAAAACAGAGTTGTAGGTTTATCAAACATATCCCTTCAAAATGGTGAGATGATGCAGAAATGGCAGATGCCAATGCACTCTTAAAAATTGGGTCATGATGGTTTGTCATTTCTAAAAAAAAGTGTAACATAAAGAACATCTGTAAGGAGAAAAGTGTAGAATACTGCGGCATGAGCTTTAAAGGGTTTACAATCATCAAATCATTTATTCGCATTCTGGGGAAGTTTATCTTTGTTCGGCTCCTTGTTTGAATAAATGGTAAATGGCCTCATTTATATAGCGCTTTTTTCCAAAGCGCTTTACAACAATGACTGACATTCACCCATTCACACACCGACGGCGGAGTCAACCACGCAGGGCGACAGCCAGCTCGTCAGGAGCAATTAGGGTGAGGTGTCTTGCTCAGGGACACCAGGCACTCAGCTAGGAGGAGCCGGGGATCGAACCAGCAATCTTGCGGTTGCTAGCCAACCCGCTCTACCTCCTGAGCTAAACTCCCAGCTTGAAGCTATCTATCTCTTTTGTTCTTCTTAAAACATACTTGGCCTGTAAAGCTGATTCTGCTTCTGTGCTTGAACCGATACAAAGAGTCAGGATATCTCATTGCCACACCAATCCGTTTCAACGCAAACTCAGCAGAGCACAGCTTTAAATGATATCGGATAAGTAGCTACATGTTGCGTGCAAGTCATTCTGGGAATTTACATTGAATCTCCAAGTCAGCTCAGTTGTTTTCTTTGGTATATTAAGCTTAAAGTGCTCACTATGGGCTGATAATAGTATAAGATAATAAGAAATTGCTCACAAATAAATAAAGTTATGACATTTTAGATTTAAAAATAAAAGGGGCAAGAAACAAGTATTTCTTACAAGCTGTTAATTTCCATTTCAAAGTATTCTTTTAATCATGTCCTCACTGTTCTCTTGATAGTTCATGATTAACTCTAAATACTACAATACCTATGAGTCTCAGCCAAGTTTCCTGTGTAGAAAAGCTAATTCAGAAGGGTTCACTGTAGCAACACAAAACGAGGCACCATATTTTCTAAATTCATCCCAAAATTCACCCAGAATTCCAAAGTAAACAAGAAATGACTTTCAACTGAACAAACACCGTCTGCTGACAAAAACCATGATGGTTCTGAGAAGTGAAGCCGGCGCTGAAGTGCCTTAAACTGTGAGACAGTTGCAACACATACGTGGTAAGAAAGGGAGAAATGAAGGTGGGAAAGAAAATTACAGAAAGTAGGAAAGAGTGGCAAAAGATGATTTTTTTTTTTAAATATATGCAAAGAGAAAGAGAGAGAGAATTCCCAGGAGGAAGGAGAGAGAGAGTGATGGAGGACGAAATGGAGAGTGAGTGGAAACGAGGCAGGGCGGGAGAGATAGAGAGATAAAGAGAGGAGAGAGAGATAAATAATGAAATGACCCTGTTTGGCTGGAGAAGAGAGGAGGAACAGGGGGATGAAGAGAGGAAGGAGGCGGAGGATAAAGAGGAAGAATGCTGTGCATCGCACGTATGGCAGACACACACACACACGCACAGGAAGTGGAGCAGTCTCACACATAAAATGTTTCATCATTCACACGCACACATCTTCAACTCGCAATTATCACAAGTACTCTGACACACACATACACACACACAAGCACACACATCACATCCACCCACACAGTGCCAAAGATGCAGATATCAAACACACACACACACACACAATAAATACACACATTTCTGTGCCATCCATGTTAGATTGGAACTCGGCCACGATTGACTGCAAGATCTCTCTCTCTCTCTCTCTCTCTCTCTCTCTCTCTCTCTCTCTCTCTCTCTCTCTCTCTCTCTCTCTCTCTCTCTCACACACACACACACACACACACACACACACACACGCACACACACACACACATACACACACACACACACACACACACACGCATAAAAGACACATTTCCACACCTGCAAGATTGAAAAGAACACACACATACTGACTAGACCATCACTGACTGCATGAGTACATCACATAATATTATCATATAGCCAAAACGCACACATAAACACACACACAAGCACAAATACACACATCCTACTTCTGTGCCGGCCATATTAAAACCCATCAACCATCTAACACACTAACACACTTGATATACCAAGGACTCCACCAGGGTTGACTGCAGGATCCCCTCACTCACACACACACACACACACACACACACATAATATCCCTACAGCCAAAACACACACCTGAACAAACACGCACACAAGCACACACAGACATGCCATTTTCCAAGAAATCCAAGAGAAAATACATATACGTAACATTTCTGCAGCCAAAACAAACATAACTCACATTTTGACAGCCATGAAGCAAAATCACACACACACACACACACACACACACACACACACACACACACACGTATATATGACATATGCACACATGCATATGACAGCCCCCCCCCCCCCCCCAAGAAAATCAGAGAAAATCCATGAAGCAAAGCGCAAAGAGTAACACCTCCAAGTGAAGCGTTTCTATCTCTCACACACAAGCAGCATCGTTCTGCATCCTCCACAGCCAACATGACACACAAAGAAATACAACATGAAGCAACAACAATGCACAACAAAAACCTCTTGAGTGGATGAAAATAGGAAGGGAGGATTTCCTTCCTTTACCTGCCGCCTGTGTGTGTGTTCTGCCTTTCACGGCAACTGAGAAAATACTGGAGAGGCAGAGCGAGAGAGAGAGAGAGAGAGAGAGGGAGATGGGGGGGCAGGAGGGGAGGAGGAGGAGGGTGAGATGTGTGACAGAGGGGGGAGGGGAGATGACTCAGAGAGAGATGGAGAGAGAATAGAGGAGGAGAAGAGGAGGGTTAATTAAAAAGGAGGAGATGGACGGAGGGGTGGGATGAAGGGATGAGGATGGGGTGCAGAGGCTCAACGGAGGAGGTAAAAATAGATGAAGGGAGGACCGGTTCTCTCCCTCCCTCTGTGTCTCCCTGTCTTTCTCTCTGCTGCTGCAGTGGGGTTCAGTCGTTGTATATACAGTTACATAATCCATCCTTCACCGGCACACTCAGACATGATGATGCTCTCTCTGTGTGTGTGTGTGTGTGTGTGTGTGTGTGTGTGTGTGTGTGTGAGAGAGAGAGAGAGAGAGAGAGAGAGAGAGAGAGAGAGAGAGAGAGAGAGAGAGAGAGAGAATTTAAACAATGCTGGAAATAATGTAGCAGCAAAAAAACCTTTTCATCAATTTTTTTTTAATTGCTCCTTGGTTGCACAGAATGTAAACAGTGGACATAGTCATGGTGCTGCACCTGTTGGTTTGTGGACTACGATTTTGAAGCCTCAAGTACGGCATTTTGCCCGTCGTCATCTTGGATTTTTTGCAACAAGTGGAAGTAAGTGACCATATTTGGGCTGTGGAAGAGCGACGGGTGGATCTGACAAACACAAGAGCAGCAACCTTACTGGATGGCTTCTGGTGTGAAGCTGCTAACAAAGTTAGCTTCTCAATACAAGATCAAATGTTAAAGTCATCTTAGCAGCTAACTGCATTGGTGATGTTGACGGTAGTGCCGGTGGAGAAGGTAGAGACTGTAGTGATGGTAGTGACGGTGAGACGGTACGGTAGGCTAGTGATGGTAGCCACAGTAGCGATGGTATCCATGGTAGAGATGGTAACGGTGGCGACGGCGCTGTAGCACCGCTGTGGTAGTGATCTGTCAATCACAAGGTAGCCCCGCCCTAAAGCATCCCCTGCTTGGTCTGTTTGACTCTAAATGGACCATGATGTACTTAATGAACATCATGCTGGATTGAAAGCATCTCTAGACTTGAAACTAGAGATTGAGACCATAAACTCATGTTTACAGTGTTTAGTTACTCAGGTGAGAAGTAGGCTCATTTTCACATAGACTTTAATGCAATCTGACTCTTTCGTGCAATCTTATTTTTGCAACCAGAGCCCCCTGATGGCCAGTAGAGAGAATGCAAGTTGAAGGCACTTCAGTTTCACTTTGTTTCACTTTTCAGAACCGGAGGTTACCACCTGCTTGGTTGATCCTCAATGTACAGACAGTGAAATCAAAGTCACAACTGTGACTATGAATGTGATCCAAGCTCGACTTTGAGGGACAATACTGTTCCTGTAAAGCCGGGTAGTTCCTTTTTCACATTACAATCAAACAAAAGAGCAAAATCAGTGTGTGTTCAGTTTACCTTCAGTTAATGCTGTTAATGCTACAAGCTCTGTGAGGCGTCGACTATTTACTTCCTGTGTTCACTGCAGCATCATGTTGTGCCGCTCTAATAAAAGACTGGTGAAGTTGTTAAGGCCGACTGGAGGGCGACACTGATACACATTGACAGGGCAAGAGGGTGAAGCCAGTGTGTGTGTGTGTTTGTGTGTGTGTGTGTGTGTGTGTGTGTGTATGTGTGTGTGTGTGTGTGTGTGTGTGTGTGTGTTTGTGTGTGTGTGTGTGCGTGTGTGTGTGTGTGTTTGTGTGTTACCTTTAATAGAAAGTTTCTGCATAGGTGAGTATTTCATTTTGTTTTTTACCAGTTTCTGTATTTCGGTATATTTATGTGCATATCTGTGTGCACATTTCTGGATGTGCATGTATTTAAGTATGTCTGAGCGTGTGTGTGTGTGTGTGTGTGTGCTAGTGTGTGAGATGATCTATAATTAAATTCCTGAGTTTAATGGGATTATCTTTGGGAGACAAGCAACACAACGTCCTTGACATCCATCCCCTCGGTTAGCCATGGGTGAGCGGCTGATAAAGGCACACACACACACACACACATATATATATATATATATATATATATATATATATATATATATAGAGAGAGAGAGAGAGAGAGAGAGAGAGAGAGAGAGAAAGATAAAGTGGGGGTGAGAGAGAAGAGAGAAACCAGCAACAAAGGGAAGAAGAGGAAAAAGAGATCAAAGTGCAATGAAATGCTTGTGAAGTGAAAGAAAGAGAGAAGCCTTCCGGAGGGAAAGGGTAATGGAGAAGTGCCTTGCATTGTAATTATCTCATTTTCTGCTGCGTTAACACTGAAGGTCGACTGGCCTTTCCATCAGCGAGCTCCCCTTCACCTACTAGCCCACCGCTGCCAGCCAGGACAGCCAAATCAAACAGCTGTTACTGACAAAATACAGAAGATTTTTGTTATTTTTTCCTTTTGTGTGTTTTTCCAGTGATTTCTTGTTGAACTCTCAGTCTAAAGCTGCTCATGCAAAATATGTGCTTCCTTTTTAGGGTTAAGTCCAGACAGCAACCTCGGGTTCTGAAAAGTGAAGTCAAATCTGAAGTGCCTTTATTCTCTCTGCTGGCCATCAGGGGGGCAACTCCACTGTTTGCAAAAATAAGTCTGATTGTATGGGAGTCTATGAGAAAATGGTCCTACTTCTCACTTGATTTATTATCTCAGTAAACATTGTAAACATGTGTTTATGGTCTCAATCTCTTCTTCAATCCATGATGTTCATTAAGTACATTATGGTCCATTTAGAGTCCAACAGCGGGGCTACCTGCTGATTGACAGGTCGCTACCACGCTACCAATGCTAGTTAGCTACTAAGATGACTTTAACACTTAACTGTAAAGTTGACCTTGATTTAAGCAAGCTTTCACACCAGAATCCAGATGGATCCAGATCCAGTAAGGTTACTGCTCAGGGTGCTACTTTGATTCTTGTGTTCATCAGTTCCAACTGTCGCTCCTCCACATTCCAAATATGGTCACTTCTGTTCATTTGTTGTGAGATGGTGACTGCCAAATGCTGAACTGAAACTTCAAAACCGTAGTCCACAAACCAATGGGTGATGTCACCATGACGACGTCCACTTCTTATGAAGAAGAAGATGAAGTGCCATGAATCAAAAGTACCATAGTGTCATAATCCAACTCTATACTGTCTTAATGAGGAAGAATTAGACACTGGCTTCCATACAGCCATTCACAAGTATGTCAGAAACCCATTTTTACATCATGCTATCCACCTGTTGAGTCTGAAAGACAGCTCATCTTAACTGAAATTCATTCATCAGACGGGAAAGCCTCAAAAGCACCAAAGCATTATAGTCACCTGTGAATAATATACGTTGAACTTTGTACAAATATGACTGGAAAATGTGAGCGAAAGTATATAAAATATATTAACAGTTAGTTTACCAAAAATCTATGGCCAGAGTTAATAAGGAGAGGCCGAGCTGTCAGCAACAAAATAGTCATGTCACTCCCCTTTATTGTTATTCTATTGGGTACTGGCTTTAATATTACTTTTCATCCAATTTTATTTCTCTATCTTATTTTGTTGTAATTCACTTTTCTTTTTTAGTTTGCTTATTTTACTAGATTTAAATGATTCATATCGCTATTCTTTTTTGCACTGGTGTTAATATATACCATTATATAGCATACACATGTATTACTACCAGTATGATTGTGCTAAAGCATTTAAAATTGCTCCTCGCTGTAAGCAAAGCACTAATAGTCTGTATTTACTCTCCCTCTGGTGGTCACAGAGAAACTAGTCCACCTTTCAGTCCATCGTAGTCAGGAGTTTATAAATTATGAAACAACAACAGTTGTTTGGGAAGATAAAATTGTTTTTTCATATAGAGTCTCCTTCTTGGCAGTCTGTGACATATTTGACACCGAAGGTTCTCTTACAAGCTTTTTCCACATTAATTTCATATAAATGTGGTGGGTAAAATATTAGAATAATAAACACAAATGAATCACCTTCTATTCAAAACTATTTCATGACCTAATAGTACCTAAACTGGCAACTGTGTGTATCTGCCCAACAAGCTCAGATTTGTTTAGCTTGTTGTTGTTGAAAAAATGTAATCTTACTATATTTTATTTATTTATTTATTTTTAAATTAGAAGAATCAATAGATACACGTTTGGATTTCTTTTTAAATCGTTCATCTTTAGATCCGAGGAAATTAAGGAAACCAGACATGACGTTGCGGAAACACAAAATCACTACACGTATCCAGCGGAACCTGAACACGCCACAAGTCACATTTCCGGTTTCCGCACTGGTGGTGGGGAGAACGGGACGTTTACGGGAAGCACCTGAACGTAGCACGTTACCAGCAGCACTCCAGCGGCGGAGAAGAGACGAGGTATGTATCTGTCAATGTCTTTAACTCCAGATTTACTGACGGAAAATACTGAAATATCCACAGAGAAGCACCGATAGACTTTAGAGCGGCTGTTTCACTACTGTAAAAGCTGTGACTGTTAGCCCACTGGAAGCTAACTCGGCTAACCGGCAGCTGTCAAAACAAACAAGTTTCCTCCAGCTAACTCTGCTAGCTTACAGCCGTCGTTAAATCTCTGCTAACAAGTGACCGGCGTTGGTAAACCAAGGCGCTTACAGGACCGAATTTCTACGAGTCGATATACACGCAGCCCTCTGGATAGTGTCGTCTTTATATTCGTGTTAAAATAGGTATTTTTTAATATATATATTTATTTATGGGCGGTTGTGACTTCACGTTAGCCCCGAGCTGACTAGGCTAACGTAAGATAGCTTCGCAGGGCTGTACTCTTTCAACATATGAGTTTGGTTGCTTCTTAACGCAATCAACGCGAAGTGGAATCGTCCTTTCGTAGCTTCACAAACAAACAAACAAACAAACTGCTAACCCTGCGGTTAAATCGACGCGTCGATTTCGTGTGTTCGTCGCTATTTTCCTAAGCGGAAGTGCCCGGGAAGTGGGTAGTCTACATAGCAGAAGGTTAAATTTAAATGGCACGTTGTAGCTCAAAAAACTTAAATTCAAGTCGCTTAAAGTCATCTGCTGGACCGTGAGAACTCTTATGTGATACTGTAGTTGTCAACGGAAGTAATAGCATTTATTTGGATTCTGTATGTGATCATCCGCTCTGTGTACAGCCATTCAATATGTAATTATTAGCAATATTTGGTACACACCTTAAAGGACGCTTTGACTTGTTGATATAGACGTTTTCTTTCTTTCTTTCTTTCTGTATTATATTATTTCTGTTACATTGAGAGATATGAAATCAACAACACAATGCTTATTGCCAAATTAAGCTGAGTCTTAGTTTAGTCAATATCTTGAATAAATGTTTATTTCATCATTAGATAAAAACTCAAAGATCCTAATGTTTGCTTTGTTTTCATGTTGTTTGATGGTATTTTCTGTTTTCATAATGAATGTATTTGGATGGAAAAGTAAATATCTTAAAAAATAAAACATTATTAGTATGCATTATGGCAGTAATCAATGATTACATTTCAAGAACCCAAATTCAAATGGATGTCTTCTATAACTGACCAACAGTTTGATATCGAGTCATCAGATCTGGACAGCTGGAACCAGAGAATGTTTCAGTTTTTTACTTGACAAATGACTGAAACAATTAATTTTAACAATTGACAAAATAGTTGCAGGTCAATGATGTATTCTGTTGATCAATTAATCATCTCAGCTCTACAATACGGTATCAAATGTTTTTAAAAGTAAAAAGTGTATACTTAAATGCAAATGTATGCTCACAACATTGATGAATAAAACGAAGAACTAATCTGAAATTGTATAGTGAATTAAATGCCTTATCGTTGACTCCCAGAGGCTAAATGTGACCTCTTCAAACAGTCTTGTTTGCTCCGACCAACAGTCCAAAAACCCAAAGACGAATGGATGGAGAAAAGCAGCAAATCCTCACATTTGATGCTGAAAACATTGAATGTTGTCATTGTTTCATCATTTAAATACTTGGATGGATGATATTTGCTGACAAATCACTGCATCAAATAATATTGTCAGCAGAAATCCTTTGGTGTACATCATATAGTATAAGGGTACTTTGTTAAATAAAATAATAATGAAAGTAATCAGTCGCTGCATCTCCAAAACAGGAGTTGCAGCGACTTGTTACTAGATGAAGAAACAATAGTCCATTTTAAAATACTTGTTTGTGACTATAATTGCTGCATTTCCCTTAATTGCCTGCACGTGTTTGTGAAATATCCGAGGAATGAATTCTGCAAACACAACTGCTGTCATCGTCTCCGACCAGTTAGTCCGTCTCCGTGCCTGACTCAGCAGCGTTCGGCCGAGTGCTGCCGCTGCCAAAAGTCCCAAACAAAGAGCCAGTGATGAAGTAGCATCCCATATCCCTTTTACCTTTGTGTGTGTGTGTGTGTGTCGCCCCCCCCCCCCCCCCCCCCCAGCCTGGGTATGTGAGCTGCTCGGCGCATGGGCAGTCACAGGATCTGCTGCTGGCATGTAGTAAACACTGTGTTACACAGTTACCACTGCATCTGTCTCGCATTGCGCGGCTCGTGGCACGCCAGTCAAACCTGCCATCTGACACAGTGTTGACAGTGCACCTCGTCTACGTGCAGCCGAAACATGCAATCAAAACACTTTATTAATCCCTCAGGAAATTGTACTGCTGCAGTTGCTCCACAAGAGTTGGGAAAGAAAGAACGAATCATGTGATCATAAATAGATCATTTCATTCACTGTGTGGACGGGTTTTGTCTCTTCTCCCACCAACTTTTTCCCAGTAATCTTGTCAATAAGGATTAGGGTGAGGAATAATTGCACTTTCTCTGTCCCCCCTCCTCCTCCTCATCCTCAGATGCAGACCATAAAGTGTGTGGTGGTGGGTGATGGTGCGGTGGGAAAGACTTGCCTGCTCATCTCCTACACCACCAACAAGTTCCCCTCTGAATACGTCCCAACGGTGAGTAACCATCAAACACAAACTGTGAACACACTGTTGTACATGATTTACATGTACTGTCGCTACCAGCACTGTAGCTCTTTCCTGTCACACAGGAAGTGATGCTTGTTTACCGTCTGTCTGCATTGAACAGACATGAAAGAGGACGTTGTTTACGTGAGTGGGTTTCTGTCACCAAAACTAATCAAAGGAGGAAAAACTTCCCAATACAGACACACTGTTGCATTTACAGTTTTCCTCTTGAACGGGGGATTACCCACGTTTGGTTTTACTTTCAATGAAAGGCCATGTAATCGGTTTAATCTAGTTTACAGTCTGATGATTTGCCTGATCTTCAGAGGTGTGAAACAGTACAGACCTTCTCCACTCAAGTAGAAGTACAGATGCTCGTGTTCAAAAAGACTATGGTAAATGTACTGATTCAACTTCTTTACTCAAGTAAAAGTGGAAAAGTACACTGAAAATGTAATCTTCTCAGAGTAGAAAGTACAGATATTTGTTTTGAAAATGTAGGGAGTAAAAGTAAAAAGTTGTACTTCTAAAGATGTAAACAAAGTATTTGTACTTTGTTACTTCCCACCTCTACTGATCTTGGATCCCAGATCCCAGACTACAATTTCATCATTAACAGGAATGTGTGCGTGCGCTGTTTTCTGACCATTTAGAAAACAGCTGACTGACTGTTGACGGGCCGGACTGTCCTGCTGGAAATATCTTAAACATGCCTAATTGATGGGCAGCGTCACTGACTGCTGACTGCAGTGTGTTGAGTAATGCTCCACTGCTTTCTATCGGCACCCCATCAATCTGACGGTAGTCAGCACAGTTTGATCAGAGGATTGCAGAACCAACAGTGCTGACTCAACTTTATCTTCCTCTTCCTGTCTGACTGTCTGCCTCTCACGCCTCCATTTTTAACCATTTGGTTTGAATATGTGAGTACCGCCCCAACACCCACAACATGCATCTCTTTCATCATGTATACTTAATAAAGTGGTAGCGTTTTGGGTATAAAGTGGAAGTATAATAAAGATTAAGTCGTTGTTATAGAAGTTATTAGTTTCACCACTCATTTATACAATATTATTGTCATGATTTCTAGCCCAATACATAAATATAAAACCACTTTTCTCTTATTCCCCCGGTTTAAAGATATTGATTACTGCAATATTGCGACTTTTCACCCCTCATAATTCCAACTATATTCTCACAACATTTTTCACAACATTCTTTTGACTTAATTTACAGTGCTCCTAATGCTCCATTTCAGTAAATGAAGTCCATCCATATAATTATGGAATATAAAGGCTCCATAACAGTTTGGTCAGTCAAACTAATTCATTAATTAGTAATTTTTTATTACTTATTGTCCCATCGTTTTCTGACCCTTATTGGTTTTTATTGGCGTACACAACGCCAGTGTTATCTTAAACCTTTGAAACCAATAATCATGGTGATGAATGCAGCCATCTGGTGTCCAGTAAGTCATGGAATACATTTTTTTTAAAGCTTTACACTTTAGATGATGAGTGGTGTTTTATCCATCATTGCAAACACAAGCATAAACATTCTGTGTCGTCTTCACTTTATTGTGTTTGTGTTGAGCGTTCTCGCGTCAGAGTTGAATCTTGTCGAACTGCTTCCTGTCTGTCAGTCGAGAACCAACACAATAATACAGATCAGGAGAGAGGAAGTCTCCTCCAGGAAACAATTCCTCAGAAACACGTCGCCTTGCATCCGTAACATTTCATCTGGAGTGTCTTTGTCAGGGAGTTCAGTTCAAGCTGTTTTTGGTGCTCTGTAAAATCTGAGCATGGGGTTTTTTTTTAATGAAAAGAAGTCCTAGAGAATAGTTAAATTATTGTGACACTAGATGACACTACCACTAACTGGCGACTTCTCCATGTAGCTGCAGCTTTTTCCATAGTTGTTGTGATCAAACTGTTTCTAGCAGCTTCTGCAGGCTGAGCGCCATCCAAACGCCATCACAAATACTTTATAGTGTGTGTATAGTGTGTGTGTGTGTGTGTGTGTGTGTGTGTGTGTGTGTGTGTGTGTGTGTGTGTGTGTGTGTGTGTGTGTGTGTGTGTGTGTGTGTGTGTGTGTGTGTGTGTGTGTGTGTGTGTGTGTGTGTGTGTGTGTGTGTGTGTGTGTGTGTGTGTGTGAGAGACCCTTAACTTGCTTTTTAATGATTGTAACAGTGAATAAAGACGTACTCAGCTTTAGTGGAACAGTGTTATTCCTTAATTCTATTGTCTTCTGTCTCGATCACCAGGTGGTGGTTCACTTTTACTCCGTGATCTGTAGCTGTAGCTTCTGGCTTTATCTATTTAACCCGTTTTCACTGCTGAATCAGTTCGACATCCTGATTATCTTTCAAAGACATATAGTAGACCCTTCTGTCTGCTTCTCTCTGAAATCACTTTTCCAATTATAAGTTAATATTTATTCAGGCAGAGCAGTTGGTGACTGTGTGGGCTTCGTGTTAGCTCCGACAGCTCGACGTAGGGGCAATTAAAATAGGAAAACCAACAAACTGTGTCCAACACAAACTACTGAGAAGGCAAAAGTATCCCTGTGAAAAATCGCTTGAACAATACTGCTTATGTCATTTTGTCTATTTAAACTTCAGAAATGTGTTGTGGCGCTGGTTCCTTTTGTTCCTTTTGTCTGAGTTTTTGCTCTAAATCGGGAAATGGGCCAAAAATAGTCTGAGAGCTTTGAAAGGCCAAATATCTTAGCTCCTGGAAAATTAATGTTTAATTTCTACTCTTATTTGTGTTTTTATCAATAAGTCTGAATTATTACATGCAATTTCACTCACTAACATTATGCTGGGCTTTAAACACGCTAGTGGAAACCCTTACAGGGCGTGCTCGGTAGACATGCAGCTGACAAGCGTGCAGCTCAACGAACTGATGCAGTCTAAGCTTGCCGGGAAAGCGGCTGCACATGTCCACGACGACACGCAGCATGCGTTCGCTGCAGCTCTTCGGCGGTAAACAGCGAATCTAACCTGGTTGTCCATTGGTTATCATTGCAGCTGGGCGGCTTGTTGGGCAACGTTCAACCACAACACACCCACATGCATGTTAGCGTTTAACACAGTTAACGAGCATCAGCCATCGGTCAAAATTAGAAGAAATTAAAAATAAGCATCTCTACTTTTGATTCTTCTTCAGTCAACAAAAATGAAGACGACGTTATTTGACTTTTGTCAGTGAAATTTTAATCTTATTTTTGTCACAGTTATATAGTAAGTTCTTCTATTGTGAGTTTAGCAGAAACTAGTTTTTTGTCTTGTTTTTTGTCTTGTTATTCTTTTCCGTAGTTTTTATCTGCAAAATAAACACAGATTTGTTGCTTTCACTATTAAAGGTTTTGGTAGTCAGTACCAAAGAAATATTCTGGTCTGACGATGCAGTCCTCCATGTCGGACTGTAACTGTAACCAGCTGTGAGCCTGCCTGTTTATGTAAAGACTAAACGTATGGGAGAGCCTACCTAGCTGGAATCCATGTTTGTTATACTCAATGCAGCCTCCTCCAGGCCCACAGGCCACATCCTCCAGTCAATCCTTAACCCGCGCATACAGAGCTTCATTAAAACCAAATGGCATCTGCAGGCAAAAGCAGGTCGACGTGCTGAAGTCGGTGCTGTGCTGCAGGCACGGCAGCTGCAAAACACTCCCTGCTGTTGGCCTCGATTCCACTCTCGCCAGGTTAGCGGGCGTGTTGGGGCAGCGCTGCTTGTTATCGTACATGGCAGCAGCCTGAAGGTAGAGTGATGAAACCAGAGGAACTCTGGTCACCTGAACAACAACGAAACAAAACTACATTAATTGAGAGAATTGGGCTTGTTTCCATCTGTTTTTCACACTTTAAAATGCACACAACTTCCTCTAAAGTCGAGCTTTTAAATGTGAATTTCAAAGGTCATCAGATGCAATGTCGTGTGTTTACCAAGAAAGCAGCATGTTGATCTGCAGTGCAGGCAGATCATTATTAATAAAACTGCTAATACAAGGTACAAGTATGGATATTGATTTTATAATAATATATAATAATAATATAATAAAAGATAAAGGGCAGTACTTGATTGTTCTTCATTATAAAGGATGTTCACGATGTGTCTATTATCTGTGGCGCAATAATAATAATGGTTCCTGAACTAAATTTAAAGTGATCCCAGCATGTTTTAGTGCAACTTTAAGAGGTTTTAAGCAAATTTTGATGATTGTTGAGATATTGTTGATGTGACATTTTGGGGCGGGTGTGGCTCAGATGTAGAGCCAATGTGCCAAAGCGTCCTTGTGCAAGATACTGAACCCTAAGTTGCTGCCATCAATGAATGAATGTGTGTGAATGGGTAAATGTAGATGTAAAGCGCTTTGAGTAGTCGGAAAGTGCTATGAATGCAGGTCCATTCACCATCTTATATCGTCCCATGCCTGCTCATAAGCCTCTTAAACACCATAAGTATTCATTGTTTTATGATCATATACCTTTTTCTCTCTCTCTCTCTCTCTCTCTCATCTTTATCCCATCATTCCTCTCTCTCCTCTTCAGGTTTTTGATAACTATGCAGTGACAGTGATGATCGGCGGAGAGCCCTACACTCTGGGACTGTTTGACACTGCAGGTAAAAACAAAGTAAAATGCTGTGTGGGTTCATGTTCACAGCAGCAAAAACAACAGGAACCTGATTTGGGAGTAAAAACTCTCTAATTTCCCTCATCAATAACTCTCTCCATGCCGTCGTTGCAGCTTACTTTACACTTCAATATATATATAATATATGTTTTGTACCTGGTGTCTTGTTTTGCTGCTGATCAGAGTGTTTGTGTGTCTCCCCCTGCAGGTCAGGAAGACTACGACAGGCTGCGACCCCTCAGCTACCCTCAGACCGATGTCTTCCTCGTCTGCTTCTCTGTCGTATCGCCTTCCTCCTTTGAGAATGTCAGAGAGAAGGTGAGTTCATGCTTGAGTCGTTCAGTCAGTGTCGGTCTTTGTCAGGTTTGGGTTTTAACACAACCAGTGCTGAGCAATAATTCAGCATAATCATCCATGTCTTTCTTTTCGGTCACATCATCAAGACGGTGTGAGAAAGAAATGACCCTTTCTCACACAACCAGTAGAGTTATTCATAAAAAAACATCGGACTTCTCGTGCTAACACCCTTTAGATTTAATTTCCTGAAATTACTTTCATTAACTCTCCTATTTGTTGAAAGTATTCTATCTTCTCATACAATCTATGGAAAACATGCCTAAAAGACACAACTGTACAGTATATTGAAGACAAATTCAGATCAGATTGGTCTTTTTTTTATGCAGCAAAGACTTTAAACTTTCCGGGTGTAAATCCAGACTCTGACCTTCCAGAGGAAATGCCTCATCCTCCTTTTTGAATGCGTCTCTCTCCACAGTGGGTGCCGGAGATTTCGCACCACTGCCCGCGGACCCCCTTCCTGCTGGTCGGGACTCAGGTGGATCTGAGAGACGACAGCAACACTCTGGAGAAACTGGCCAAGAACAAACAGCGAGCGCTGACCTGCGAGAGCGGGGAGAAACTGGGCCGCGACCTGAAGGCCGTCAAATACGTGGAGTGTTCAGCTCTCACGCAGGTAGGCAGACGTGTCACCGCGAGGAACCGGCTGTTCGCTAACAGGTCGGAGTCTTGGAGTAGATTCCAAGAAGATGAATCAGGAATCACTACATGTGCTTCGTTTGCACGGGAGACTGCACTTGATCTTGAACACATAACGAGCTTTGTCAAAGTGTTTTAGAGTGAAGTGGACAATAAATTACAACAGAAGTACAGTTTTCTGATAAATAATGATTGCCTCTTAAAAGTGAGCATTTGTGCTGTTTTCTCGTCTTACATTGTAGTGAATTAAATATATTTTATACGTTTTATAGTGGTTGCATGGGGGTAGCTATATGACTTTTTTTAAATGAAGAAATAAAGATGGAAACGTTTCTGTGTTTTTTCAGAGGGGACTGAAGAACGTGTTTGACGAGGCCATTCTGGCTGCCCTGGAGCCTCCGGACAACAAACCCAAGAAGCGCTGCGTCATGTTGTAGACGCCACAGGAGGAGGAGGAGGAGGAGGAGGAGGAGGAGGAGGAGGGGGGAAGAGATGAACCTAGACGGGTACAGGCGGAGGGAGTGAGGGGGGAGGGGGGAGGGGTGGGGTGGAGGTGTTTTAACAGTGCCTTCAGCCGTAGTGACTTAATGTGGGTGTGGTGTTGGAGGAGCTTTATTTTCATCATAGACACAAGTCGATTATAACATGACTAACATACGTGAGCAGCGCTCCCCGCTAACCAGGAAACAGGGTTTTAACCTCAGACGCCTGTTAAAGGAGACATGGTGGGCGGAGTCACGGTTACAGCTGCAGGAACTGCCAACCACCTTCTCAAAAGCTTTCTAGTCGAAGTCTTAAAGTTAAAGGATTGTGAACGAGTGTCTGACACACAGTTGTGGATCAAAACGGCCATCTTACATTTATTTAACTTTTGGTGATGCTGATCTGCTGGAGGCATATATATATATATATATATATATATATATATATATATATATATATATATATTCCACTATTGGTTTGGTCCAAAGCAGGTTGTAAGTCTTGAAAAAACCAAAAAACATTAATGGTATTAAGCCACCACTCTGATTTACAAACATACGAGAAGATAAAAAATAAAACAAGTTCCTCGAGCAAAACTAGTGCTGGTTTTAATTTAGAAAGACATGTGACCCAGTTGGTGAGCAGCATCCCCCCCAGCAGCCACGTAAACTGGTGGAGTTAACAAAAAAACACTGAACCTGACTTCAGATCCAGATCGTTGAGGGCAGAGTGGGCTAATTAACCTTTCAGTAGAGCTTTGCCTGAAAGAATATCCACACACTTAACACTGCCAGCTTGCAATAATCTGACAACGTGACCATAGAGGAATAAATCTCAAATGCCACCCAAATACTACATTAAATAATATAATATATATACATTAATAATAATAATAATATGATATAAAATCTGCATACTTCCTCTTACATTCAGAATTTTTAGCATTGATAAATCAATATGATAAGAGTTGTCGCAGAGAAGAGCGTCGGCCTTGAGTCTTGGTGCATTTTCTGTTGTCAGATTTGAATACCTTTTATGTGACAAAAAAAACTTTCATTTCACCGCAGCATGGAGTCACTCCACCTCGTTTCCGTGTGCGCGTGGACACTTCTTAATGCCTTAAAATATGTTCTTTCCTACGTAGCTGCCTTATTGCTTTTAAAACCAGCCGGGTCCTAAAAACAAACGTCCACACAGCAAACGGGAACCTGGCCGAAGTCAAATATGTGATCGTTCACTCACACATTTTTCACTTCAATGTAATGTTTCGACATCTTCTTCCTCTTCCTCATAATTATCCGTGTGGACTGATTTAAATGGCGTCTAGCTGGTGAGACATTTCACCCATGACCTCCTTGTATCGTCCGCTCTCCTTCTGCCCGGTGGGAACCTCCTCCGGTGTGTCGGCAGCACCTCCTGGCGGCGGTAAGGAGGACTACCGCTCAGTTTAAAGGTGGTTTAATCGGCCAGCAGCAGATTCATCGTTTTGTTTTGTTTTGAGGCATTGCATAAATCTGACTTGAACCTATAAAGCTGCACAGACCATACGTTTTAGAGTTACACAGAACAAACTGTGTTCTGTTGCTAACTTGTACGTACAGTTCACTAACTGGGGATCTGTTTCAGGTGGAATAATTGATGATCAATCTTATTTATAAATAATAGATTCTAGTTTCTGGTAGAAAGTCTTTAACGTCTCTAATGCAGATTGTCCTGCACCAAATAAATAACAATTTAAATCCTCAAACTGAGATTATTCCCCATTAAAACAAACTAAAATTCCACTTATTTTTGCTTATTTTTCCCACTGTTTTGGAGATTATTCTGATTATGTATAGATGATTACAAGTATTATATATATAAATATAATATCTTTGCTCCTTATTGTTTCTTGGGGAACATTGTTTTACTAGTTGTTTTATTTTTTTTGGACACGTGAGGTTTTTTTATTTCTTTTATTTTAGGTATTTGTACTATTTACTTGACTGTTGAGTGCCAACGGTTTGAGAGAGAATCACAAACGATCCTCATGATAAGCTTCTAACAGCAGAAAAACACAACTTAATAACAGTTGAAGCAATAATTACAGATGTGGAAAACTGCTCTGTATGGAAACATGAATGTTGGAACTGGTGGGTGTTTGGAAATAATAAAAAACAGTACTTGAATGTTGTTTCACCTTGACTTGATTTTATTTGTATTAATCTGAGCCACTTACTCCTTCTTCTGCTCCACTTTTTACTTTGCTTATCATCTGTACTTTTCTGACTCTTTATTTTGAATAAAACTGCTCTTGTCTACAACAAAAATGCAAAAAACTTTCAAATACAAATTATCTTGTGAATTAAAACATATATATATATATATACTGTACATACATACATATATATTATTTTTTATTAGCAACACATTGCAATATAACTTTTTTTGACAGAATCTCAATATCATGGACTAGGTTTTACATTGAAGAGAGTTTTTATGGGAATGAATGGACTCATGACTCAAGAGGAATCATGACATATTTGTAAAAACAATAACACAATTAAGCTTCATTGTCCGATAATTGGCAGATAGATTATTCTCACCCACCACCTTGAACTTAACATTCAACATAAAACAGTTAAGATGTAAAATATATCTGAAAAACACACAACCTCAGAGAAAGTGCCTCTAAACTTGCAGTATGACATCAAGTCTGGGCTCATGTTGACCAAACTGCTAGAGGTTAATTTTGGTGAGAGGCAAAGGGAGAACATAACAAAAGCTGCTCAAATTGTAAAAATCCATCACCCATTATGTTCTCCCTATTTGTCTATTTATATATTATTAATATAGAATTGTTCTTGCTTTCACATGTTGATACTCAAGATATTTAGGATCACTGAATTTATCAGGATTTTTTTTTTTTTAAGGCTGAATCCTTCTCTCTGATTGGCTGTGTGACACGTGATCAATCTTGCTCTTAAATGTTTAATGTGCGCTTCATTTGAATGTCAATATGTTTTTTCGAACTATTGTATCATGAATACTTTCCCGCAGGATGTAAATATTACACCATGAAAAAGCAAACCAACCACGAAAAAGCCTGAGACATTTGCATTTTCTTGATGTTTATTACAGTTTTTCTCCATTGGTTTGGCTCATTTCTTGAAACAGAAATGACATTCTCAAAACTCTAAGATCATTTGGCAAAACAGTCTTACAGTTCAGCACAACACCATAGTTCACTTGCAAAAATCTCTCCCAAAACTGTTCACTCATGCTTCAAAACTAAATTCCTTCCCCATATAAAGAGTCAGTGCCCCCAAAAGACAAAAGATCCTTCTCAATTTCTTTGGCTCATTTCTCGAAACAGACCGGACGTTCTCAACACTCTTGGTGCTTTTGCCCAAAATAACCTGGATGGTTCAGCACAACACCATGGTTCACCTGCAAAAGCTCATATCTCTCCCAAAACAGTTCACTCATGTGTCAAATCTAAATTCCTTTCTCATATAAATAGTCAGTGCCCCCAAAATGCATTGTCCCTTTGGCATTGTGTAAGCACTGCAAGTCAAAATGTTTAGACGTTTTGTCACTATGGCAGAGGACAACTGAAATATCCCTCATGTCCACCACTAAGTCTTAGCCCAGTCCTTCATTTTACAATGGTTACTGTACTCGTTTTTTTGTCTAGCTAACAGAATACAATTGTGTGTAAAACTGAAAAAAATAGGTTTTTACGGTAAGAGAAGCCACCCGTGCCAGGTTGTTGTTCAAACATAGAATTCAAAGGACAACACTCCATTCATAATGTATGTCTTATGTATTTCTTACAGAATGAGTTACCAATGAAATTGTATTGTTGCTTTACTTTTTACCACTATTCTAATGCATCACTGAGCAGTGACTGGAATACTACTGTATCCCATTGAGGTACATTACTGCAGGGCTATAACACACACACACACACACACACACACACACACACGCACGCACACACACACACACACACACTAAATGAATAGGTAAATGCACATTTCTTGCTACAGCAGTATACAACATATAGTTCAATTATTGACTGATGTGAGTACATACCTGTTTTCCCTGTGAAAGGTTTGGATGATGGAGGAGACTGTAGAGCGAGGCACATTAGGCTGCACTCTGCGACCTGCCTCCACCATTGTGAGACGGTGGTTGACAACATGGTCTATAATTGTGGCCCGAATTTCATCCAGGACAACATGGTGTCTTCGTGCTCCTCGGCCTCTTCCCCCTATTCCACCACCACGCACCCTTACTCCTCTTCCTCTTCCTCTTCTTCTTCATGGAGCAGGCAGTTGCCCTTGTTCATTTGCTTGGCCAGGTGCCTCCATGTTCAGAAATGGTACTGGTCCTGGTCAACCTTTATATATATACTGTATATGTTTGGCAGCATTCACAATCATAGACAGCACCTGTCAGGTAACTAAACATACGGTTTGATTGGTCAGCTGAGATGAGTGAAACTCCTCCTTCGTTAGTCAAGTTCTAGTTTCACCTGACTGTCAATTACTGTACTCAATGTATCAAATGTTCCAAGACATTCATATATGGTATTCATGGTATTCTGTTCTTGACTAATTTTGACAATTGATCAGACTATTATGCAAGTGATGACTTACACAATGAAATGATGCTGACATGTTTTGAAGAGAACAACCATTAGACTGAGAATCGACAATCAGTTTAGATCAACAAGATCTATTCACCTGGAAATTGTGCTAAATGTAGGCTACCTGTACTTAATTTGCAAAGATGTAATGAGATATTGAAACATGTACTAAGACAATTGCAATTTGATTAATGAATGAGAAATGCAATTCTGTTGTGGACAATTGCCAAGTGGTTTGGAGATTTGTCCATGTTGTTTTGAGAATGTAATTTCTGTTTCAAGAAAAGAGCCAAACCAATGGAGAAAAACTGTAATCGCACCGTTGGTGTTAATTCTTCGAAGTTTGATTAAAGCCAGTAATACATTTATTTAATTTTTTTTAATCTTAATCTCGATTTTGAAGGTGCAAGACATGAAATTAGGAGCATTTTGATGGCCTTGCATCGATTTCAGCATGCGACGCTAACGGTACAAATTGTGGTTAACATGGTGACAGAGCTGGACTTTCTGGGACATCTGTTCAGTGAATCGACATGTATAAACACATTATACACTATATAATGTGCTGGCTGTATGTTTTTTTTTTTTTTTTAATGTCTGGTTTACTGTCTTTTTTGTTTGTATCGTGTGTGCCTGTATCTATAAAAATCTTGACAAATAAAATTTACGAAAAAAAACATAGTGACAGAGCGAACTGGGAATGTGATGATATAAGATTTTATCATGGAAGGCTCTCAAAGACACAATAAATTGACCGTGATGAATTTCCATAATCGGGATAATCGCAAACCTCGTCGCTATAGTGACTTTAACAAGCTGTCTAGCTCACTATCGACAGATAAGTTAAAATAACTATTTTTAGCTTATATTATTTAAGATAGCTACAAGGTGGTGTAGTGGGTAGCACAGTCGCCTCACAGCGAGAGGGTCCCGGGTTCCATTCCCAGTTTGGATTCAGGTTCCTTCTGTGTGGAGTTTGCATGTTCTCCCCGTGTAAGCGTGGGTTCTCTCCATGTTCCTCCCACAGTCTAAAGACATGCAGGATGGACCTGTGTAGGGTTGCAAAGGGGCGGAAAATTCCCAGTAAATTTCCACGGGAATTTAAGCTTGGGAATTTTGGAAATATTCCATATTTGGAAACTTTCCATGGGAATAATGGGAATTATGGGAATAATGGGAATTTAGGGGAACTAACTGGGAATATATTATATCCAAGCATAAATATGAACAGAAGTCATAAGAAAACATCCATACAAAATGTTTTCAACATTCAACAGATTTATTTGAAAGTAGAACAGAACATGTTTTAATTAGTTGTTTCATGGGTGAAGTCAAAAACAGGAATGTTAGGTTCAATACTCCCAAAAATGGAATGGAATGTTCCCATTCATTGTCTATGTAAGAAGCCGTGCAATGCCGTCGCGGAGCAGTGAATTTCGAGAGACGGAGGGCCGCCACCCGCAAGCTCTCGAAAATCTTTCAAACTGACTGTTGTCGATCTAAAATAAAGACAGATTCAGCAACTGCATAGCTTATTTCTCTCCTAACATGTTTTCAGAAACACATTTCGTTGAACTATTTTCGTAAAATAAGAGGGAGGTGGGAGGCTGCGAGGGGAGAACGATACGAGCTCGGAGGAGCACAGAGGGGAGGGGAGGGGTGTGTGTGTGGGGGGGGGGGGATGCTTTTTGTCAAACCTTTGAAATCATAGACTAGAGCTTTAATAAATATATTTCCCCATAATAGCATCAAAACTTACTTCACTTTGTTTAGTCCAGAAGCTTAAATGTGTGCCTTCAATAGTCTTTGTGCTTCAGGCTTAAAAGTGTGGTCCAGTCTTCTAGTGATCTTCATGTGATGGAGGCGTGCACAGTGCCAGTAGGGGGCGTGGTCTCAATAGCCATGCACTAAGCAGTGTGCTCTGTGCATGTGGTTGAGGAATGGCATGGATATTCAAGTGTATTTGAATGGCATCTGTTTGTTTTAGTCAAGATTATGCTACAAAATAACTTTCCTCAGCTATATTTAAGTCCCCTTTGAAGAGCCAACCATCAATTTAAAAAAAATCCCAGTTTATTCCTGTTTATTCCCATAAATTCCCATGGAAAGTTTCCACTTTTGAAAATTCCCGGAATTTTGCAACCCTAGCCCTGTGATAGACTGGTTACCTGTCTGTCTCTACATGTCAGCCCTGTGATAGACTGGTTACCTGTCTGTCTCTACATGTCAGCTCTGTGATAGACTGGTTACCTGTCTGTCTCTACATGTCAGCCCTGTGATAGACTGGTTACCTGTCTGTCTCTACATGTCAGCCCTGTGATAGACTGGTTACCTGTCTGTCTCTACATGTCAGCCCTGTGATAGACTGGTTACCTGTCTGTCTCTACATGTCAACCCTGTGATAGACTGGTTACCTGTCTGTCTCTACATGTCAGCCCTGTGATAGACTGGTTACCTGTCTGTCTCTACATGTCAGCCCTGTGATAGACTGGTTACCTGTCTGTCTCTACATGTCAGCCCTGTGATAGACTGGTTACCTGTCTGTCTCTACATGTCTCCCTGTGATAGACTGGTTACCTGTCTGTCTCTACATGTCTCCCTGTGATAGACTGGTTACCTGTCTGTCTCTACATGTCAGCCCTGTGATAGACTGGTTACCTGTCTGTCTCTACATGTCAGCCCTGTGATAGACTGGTTACCTGTCTGTCTCTACATGTCAGCCCTGTGATAGACTGGTTACCTGTCTGTCTCTACATGTCAGCCCTGTGATAGACTGGTTACCTGTCTGTCTCTACATGTCTCCCTGTGATAGACTGGTTACCTGTCTGTCTCTACATGTCAGCCCTGTGATAGACTGGTTACCTGTCTGTCTCTACATGTCAGCCCTGTGATAGACTGGTTACCTGTCTGTCTCTACATGTCAGCCCTGTGATAGACTGGTTACCTGTCTGTCTCTACATGTCAGCCCTGTGATAGACTGGTTACCTGTCTGTCTCTACATGTCAGCCCTGTGATAGACTGGTTACCTGTCTGTCTCTACATGTCAGCCCTGTGATAGACTGGTTACCTGTCTGTCTCTACATGTCTCCCTGTGATAGACTGGTTACCTGTCTGTCTCTACATGTCTCCCTGTGATAGACTGGTTACCTGTCTGTCTC
Source organism: Eutrigla gurnardus (assembly GCF_963514095.1). Taxonomy (NCBI): domain Eukaryota; kingdom Metazoa; phylum Chordata; class Actinopteri; order Perciformes; family Triglidae; genus Eutrigla; species Eutrigla gurnardus. The sequence goes on from NC_139928.1 coordinate 4,465,560, forward strand.
TACATGTCAGCCCTGTGATAGACTGGTTACCTGTCTGTCTCTACATGTCAGCCCTGTGATAGACTGGTTACCTGTCTGTCTCTACATGTCAGCCCTGTGATAGACTGGTTACCTGTCTGTCTCTACATGTCTCCCTGTGATAGACTGGTTACCTGTCTGTCTCTACATGTCAGCCCTGTGATAGACTGGTTACCTGTCTGTCTCTACATGTCAGCCCTGTGATAGACTGGTTACCTGTCTGTCTCTACATGTCAGCCCTGTGATAGACTGGTTACCTGTCTGTCTCTACATGTCAGCCCTGTGATAGACTGGTTACCTGTCTGTCTCTACATGTCAGCCCTGTGATAGACTGGTTACCTGTCTGTCTCTACATGTCAGCCCTGTGATAGACTGGTTACCTGTCTGTCTCTACATGTCAGCCCTGTGATAGACTGGTTACCTGTCTGTCTGTCTCCTTCGCCCAATATCAGCTGGGTTTTTCACACACGAAAAAGATGTCAAAATGTGTGATGCAATATAAATATTTGTAATTCAAGTATGTATTAGGTGCCACTCAGAGTTTTTAGCATATTTTGCCGATTACGGAGCTAAAACCAAGAATTGCAATTATTTTGGCCGGGATAATCGTGACGCTAACAGCGTTTACCCGACGGTGGGTGCAACGCTATGGCATTCGGTATGACATTACCAACTTTCTCAGTAATATTTGGCACATTTCATGGCTCCTTTAGTGACATCATAAACATGTTATTTCAACTTCCATCTTTATAAATAGTTTCTACACGTATAAATGGTAATTATCACTTGATTATGATGAATGAAGTCTCAAGTATATTATCATTCCAGCGGCACATTTCAGACTCCATACTTGCTCACACTTTTGTCATGACATCCGGTGGGGCAACTGGCGGGTCGGTGCAGTGCCCTACAGTGAACACCGGGGGGTGGTGTTCTACCAGTTTTGAGCGGGGCCTTGTTGTGATACAGTATGTAAATGACCTGAGTTCATTTTGATTGGCAGACTAAAATGGATCCTTCAGACCGACATGGCATGGAGGCTCTGAGCCACCAGATCCTTTGTCTGACTGACGGCAGCGATGGAGAGTCAGAAGACGCCATGAAAAAGAAACTCATTAATTCACACATGGATCTGTTCTTTCTCTCTTTCAGCTCACTTTTTCCCCCATCATCCATCTCTCAATAAATATCTAGAGTCACCTCCATTTCACAACCACAGTGCTGATAAATGAGCTGCTCTCATTATGTCAACACGCTGAGCTTCTCCTGGGTTGATTTGGGAGCATTGACTGTGGCATTGTGGGTAAAAGTTGAAAGCAAAGTATTCTACCATGTTACACCCAGGCGTTGGGATCAAAGCCTGAAGTGCCAATATGAAATTCATAAGACAACTGAGCGAGAAAAACATTTAAATATAGTATCTGTAATTCTCCTCTAAATGTTGTTTCAAAGCCGTCACAGCTCATTCATTTTCTTGAAGATATAAAAGATCCCTTTAAGTTAGGAATTGATTAATTTTTTTAACTACAAAACTTACATTTTAAGATACACTATATTGCCAAAAGTATTCGCTCACCTGCGTTGACTCCCATATGACCTTAAGTGACGTCCCATTCTTAATCATAGGGTTTAATATGACGTCGGTCCACCCTTTGCAGCTATACCAGCTTCAACTCTTCTGGAAGGCTTTCCTCAAGGTTTAGTGTGTTTATGGGACTTTTTGACCATTCTTCCAGAAGTGTATTTGTGAGGTCACACACTGATGTTGGAGGGAAGGCCTGGCTCTCAGTCTCCACTCTAATTCATCCCAAAGTGTTCTATCGGGTTGAGGTCAGGACTCTGTGCAGGCCAGTCAAGTTCATCCACACCAAACTCTCTCATCCATGTCTTTATGGACCTTGCTTTGTGCTCTGGTGCACAGTCATGTTGGAACAGGAAGGGTCATCCCCAAACTGTTCCACAAAGTTGGGAGCATGGAATAGTCCAACATCTCTTGGTATGCTGAAGCATTCAGAGTTCCTTTCACTGGAACTAAGGGGCCAAGCCCAGCTCCTGAAAAACACCCCACACCATAATCCCCCTCCACCAAACTTTACACGTGGCACAATGCAGTCAGACAAGTACCGTTGTCCTGGCAACCGCCAAACCCAGACTCGTCCATCAGATTACCAGATGGAGAAGTGTGATTGGTCCCTCCAGAGAACGTCTCCACTGCTCTAGAGTCCAGTGGCGGCGTGCTTTACACCACTGCATCCAACGCTTTGCATTGCACTTGCTATGGCTTGGATGCAGCTGATCGCCATGGAAACTCATTCCATGAAGCTCTACACTGTTCTTGAGCTAATCTGAAGGCCACATGAAGTTTGGAGGTCTGTAGTGATTGACTCTGCAGAAAGTTGGTGACCTCTGTGACCTATGTGCCTCAGCATCCGCTGACCCTGCTCCATCATTTTACGTGGTCTACCACTTCTTGGCTGAGTTGCTGTCGTTCCCAATCACTTCCACTTTGTTCTAATCCCACTGACAGTTGACTGGAATATTTAGGAGTGAGGACATTTCACGACTGGACTTGTTGCACAGGTGGCATCCTATCACAGTACCACGCTGGAATTCACTGAGCTCCTGAGAGCGACCCATTCTTTCACGTGTTTGTAGAAACAGTCTGCATGCCTAGGTGCTGCTTTCATACACCTGTGGCCATGGACGTGATGAGAACACCTGATTTCAATTATTTGGATGGTGAGTAAATACTTTTGGCAATATAGAGTGTATTTAGTCAGAAAAGCCACTTCAGTCTCATTAAATCACCCCAAATTCATCGTAGCTGCAGCTTCGAATGTAAATATCTCTAAGAAGAATATGTTGAACTCGAACAGGAGTCTCTCTGGAAAAACGGTGAAAAAGCAGTTGACAGAACTTTTTTCAACCCAAGCAATTCAATGTACACTTAATTGTCTAATTTATTTAATAATGCAGCTCAATATAGTTTTTTATTTATTGTTATGTATTATTCATCTGTATTTGCATCTCTTGAATTGTGAGCCTTTGTGTTTAATCTCATCGGCTGTAATCGTATTGTTCTTTTCTGTTTTAAGGGTCACACACACTATAACATCTGTCCCTACATGGACTAATAAATTAAAACAAAAATTTGTGTTTTTCATATTTCTGTTGGCTTCTATTCATTTGATTCACGGCATGAAAATCAGTTAAGAGACTCTTTGACTTGTGTTCATTATGTTGTGTTGAAATCCCATATTTAAACTCCTCCAACACCTCCATGTCACCTCTTTAATAGAATACTTGTGTATGTTTGCTTTTGATGCTACTTTATACTTCATAAGTATTGTACTTTCTACTTTCTTCTCATAATTTCAATTATCCCAAAACATCATTCTATAAACTACAATGCTTTGTCACGGATTAAACTAACAGCTAAAACTGTGTCAGTTACATAACAATCTAATAGTAATTGTCATATAAATATCAAAAATCTGCATAAGAAGTACAATGCTAAACTTGTATACGGTGTATTTGTATTTCTTTTGTAAAAAGGATCTAAATACTTCTTTCACTGCATCACATGATGAGCGACCAACAAACAATGTGTAAAAACTCTGAAATTAAAGAACTTCTTGGAAGCAAAATCAACGTTTTTTTTTCACATCAGCTTTAAGGAGTTTGAACCGTTGATTTGAACTTAAAAGGATTTCATGTTTTTGATTATTAATATTTTACGACATTACTTTTAAACGCTGCTCGTCAAACTTCTTTGGACGTCCAAACTATCAGGTAAATAAAATCTGCTGACTCCAGTTTCACCTTGACTTGATGAATCAGTGTTAACTTATTGTATTTATTTGGGCGGCCATCTTGTTGCTGATTCAGCCTCTGACACTTTGACTGCTGTCTGTCCCAACACGCCTCGCTCTCTGCTGCTCGCTGGTTTGGCTGGTGAATATTATTGGATGTCCGTTTGACCTCATTATAAGTGCGTTGCCATAGGCAACTAGCTTGTAGAAGAAGAAGGAGGGTGTGTGTGTGTGTGTTGGGGGGGCAGTTGCATCATGGGATAGAAACCTGACCTCTCTTTTTTTCTTCCCCTTTTTTTTCCTCCCTCGTCTCTCAAACGTGCATGTGCACACGCATGCAGACGTGCACACGCACAGCTAGCCTGAACACGGATACAAGAGCTAGCATGTGGAGCGTCTCTGAATCACAATGCAACATTTGTTTACGACTGAATGTAAAGAAGGAAACCGAAACATGTCCAGATTCACACGCTGATGCTGCTGTCGAAGAGAAACAACTCCGTGTTTATGTGCCCAAAAGTGTCCCTTCACGTTGAGTTTAATCATCTCATACTATTAATTCTTACTTTTGCAGGACTCAAAGGGACAAAATGAGCATCAAGAAAAAAGAAATCCTTAAAATGAAATGTATTTTTCAATTCTTTGATTCAAATCGTTTGTAAATTGTCAGACAATAGTGACAAATATGAAGGTCCCTGAAATTGACGGGACATGTTCAAATGCCTTGTTGAGTCCAGCGTGCATCCAAATCAATGTTTGTGTTTTCTTTGATGATGTGTTCAATGTCGGTGTGTGTTTGTAGATTTCTACTTTCAAGTAGACGTGAGTCTTCCACGTGTCCGTGCACCGTTGTGTCGTACTGTGTTGTGTTTGGTGTCTAAAAGCTGTAGAGTGGTTTCCGTGTGTGTTGCATTCATATGTTTCACCTTGTGTATGTATTTGATTTTATCTCTCCTTTTGTGCGTTTGCCTCCCGTGTGTGTGTTTCATTTTGTTTCATTTCTTGTTTTTTTGGATGCATGTTTTAAAAAATGTCGTCATTCCCAACAAGTTGCGTTGTGAATTGCGTTTTCTGAGGAGGGAAGCGATCACAGGAGACCGCTGGTCACCAAGCAGCCGAAACACACAAAGTTTTTTATTTTATTTTGTTTCAATTTCATTCAAATCTTCACGTTTTTTTTTGGGGGGGGGTTTACACCTGACGGAAACCTAACAAATCAGTTTTGTAGCGTGTTTCACTTTACAACATTCAACACGCATTTAAAACTGTTCTAAACTGATCTGGGAGAAAATATGATTCCTTGAAACAAGTGAAGGAGCAGTTTGGTTGGAACGGTCTTTTTGTAGGCAGCAGAGTTGCTTTTATGTCTTTAAGTCACGTCTTTTGGATCACTACGTATTGTGTTCATCTCTGTCGATATGTTGTGTGTGTGTGTGTTCTGTTCTTGTTTGTGTAATTCATGTCTTTTGTGTCTGCGTTCGTACATTAAATCTTGCAGCGTGCTGCTTTTTTAATTTTCATGTCTTTGTTTGGACACGTATGTGTGTGTGTGTGTGTGTGTGTGTGTGTGTGGTTGCATGCACTCTTATGTTTCAGCATGTGTGTCTGCATGTATACCCGTTAGCCTGTAATTTTGTGTTTTCTTATGCATCCTCCAGTGTGTGTGTGTGTGTGTGTGTGTGTGTCTGTGTGTGTCTGTGCGTGTGTGTTTATTAATGTATGAAGTGAGCTTTATCTGCAGACACAGAGTTATATGAATGTGTGTGTGTTCACATGTACAGTGAAACATTTTGCCTTCATCTCTGACATAACTGGTTACCATGCATACTGTGCGACTCTGACTATTATGGGGTGTTCTTTGTTTTGTCACAATGTGCCCTGGTATGGAATGGGAGGGGGGAGGGGAACAGGGTGTGTGTGTGTGTGTTAACGTGCGTGTATGTGTGTGCGTGGAAAGGGGAGGGGGGCATTGGTGTGTGTGTGTGTGTGTGTGTGTGAGTGGGAGGTACGTGTGTTTTAGTGTGTGTGCAGAGCGTGTGTGTGTGTGTTTGCATGTCTAGCAGAGGGATTGGGTGGGGGTTGGGCGTGCGTGTCTGTGCGGACGTGCGAGCATATAATGTGTGCATGAGAGAGAGTGTGAGCGAGTGCATGTGTTTTTTGAGAAGGTAAGAGGGTAAGATAAAATGGCGTCTCGTGTGTGTGTGTGTGCGTGCAGGCCTCTGAGGCAGAATCTAAATGTTTAAAAAAACGAAAATGAATCTTTATTTCTCCCCTATGAATGTGCTCACATGCTCTTCCCTTCATTAACCATTTATTCTGCATGTTTATTTATACGTGTTGCGTTCAAGAGTTCCAATCGTTTGCCGTGTTTGCTCTCCCCCCCGAGACGGCGCATGATTAGCGGCATCACAAAAACGTGACACTGCTAGAGCACCTGAAGACAACACTTCCTGTAACTTAAGGTTTAAAGTGATTCTTTGGCTGCACTGCCCCTTTAAAGGGCCACGCTGGTGGTTCAGGTTTCACACCATTCAACATGGAAGTGATGCAACCAATGTATAGCTGTTATGGATGATTTGAATGTATTACTCCTTGTTTCCAAGCAGCAAATTGATTTCCATTATCTGTTATTGGTTATCGGAGCGCAGACTTTTCAAATCAAACAGCCCAAAAACTGCAAATCGTAAAGGTTGACGAAACAGAAAGTCATGTTCACTGTGATAGATGACACAACTCAGCCCTGCTTACGCTGTATGGAAACAAACAAAAAACAACTGACTCGTCACCAAGTCCCTCCCCTTGAACGCAAACTGGCCAGCTCCAGCTAACTGTCCATAGGCTGTCAAGCAATCATTTTTCTTCATTTTCAGGGTGGTTTTGTGGATTTGGAGCTCGTGAGTACAAAAGGTCCAGAGACAGAATAGGATGTCAGAGTGGTTCCTCCTCTGAGCAGCAATGAACGGCGTCTCAGAGGAGGAACGAGGAGAAACGAGGAGAGAACCGGGAAGCCGTAAAACAGGAGGCAACGTTTTGATGACGTGTAATGTGGGCGACCCGCCACCGGGGAATTTAAAAAGCTCAGAGTACGTTGATCCAAAGAAGAAGATAGAAAGCCAGTAGTTGCTCAGGCGAGGCCTCCATTGTATCTCAAAGCAAATTAGCTTGCGGTTGAAGAGTAGTGTAATTGTGCACGACGAGCGAAGGAAACACGAAAAAAATAAAAAAAATGGTAGAGCTAATCATATTTCCCATTATTTAACACGTCACGGCGTAGAAACCATTGTCTTCAGTCTGGATCGCCAGATGATGTGCCGGATGACTTTTGTGCAGGAGGATGTAATGAGATGGCGGGATAACAACACACTTGACTCAGGAGAGACGTCACAGACAGACTGTTGGCTTCTCCCTGAGCTGCTGCACACCGTCATTGCTCCACCTCCTAAAGACTTCCCATCAGCCACTCTGCCATTGATTTCTTCCAAGATCAGTGCGTACGGCTGCGTACGCCCTTGCACCATGACTTTGACATTGCGATGCAGCTGCAAACACATGATTTAAGTCACAGTGACTGTCACCCCGGTGATGCATGCAGTTTCTGATTAAGATTGGGATTCAACATCAGCCGGCATCACGGCAGATAATCAGAAATATCGCTCTCCTTCTAGTAAGATTACATTTGATGGAGTTTTTTTTTGTGTTTATTTCTGCGAGTACACATAGTAACGTAGACTCAGGAAAACATCATAACGTAGCCCATATGTGTTCCCGTGGACACATCACACATAGTTGGAGTTTATTTAGGAGGCAACCTCCGGCTCTGAAAAGTGAAGCTGATGTTGAAGCGCCTTAAACTGTCATTCTCTCTGATGGCCATTAGGGGGGGCGACTCCTCTCTGGTTGAATGGAAGTCTATGAGAAAATGACTCTTCTCACTTAATATATTATCTCATTGAACATACACATTTCAAGTCTACGTCAATACAGCATGATGTTTGTTTCGTAAATCATGGTCCATTTAATAGACGATAAAGCAGGGTATGTTTTAGGGCACAAACAATTAAGTGATTTATAGGTAGCACCATTATACCCCAAAATAGCCTAGTTTTTAGTTTATGGCCTTGCGGATACGAGTTGCGAGCAGTTCAATCAAAAAGGGTTTTCTTCCTTCTCCGCTTGCTTTGATAAAAGGAGTTTTGCAAGAAGAAATCCTGTGTAACAGAATGTTTTGCGGGGGAGGTTAATGAAGAGGGATGCATCGTTCTTATGAGGTGGAAGGGAAGCATTTGATTGTTGTAATAACAAAGCCACGGAAAAAACATGACGAACTTCCCACCTGTGGTTCAGTATCTGTGTCTGTGTCTCACATCCACGAGCATCTGTGGCGGTCTGAGCTGCCGTGTGGCTGCAGGAGTGAGACAGGAACTCCTGGTTGACCAAGTGCAATCTTGACGTCACAGATAGGAAGGCCGAGTATTTTGAGCCTCTTTAAGTGGCCGCTGTTTGGAGAGACATACTGTACTCTGCACTCCAGGAACCTATAAGACAGGAAATGATGGCGGCGGAGGAGGGCGGGCGGAGAGGGTGGGGGAGAGAGGGGGGAGGAGAATTAGCAGTGTGATTATTATGGAGTGGCAGGCCAAGCAGCGAAGAAAGGAGGAGGTGGTGGGGTGGGGCACAGGCAAATGCATATTATGGGATGTCTGCGTTGTCGGGCAGGGGGAGGGGTGGTAGTGGTGAAGTAAGAAGGGGGTGGGGGGGTATTATGGTCTGGCATAGGCCTGTTTTTGTGCTTTGGCTCCCCTCCTCTTTACCCCCCCCCCCCCCCCCCCCAAGCTTTTTGTGTGTGTGTGTGTGCGCGCGCACATTGACATCAGAGCGGGACGTGCGCAGACTATGATGTACGTCGGGGAAACAGTATCTATCTTCAGGTGCAGTGACTCATTCAAGAAGGTAGACCTCAGAGAGAGAGAGAGAGAGAGAGAGAGAGAGAGAGAGAGAGAGAGAGAGAGAGAGAGAGAGAGAGAGGAGGCAGTACAAAGAGGCAGAGTGGCAGCTGGGAAATCATCAAAAAACTTCAAACTATAGTGTGCAGCGAGCACACTGAGCACAATGCACTCGCTGTCCCCCGTAATGTAAATGACTGAGGCAGCGAAGGACGTTCATGAGCGCTGGTTCGTCGTGTTTACGGCCCGAATACAGCAGGTTAACTCATTCTGATACACATTCGGGAGTTTTTTACGTAACCCAGCGTGGAACTGTTATCGGTATCAATTCCAAAACGATTGAAGTGAAATATCGTTGCTACAGATGTTGTCAGAACTGGCCTTTGCAACAAGCCTTTGGGGCTGTCTGCACTGGGAGCAGTCAGACTGGGACTGGGTCAAGGGCACTCTAGCAGCCGTATCAATTAGGCGAGAACATTTTTCGTGGAGATTCAATTTAATATATTCACTTTACGATTGTATGAAAGCTGAGTAATAACGACTGGAAGGATTCAGTCCAACAAGATTCATCTTAATAACGTCAGTGATACCCCCCTTTTTTTTATTTAGCACCACCAGCCAATCACATTTTTCCATCTGTCCAGTGCATAATCTCAATACTACCAGATGAAATGACTCTTGGTTCCCAGAGGATGAATCCTTATGACATTGGCGATCCCCCTGACATCCCAGTGCTAACACGAGGGTAGCGTCTGGGGGTTTGAAGCTAAGGTCTAATGAGAGGAGAAATTCAGGTGTTGCAGCAGCAACATAAAGATAAACACAGAAAAGTAAAAAAATTGAATTGTCCCGACTTTTCATCTTGTGCGATCGTCAGGTCATTCAGTTAGCCCAATGCTTTAGTGTATGACTTGCAAAACAATTTGTGTCCAATGCTCAGTAGCAAATATTAGCATACTGACACACTAAGCTAAGACAGTGAACACGTAACCTGCCAAACATCAGTCTGTTAGCATTGTCGTTGTTAGCATGTTAACCATTACTGTTGACCAAAGTTTTCTTTTAACCGACGGCGCGGCCGCACAAAAAGAAGACCCCGACATTGAAAGCAACACGTGATTACAAGACAGAGCAGCACAGTGCAACCGTAGCACCCTGAAACACTGCTGTCAAGTGAGTCGTCATATCCGAAAACCCGGATGGATTGTGATGCACATCTAATTGTGCTGTTATGGTACCGGCCAAAAAGGACGAAGAAAGACTCATATTTTTAGCTTTTTTTCTTCATGTTAAGTCTTGTGGAATAAGGATGTCACCAAAGATATTATAATATCGATTTTTTGACAATTGGTTTGCTAGGAAGCGCAATAGTTTTCTGCCCTAATGTCACTGTGCACTTCTGTGCAAGGAAAGTCAGCTCAAATTGTAACACATTTAAAAATGTCCTAATTTACAATCTCACTTAAATCAAACAAAGAAATGTTTTCCTTCAAATAGTGACAATGACTCTGGCTATGACCATGTCAAATTGGATGTTACCTTGAAGTCCAGTTTTGAAGAAAATGAAAGGTAACTGAAATTACATTATAACATTTATAGCTTTGTCATATTTGATGTCATATAAAATCCATAATAGGTTTGCTCAACAGAGTCCTCTTCAGATTGTTTTTTAAAGGGAAAATCAACTCAACATTGCAACAAACAGAACATCTCCCTGTATTTATAGTTTTATAAAATAATAGCTTAGTTGAACGTTTCAATAGGATCATGTGCAGGATGATGCTGATTATGACCTTGTAAAACCTGAAGTCATTTCTACCAGCTCGCTACAAACTGAATTGAAAAGCTGACAGCGGCGTCTCAACATGCTAACATTAGCATGTAGCTCAAAGCACTGCCGTCCACAGTAATATAGTTCAAAAGACTACGATAGCCGCTCTCCAAGCATGTAGTGTTCTTAACTGTATTCCTGCCAGACAGGTTGTCCTTCGATGTGTACGACAGCAAAGGCCTCAACAATCAACGATCCGGCTGTCAGGCATCCAGAAACTTGGCAACCCAGGTTGTTTGGGTAATTCTACGATCCGATTTCTCAACACGGCTGCTGTCGAAAGATACTTACTAGAGTAACTAATTACTAGAGTAGTATTTCCCATGTTGACCAAAAAAACCTGCATAACACGGAAGACATCTTCCAGCTCCATAATTTCCTTTTTGTCTTCTCACATTCGTAGTGAATTTGGGCAAAAGAACGCTGGCTTTTGTCTGTGTGTGACGGGATTGTTGAGGGATTGTGTTTGTGTCGTCTGAATAAACTTTATTGAAATCAGTCACCAGGTTTTTCCGTGCTTGTGTTCAGCGTGAACAGCCATGTCATTGATTTGTATGGTGCGATCATAAAAGGTTCTGGGCGATTGAAAACATGCAGTGAGTTAACAAGACACGCAAGAATAATAAAACACATAAATCACTTATTCTTTCAGTACGGTATTCTTGATGGTGAGCGGGAAACACGATTTGGTTGTAAAGGTCACGGGGCAGATTTGAACTGTGTGGGACATCCCAACGCCGCCCCATACCAATCTTAATATTTGCATCAGCTCAGGCGTCCGATCAAAACCGTATTTCACCTTGTTATCTGCTGCGGCTTCAGAGCATCTGCGGGGCACCATAGGTGGAGCAGAGTGGGCGGGGGCAAGGAGCAGTCAAGGAGTATTATGGTATGCATTTTGACTTACATGATAATCTGACCCCGCCTGGAACCCTCCTCCGCCACCGCCACCCTTGTGCTTATCTCCATGACGACCACCAGCACAGGAGCACTATTATGGTCTGTAGCCCCCCCCCCCCCACCACCACCACTCTACCACACACGGCCCTCCTCTCCACCTCCCCCCCTCAGAAATGATATTATTATCATTATGTGATATGTAATTCTGCGAGTGTGTGTGTGAGGGGTGGCGGTGGGAGGGGCGTCAAGGGCCGTGCACGAGGTTTCTATGACAACTGCCCCCAGTATCCTTCTGATTGGTGATTATAGGATGTTACCCCCCCCCCCCCCCCCCTCCCCAAATGCACACATGAACACTGTGTCCATAGTCAAGGAAAAGGAGAAGTGTGGGGGAGGGGGGAGATAGATGCAAACCAAGGGAGTGAAAAAAAAGAAGAAGAAGAAATGCAGAGAACAGAAAGACAGAGAAGTTGTTTTTTTAAAGTCGTTCTTTGTGTGGGCCGGCGTGAGAGGGATCCAGAGAGGGGAGAGTACTGCTGCTGCTGCTGCTGCTGGTGGGACAAAGGAGAGGCCAGGAGAGAGAGAAAGACAGAGTCAAAACCAGTGTGTGCTGAGTCAGAGCCGGCTGGAGATCCACTAGGAGAGACCGGAGGGAGCGAGGCCTTCAGCTCGAGCCTGGAGAGAGAGAGAGAGAGAGAGAGAGAGAGAGAGAGAGAGAGAGAGAGAGAGAGGAAAGGGGCGACAGCTTGACGAGGGTTAAAAGCCAAAGTGTCCGGGGTGCTGCAACAATATGCTGATGTGAATAATTTGTCAGATTTGAGAATCCCCCCCTAGAGATTAAAACAATTCCACACCAGTTCATGTTCCAATTTCACACATGAAACGACACAATGGCGCCCGGGTGCATTGCGATATATATATATATATATATATAATAATTTATCCTGCAGTGTAATGCTCAGCGCTTGTATGAGAAACTGCTACAATAAGTCATACTGACTGACTGACTAATACACGCTCACTCTGGGAAATTACTACCAGCTGTTGCCTTTTGTTTGCTTACACGTTTCCCTAAAAATCTGACATTCTTCTTTATATCCAACAACATACACTGCATGGTTATAAGTGAGTGGACGACCCTGTGTGTGCATCATGTGTGGCGATGTTTTTTCATGGTTTGGGCTGGATATTGCAATTTCAATTAAGAGAATTCACAGTGCTTCAACCAGGCAGCAACCTCAGGTAGTGAAGAGTGGAGCCAAAGCTAAAGTGCTTGTATTTTTTTTGTTGGCCATCAGGGGGCGACTCCTCTAGTTGCAAAAAGAAGTCTGAGTGTTAAAAAGTCTATGAGAAAATGACCCTACTTCTCACTTGATTTATTACCTCAGTCTCAATCTCTAGTTTCAAGTATTCAGTGATTATGTATTGTATGTGATTAGTAAATTATGTCCATTTAGCGTCAAATAGACCATAATGCTGTCTGGCTGTGGCTCATCGGCATCAGAAAACAAACCGTGTTGCCCAATCAAATATGCACATGTAAACATTCGTAGCAAAATGTCACAAGGTGTTATTTTCCTTTAGTTTTTTTAATTATTATATAATACTTCAATTTTCCATCATTTTGAGACGTTTATCACCCTGGCCAGGTTAACCACACCTGTCATCATCGAGTCAACCAGGCTAATTGGCGTAAACAGTATCTGGTTTTGATCTGACGAGGATAGGACCTGGATTGACACATCTATTTGGATGGTTTGGAGTCAGTGTACAGGCGTCGCTCCACATCGGTGCATCATTACTCTCCTTCTGATATCAAGTCCACACACTTTTGGCTATTTCCTGTGTTCCGGCTGGTGAGACAGCTGCTGAGTTTTGGATAGAATTTTAAGGGTGCACTTGTGGGAGACTCGAGCAGCATTGGCAAGGCAGACTTGTCCCGCGGAGCAACAATAACAATACATAACTAATTCCGATGCATCACAGCCCCCCCCCCCCCCCCCCCCCCCCCAACAATACAGCACTTCCCCTTAGCTGACATGTACGGCGTTGATTTCCCACGTGGGCGAAACGTCAGTTGGAAGCCGATCTGCCAAGCCGAGCACAAAAACAGTTCTGCGTTTTTGCTCCACAGTCTAAATGTACTACAGTCAGTTAATGGTGGGAAAAAACTGTCTAGGACCCAGACGTTTTTCCCACCATTGACTGCAATGCATTTCCAAGCAGCCTGTGGAGCGAGTGTGTGAGTGTGTGTGTGTGTGTGTGTGTGTGTGTGTGTGTGCAGACAGCTTAACTCAGCTGTTGGCTTGGCTCTTGTACTTCTGGGCTCCCTGTTTCTTGTTTTGAGGGTGGGGGCTTAAAGCAGCAGACTTGAAGGTTTTGACTACAGTTTGACCTTTGTGACCTCCTCCCTGGAGGGCCGTGCTTATAACCTGACTTTCTAACCTCATACTGACCCACTCACATTACTTTTTTTTTCTTCCAGTCAACCTTTCTTGTTGGCCCTTCATGCATGCTGATGAAAAGATTCCCTTTATGGTGAGTCATGTATATAAAGAATCCTTATATTTTAGTTTTTAGGGGGGGTGGGGGGTTGGGGGGGTTAAACCCGGGTCACCCCGTGTCACCCCCACTTTGGGTGATACAAAGATGCTTTTAAAAGCCATCGGCCTCCGCGTTGCATCTACATCCTGTGCACCCAGGCTCATATACAGTACGGTGTCTGCGCATACATGCAAACATGCACACTCAAGTTAAGCAGTCATGTGGCGCACACAGTTGCCATGTGACGGCTTTTCCTTTTTTTTCCTCCTCCCCTCCTTTCTCCTATCTCTCTCTTTTTGGAGTTATGCTTATTGAGGGATGTCAGTGACTGTGCTCATTACTATTATGGGATGCCGCACAGGAGTGGGAGGGGGTGAGCGTCTCCATGGTAACCTCGGTTGCTAAGGGAGGGGGTGGAGGTGAGGGGTGTGCATGGAGGAATGGGGAAGAGACTGTAGGAGAGGGAGGGGGTGAGTTGACTATTATGGTCTGTACGTTGCAAGGTAACTATGCAGAGTGGGGGAGGGGTGACTGAAGTGTGTGTATGTGTGGAGAGGAGGGGGGGGGGATATTATGGGATGCCTGCCCCCTGATCTCTTTGTGTGTGTGTGCGCGCGCGCGGGGTGTGTGTAGTGTGCGAGGGAGAGAAAGAGGAGACGGCGTCGTGCGCACACGCTGCCAACAAAAAAACACGGAAATATATTTAAATTGCATGTATACCGTTACCTTAACAAAAAAAGAGCTCCCAAGTACTGATTGATAGACAAAGTGAGCCCGGAGTTCTTTTTGTGGTGGGAAGCCGTGTGAATCAAGTTGTGAGTATCCCAGTTTTTTTGCTTTTATTGTTTGTAAAAAAAAATTACAAAATGACTTGAGTAAGACTGTCGGGGTGAAAAGGCCACGGATACCGGGTCGTTACAACGAAGTGTTTTTTAGATTAGAGATTAAGTGTATGAGTGGCTCGTTGCTTTTTTTTTTAGTTTGTCTCTGAATCTGAAGCCGGTCAAGCTCGGCTAGCACGCATGCTAATAGCACGGAAACTAACGATAGTGGCAAGATGGCATGTCAGCTGAACGCTAAGAGATGGAGTGAGTGAGGGTGCTAATCTGTGTGAGCTGTCCGAACTCGATAGCCAGATAAAGTTTAATGTATCGTCCCAAAGACTGTTTGCTTTTTAAGCGGGTGCTGTGTGTTTTGAATGCTCTTTTTGGTACTAAATATTCACTTCCGTTTTCTTTCTCTTTTTTTTTGGTTCTTATTCCCCTTGTCGAAACCTGGCCGGCTGCCCTCACCTAACTACATAACTACACCACCACCAACACGACTTGGGACAGGCTCAAGACTGGGTCACAACTCTGGATTATCCGACAAACGCAACTTTATTTAGTTAGCTAAACTGTTAGCTAACTAAATAGAAAGTTTTTCTGCCGTCCGCTATGTCTGGAAGCGAGGATGACAGAGATGACTACGGAGCCCCCGAGGACAGGTTAATGCACGGTAAGACGAGGCTCATTTGTTAGCCGCAATTGCTAATGTTCGTGGTGGTTGCAGGCTAGCATGAGCAGATGTTTTTTTTTTTACATTCATATCAGTCATGTTTCGTTAGCAGAGCGCTACGCTAGTCGTTGCTAACTACCGGGTAGCTAACGTTAGCGGCAACATTAGCATTTTTTTTTATTTTTCGTGGCTGCGCTGCTCTTTAACACGGTTATGAAATGGGATAAGAAAAAAAACCTAATTATCACAGCCACAACCGGGGGCGGTGTGGCGTGCATTGTGGTGCAGTCGACGCCGACTCACCGGCGTGTTCCCGAGGCCTAATGTTAGCCTGCTACCGGCATTATTTACGTGTCGATGACAAGATGGAGGCAGCCAGTTAGCTTGGCAGCTGGCGGGTGACGTTCCGACGCGTTTCCCTCCTCATGGCCGGCGCCCTCGCTTTGAGTGCGGAGGAGGGGGGGGAGGAAAAAGTACAAATAATACACAAAGTAAAACGCATCCAGCACATTTATCCGACTGGTTTGTCTTCTCAAATACCCCGTTAACACGGGCCAGTGTTGGTGGAAGATCGCATTGTTTACAGTTTGTACAATAACCACGAGCACGCGCTCCCGTGGAACCGTTGAGAACAAGTAGTCCCTGCAAGTTAGCTTCAAATGCTATTTTAAAAACTCAGTTTCCTCCATCAAAAAGCATCGACTATTTGATGCTGCATTGGAACACGGATACACCATGTACGTTGTTGTTCTCCAGGCAATTCAATTTAATAATAAATAAACGATAGTCCATGCTTGTTGTCTGTCATGATAATGAGATCAGACACTGATGTGTGTGCATCATTGCCGGAGAAGGATTCAGAACAACAATGCAGCATTTAAAATGTCAAAACGTTTATGAAAAAAGAACAATATGCAGATTGGCTCATTTCAGAAAGATGAAATAAGATATAACTTTATTAATCATGAAGGACATTCTTGTGCCATGTGTGGCCCAAATATATAGGTTAAAATACAGATTATAAACACAGTAGTGATTGATGTTTATCATATTTGTGGATTTTAATTGTTGTATTAATGTGGTCATCACTGATAAAGGTGGTTCTCACTTTAATTACTGCTGGTTAACTTTACTGATAAATGATGATACAATTTTATTGGTAGATTTAAAATGTTTATGAATAATCTAGATATGCGTAAGTATTCCAAAGCTGTCAAATGAACGCAGTGCAGTAAAAAGTACATTTAAGTATAAAGTAGCAGAAATAAATAATAGTGGAAATGTTAAAGTAAAGTACAAGAACTTCAGAAATGTAAATCCGTATTTGACTGAATATATTTTTATTCCATCCCTGACATGGACTCAAGTCAGAAGCTTGGTTTGAAACAAGATCAAGTGGGGCTGCAACTAACTTTTATTATTGATTAATAATTTAGTCATTAAATTGCGAGGAAAGTAACATCCATCAGTGTGCCCGGAGTCCCAAGTTAATTTCTTCAGATTTTTGTTTGGTCCAGCCAACAGCTTGTTAATGGCTTAATCAATGTAATTGTTTCGCACTCAAGTTGCACGCTTTTATAAGCAAGTTGCCTGCAAGTCATTCCAGGTCTGTGCAGACCATTAATTTGGACAATTTCTTTTTATGGCTTTGTTAATGGAGCTTGTTGCGCATGTAAAGTCTGTTGCTCTTTTGAAGTTCCCGTTTTGAGATTCTACTCGTCACTCGTCATTTTTATACTGTCACATGAAATAGAGCAAATAAGTCCATGTCAAGTCACAAAATACCAGATTTTTCTGACTCATCAAGTCCAAGTCTCCATCTCAGGACCATGCTTCCTGATCTTACACCCACCTTAAGTCTGCAGCCGAAGATCATTTTAGCCTAATGGTGCTTTTGGAAAACTGGACCCCGGTTTTTATCATGCCTACGACAAACGATTGTTTTCATTAGCAGGTAATTTTTGAGAGGGTAAAAACAGCATTTTCTGGCCTCTTTTTACAAGACTATAATTACGATTTTTTTCTTCGACTCATGGCTTAGTCAACGAATTGTTGCAGATATAGTTTTTAGATAAAATGCTCTGATCTCTTCTCCTTGTAATTACTTCAAAAAGCTCATCACCAGGTGCATCTTAATGGTTGCTCGCCATTGATTGATTTTTTTTTTTTTTTTTAAACCATAGTCAATTACATTAATTGGCTCTGAGTGCCACAGCGCTTCACTCTGGAGCCACTGAGGCAGGCCCAAATACTGGACTGGGATCCTCTGTGTCGTAAGGCCTGCACGAGTGTGTGGTAAATTATGACTAATCACTTGTAAATTCCACTTTTAACCACTAGAGCAACCCCCCCCCCCCCAAAAGGTAGCTTGTGAAATGGTCTAGTAACTGAAACCGCTAGCTTCTCCTCTACTAGTCCTGGTTCTCGAGATTCCTGATGGTTTTTATTTGAGCCATCTCATCGTGGAACACTTAAATGTCATTTGACACCAAGTGAATGTGGTTGCAGCCTGGCGGGGGTGGGAAGAGCGCTAAATTATCCTGCTCAATTCCAGACTTTGTTACCTGACTTGGAGTTAATACAAATTAATTACATTAGCAAGTCACTGCAAAAGGAATAATATGGCATCCTGATGGTGATAATTCAAATGAGGATAATCTCCTTCAATCAATCCCCCTCATATTCAGCGATGAGTCTGTGACGGTTACCTTATATGGAAGTCAAAATGGAAACAATACAGATTTAAAAAAAAAAATGCATATCAATGTTCAAGTGACATAAGCAGCTCAATGACAGGAAGTTGTTTACTTTTTGTTCACTATCTTCACGGCTCCCTGTTCAGTGATTTTATCAGATGCTCTGACGCACACTCTCATCTTTATATCTTTAACTGTGAATTGTGTCCGCCTTTTTTTTTTTGTAGACGATGAAGAAGAGGAGATCTCTGAAAATGAGACTCCAAAGGTGAAGAAGAAGAAGAAGGCCAAGAAGAGCAAAGAGAGCAAGGGCAGCAAGAGGAGGTCGCGCAGAGAGGTAAGAATGCAGATTATTGTCTGTGTGTGGTCACTAGTTACTGTAGTTGATGCTATTGAAAAAAATATGACAACTTTTTAGTCCCAGATGATTTGATCAATAGAAACTAGGAACACATTACTGAAACCCAGACACTGCACAATAAAAAACCCACCTTTTTAGGACTTTGATAATCTGCTCATGTAGGCAAAACAGCCAATAAAGTCCAAATTTGCTGGAAGAAGTTAGGATTGTAAAATAATTTATACTCCTTATTGTGCATATGATGTTGTTCAAAATAGAAACACATTTTAACATGTTTTTTTTAAATCGTCTCCTGTTTTTAAATCAGCCCTAATCCTGTAAGGCCAATTCTGAGGTAGTCAGCCATTTGTGACTAATCGACACGTTGAAATAAAATGATGTTAATGCCCCCTAATCAGACTCCTCTCCTCCCCACAGCGTCTTCTGTTTTTAACCTATCCCTGCCACCATCGTGTAGCATTAGTCACCGAGCGCAGACCCGCTCTCTCCTTTCTGTGGATGGAAATTAAGCTAATCAACGCATTACAACATCTGGAGATTCAGTGTCAATGATTATCTGGCGAAAGAAATTTCCAGCGCTGTTACAAGTGTGCAGATGAAGCATTGCTTTATTTTTCTCATTTAGTAGCTGGCTAATTAGCTAGCTTGCCAATTCCACCGTGTTCTCGTGCTAACGTTATGCTGGTTACAGAAAATAAGCGAAATGGCGGGTAGGTGGCCACTGGGTCCTGCTCACCGCCACCAGGAGACTACAGTCAGTAATCTTGACTGTAACTCTTGTGGTCTGATGGACGGTAAATCCATCAAATTCAGTGCCCCCATATCCCTCTGTAGCTGTCATATTTTATGTCATATCAACGCGGCGTCAGGGCTTTCGTCGCATGAAAGTTGGCGTGGTTTAATCTCTCAGCCCATTGCCCACTTTATTGCATTTTACAAAATTATGCAGGGGAGACTCAGACTTCGGTGACATTCTGTGAATTATACAGAGATGGTTTTCCTATTTTTAACTACTTTTCCTAAAACGCATTTGTACTTTACGCCATAGAAAGGAGAATGAGTCCTGTCTTCTATGATTAAGAAAATGTAACGGCACTGCAAAAAAAAAACAACAACTTACAAGATGACATACATTTGGTCTTAGGAATTTAGCTGAATATTTCCTTTTACAAAGTATGTTTTATCTTTTGATCTAGTCGAACTTCCATCTCCATGTCCCTTTTCCGTTATTCTTGTAACATAGTTGTTTGTCTTTGCTCCGCTTGTCCCAGGAGCTCCCCATCAGCTCCCCAGAGCCCATGGATGGAGGTGGGGTGGAGGAGAACGAAGGCAGTGCCGCTGTCCAGCACTCTGACAGTGAGGGCAGCGACTACACTCCGGGACGCAAGAAGAAGAAGAGGGGCAGCAGCGGCAAAGAAAAGAAGAGGAGCAGCAGCATCGGAGGCGAGAGGAGCAGCTCCAAGAAGAAAGAGCCAGAGCCCGAGGAAGATGACGACGATGATGATGACGACAGCTCGGTGAGGAAAAAATGGGCCGGGGCTTTTGAGAGGAACGTTTTAGTCAAGTCTGCACTGATAACGGCTTAAATCTCTGAGAAAAACGAGGCAGGGTCGTAAAGATCAGAACTGGACCCAAAACCTCTTCACTGGCTCCATAATTGTCAGAAGTTAAGAGTATTTCTTTCATAATTGAAAATAATGAATTGGAATCAGTTAATGCAAGAGGTCAAATCAATGGAATATTTTTGCCATTGCCTTGTTTTTCTTTTTGTAACTTAATGGAAAGCTCTGAAGGACGTCCATCCTTCTGTGATCACTACGGGTCATAAGTTCTTTGCTAAAGACAAAAATAAATGTTTTGTTGACCGTTCTTAGTGCAAATACTAGCCACGCAATTTTAAGATGTTGGTGAGCTTTTCCCTTTTGTTCCATGCAGCCAGTTGTTCTTGTTCACCGCTGCACAAATGTCAACGTTAACATCGCTCTGTGTAAATGTGGTTTAGCGCAGGTTGAACAGTAAGGGATTTACTTTCTCACCGCTTATTGATTTGAAAGTGACAAAAAATTTAATAATTTTCAGCCAATGTGCTGCTTTTGAGGCGGAAAAGTGCATAAAAAAACGCAGCAGCATCATATGCAAAACAATATGTTTTAAAACTATATGTAAGCTCTATTTAACATACCAAAACATGCAAAACAACCTTTTTTGCTAAAGAAACAATGTGAAACGGAGCTGTGTGGACCAATTTTTGGTTAAACCGTTGAGCATCTATAGTTAGTATAGTATAGTCTCCAAATTGTACCTAGCACATTTCTTTCTTTTGTGTCTCCATGACGAGCGCCTATTGACTGTGTACCTGTAATGGAGTCGGTCCTGGTTTGACAAACAAGAGATGTGATATGAGAGATGGTTAAACAAAGAGCCGTGTCTGGTGGACTCGGGAAGCCTGGTGGCCAATAGGGGGCCTTGTAGTTAATGACACTAATGCGCGTGTGTGTGTGGGGCGGGTGTTGTAAGGCATATATGCTGTTACCATGACAACTCCGCCTGGCGCCGCACCGCACTGCGCTCTTGACCCTTTTTTTTTCTCCCCCTTTTTCGGTTAGATAAACAGATTTTGATTCATTGTCAGAGAATGCTGATCCATTCTGCAGCCATTTCTGTAAGATGCAGGTTTTATTGAGTGGAGGAAGAGGAGGAGGAGGAAGGTGAAAGGTGGCTGTAATTGCTGCTCACCTGCTCAGGGCGTTTTTCAAACTTTAGGATGATAAAGCTCCAATCTTCAAAAAAATGAACTAAGAAAATGGCAGTTTAGATGGTATAGCATTGTGTTTTACAGTATTGAAACAATTAGTTTACATTGGAAAAAAAACATAGGCTATTTTGAAGTCATGAAGTCATTCCAGCTTTTAAAATGCAAGGAGAAAACAAGCAATTTTAAAGATGTGAACTTGGGCTTTTTCACTAGGCTCTGATATTATTTTATAGACAGAACGATGAAATCAAGAGAATGGCAGATTAACCTCCCAATGAAAAGAGTTTCAGTTGGTTTGCTTTGATCCCAGTGACTCAGTCAGAAGTGACAGTTGGACAACAGGGACGAAGTTTAGAGGATATTGTCGGCTTGTAGCTATTGATTCTTTTTTTATTATGAAGATTTCCATATGTTTTATTATTTAGTCTGAGCAAAAGCCAACAATAGAAAAGGTCGACCCAGCGACTACGTTTTGTTTTTAACTTGATAAGTCTTTGATTGGTTATTGTTCTGGTGCTTAATTAGTAACTATATCACCAAGCCATAGACTGTAATTATCTTTAAAATAAGTTTAAAAAAAATGAGTGCTTAGTGTAGACAGGCAATTACAAACGGACTTATCAAATATTAACTTTTGTTGCGTGTTGGTTTGCTGTTTGCTCATTTCAGATCCTCTTAATCATAAACACTTAAACCTCATAATGAAATGTGGTCCCGTAGAGTCCACTAAATAATTTCAACATTAACAAAAGAAATCACCATTAATTCTGAGGCTGCTAGATTATCATAATTACGATTATTTAGTTACTTTGGAAACCCCGTGCATTTAGAAGGAACAGTTTTGCAGACTAAATTAAGGTCAAGCATCAATCTGGTACGCTTTGAGAGAAATATTAAGGCTAGAACTTTGTGTACTAGTAAACAATTTAATCATAAACATGTTGATTGTATTCGTATGACATGGCAGAAAAAGTTAACCACCAAGCGTGATAGATGGGACAGGGTTCAGTGGGTTGTTGACATCACCGCAGACCCTGAACAGAGGACAGTCCACCGTTGGCGCCCTCAGCGAGGGGTGCTGTGAGATGGCTGTAGCCGTGAGCAACCTTTCCAAACTGCCCTGCAGCTGGTCACGGAGGAAAGGCGTCTGGATTGTAAAGTCACTGTTGGACAGAATGCTGCACCGTAACGGTTTCATCTCATTTATCTTCGTAGTCAAAATTTAAGCCCTAACTTGTTCTAAGCGAAATTCAGTTGTTTTGGAAAGAACGTGCCAACGTCAACTGTGTCACAATAAAAAAAAAACATTGTGAAATAATGGCTGTCGCTGGCACGCAGGGAGGGAACAAAGGCGTTTTTGTGAGAAGCACAAGGACCCGTCAAAGCTTTTTTTTTTTAAACGCAACACGGAAACTGTGCGCTTTAGACTCGAAGCCCCAGATCAGCATTGAAAAGGCTACATCTGGTCCCAACGTGTTCATCACTCACTGGGTGAGTGATCGAGTCGCTGCACTCACCCAGCAGCTTGTGACGAGAAAATGTGAATAATAATGTTCTGAAATACACCTGGCACCAGTCATGTTGTCTCTGTGGCGCATATTGAATTATGGGCCAGAACAGCTTTGCACATGTTTAAGACTCATCTCCTCAACCTGTTCTCCTCTGCACTCGGTCATCTGATCAATTGATGAAATGAGTATTGATAACTCCGCACCTACTCGGTTAAAGTGGTTGTGAGAAAACAGGCTATGCAGTGTTTTCATGTTCACGTGTACTCTAAGACTGTGTCTTTAAAAACTACAGCACTTTAGTTTCTTTATCAGCACTACATTTAAAAAATTGACTGGTATCCATAAACCTTGAAGAATTCATATTTGTTTTTGAGATGCAGAACAGTAACAGTGGGTTGTCATCCCCCAAATCCTCCAGGTTCCACTGTTTTCCCTGCATGGGATGATTATTTCACCTCCGATCGGTGAATGTACAACTTTTTACGTTTACTGTTTTTCCGTGTCCGTGGCCTGCAGGTTTAGTGAAAGTTTTCTTCTCTATTTATCTTAAATTAGACATTTTCACACCTCTGATGTTAATGACACTTTGTTGTTTTCCTGTAGGAGCCGAAGTCGTCGTCCCAGCTGCTTGATGACTGGGGCATGGAGGACATCGACCACATCTTCACAGAGGAAGACTACCGCTCTCTGACCAACTACAAGGCATTCAGCCAATTTGTCAGGTAGATGATCGCACAAATCCACGGGATTTAACAAAACTACTGGCCGATTCTGCCAGATAACTATTAACCCAATAGTAGAATACATATGAATGGTGCCTTGGTGTGTCGTGCTTTTTAAGTTTTTCCAGGAAAGGCTTCCAATGTTGCACTAGTTGCTGGTGTTGGCTGCTCTCTTGTGATCAGTTTTGGGTGTAAAATTGCACTCGCATCAGCCAACATGTCAAATATGAACTGGGATCACCTTTGGTTCAAGCAGGGGATTTCAAACGTGGCATTTCTTTCACCTCCAGGCCCCTCATCGCAGCCAAGAACCCCAAGATCGCCGTCTCCAAGATGATGATGGTTCTGGGCGCCAAGTGGCGTGAATTCAGCACCAACAACCCCCTGAGAGGAGCTGCCGCTGCCAACGCAGCCCTGGCCACCGCTAACGTACCGGCTGCGGTGGACACCATGGTGGCGGAGGTTGTCCCTGTTGTTGCATCGCCGCCGGCCCCAGTGGAGGCTCCGCAGCCCCCTCCGCCGCTACGCAAGGCCAAGACAAAGGAGGGAAAAGGTACCGCGGGGGTGGAAATACCAGGGTCTGATACATCAAACACACTTTATTCTCCTCGACTCTGTGTGTGTGACTGACATCTGCCTTTCTGTTTTGGCAGGTCCCAACGCCCGCAAGAAGTCCAAACCTACACCGAAATCACAAGAGAAGAAGAATAATGCCAAGACCAAGAAGGTGGCTCCTCTCAAAATCAAACTGGGAGGCTTCAACAGCAAGCGGAAACGCTCATCGGTAGGATTCCACTACTCCGCTTCTTGCATACACTTCTTGTTTGCCTACATACAGTCGAGATTTGAGCCTTTTTTTTTAACACAAGAAGTTTGTCTCTCTCACGTTGCACAGAGCGAGGAGGACGAGCCAGAAGTGGACAGCGATTTCGAGGACGGCAGCATGAACAGCGTCTCCGTCTCGGAGGGATCCAACAGCCGCAGCAGCCGCAGCAAAAAGAAGCCGTCCAAGAGCAAACCCAAGAAAAAGAAAGGTTCGAACGCTGCTCTTGAATTCCCTTAGCCAGATTGTTTCATGCTTTTACCAGAATCCTGTACTACTGATCTTGGTTTAGCGGGGTAACTTCAGGTTCACTTCTTATCAGGGTAGATCGCCATGGTAACTGATGCTGCACGCGCGACACCTGCTTGGGAGCAGGTTATGTTTAGGATCGATAAAAGCTTGGTGCGTAGATTTTGAGATATTACACATAACAAGTAGTGAAAATGGTAATCCAGACTAAGTGAAACACAGTTTAAACCTCCAGATGCTAAAGGACAGCTGGCCTAAATAATCATTGTCTGGGTTATGTGTTTAACTTCTTTGTATTTGTCCAATATTATAGTTTGTGACATACGCTGCTCTGCTGACCGTAGTCCATGTTTTCTGCTGAGCTGGATCACAGTTGTCGGGGGTTCGTTAAAACCAGATAACCTTAAGAAACCCTGAGTGTGTTGAACTTTTTACAGGCGGTCGGCGCTCTACCTGTTGAGGTTTAAACGGCTGCAGATGGTAGCTGTACGGGTTGTGGGCTAAACACACGGTTGAATTGTAATGGCTGCATGCCGGGTAAGGCATTAAAAGTCTGTGGAATGCACAACAGGAGGGTGTGTGTGTGTGTGTGTGTGGGCGCGCGCACACACTCGTCACCGTGACTGAGTCAGCTGAGTTAAGTGTATATTTAGAAGGAAGACATCTTGGTCTCGCTCGTCGCCCACTGGTGCATCCTCAGACGACGTCACAGATGAATTCAGAGGTCATTGAGTCCTCACCTAGACGCAGCTGCGTCAGTGTGGGAATCCTTTTTTATGGCAGTCCCGGTTTTTTTGTGAGTGGGAGGATTTGAGGTCACACGATAAAATGACATTTTGGAAAGAAACCGTGTGTAACGCATCATTAAGTAATGCTAGAGCTATTATAAGTTTTAGCTTTATTTAGCCCTGCGTTAATAATTTTTAACGAAATACAGAGGAAGGAGCATTAAAGATCAGTTTTGGATGTTTGTATTTTCACTGTGAAACGGTTCACACGTTTGTCGTTGTTGTCGAGGAGGCTGTCAAATGGGGGGGATGACTCACCGAGTGGGTTTTCCTCTCGCAAACATCATCAACAACACACAGCAGAAAGTCATAAATGCTCAGCACATATCGCACATCCTGTTTCTCAGGGTAAATGTGCCGAGTTGGGAGGCGTTTTTCTTTTTTAAGCCTTTTTCCTCTCTAACCCAGAAGCAGAGGATGGGGACGGCTATGAGACGGACCACCAGGACTACTGTGAGGTCTGCCAGCAGGGTGGAGAGATCATCCTGTGCGACACCTGTCCTCGAGCGTACCACATGGTCTGCCTGGATCCCGACATGGAGAAGGCCCCCGAGGGCACCTGGAGCTGCCCGCACTGTGTAAGCGAAATGCTTAAACTGCCGCTGTTATTCCTCCTAGCTGAAAATCTTTGAGTTCCAAACTACAGCGAGTCAAGGCAACAGAGACATAATCGCTGTTTGCCCACAAGTCCCCAAACTACAACAAACTCGATCCAAATATTCAAGCCAGATATTCAATAGAGACTGCAGATAAAGCTGAAACACTTTCTGCAGGTTTGGGCATTTAAAACGTCTCAATGTATAATATTAATGCATATTAATGGCAGTTGGTTTTTACTGTTTTTTGTATCTCATTAATTAGATCAAAATCTTCTAATCAAGATATACTGCAGTTAAACAGAACAGGAACTTTTACATTTTAAAGGAAGACTCTCCACAAAATGACCTTGTTTTTAGAATTCTTGAAGAAAAACGGAACAAAGTCTTGATGAATTGAAGTAAATAAAGGCTCCATTTAAAAAAGCAAAACTATATCAAAACAACTCTCACACATTTGTTTTGTTATTATTATAGCGTAATCCATCTGATTCATCCACCTCTTTGTTAACTTTACTATTTGTACTTCATCAAAGACTTCATGCCCGTGCAGACCTGCTACTCGTCCATGTGAGTGAAGCATTTTTAGATCGTTTGGGGAAATAGAGAGCAGCTTACGTCCGATGAGTTGGACTGTAGTGCATGAGTTGTGTGAGAGTTTTCAAACTGATGTTTTGATGATAGTTTCATGTTTGCTAACGGCAGTCCCAATTTACCTCACCGCCCGTCTCCGTTCACCGTGAGAGAAGAAGAAAGTTTTCCTCAAGAATTCAAGGCTAACGCTGGGTGAATGTGGTAGAAACTACAAATACGATCTGAATGCATTTCAGGAGAAGGAGGGCATCCAGTGGGAGGCCAGGGAAGAAGTGTCGGAGGGCGAGGAGGACAACATGGAGACTGCAGAGATGGAGGAGGACGACCACCACATGGAGTTCTGCCGGGTGTGTAAAGACGGAGGAGAGCTCCTCTGCTGCGACTCGTGCCCGTCATCGTACCACATCCACTGCCTCAACCCGCCGCTACCGGAGATCCCCAACGGGGAGTGGATCTGCCCCCGCTGCACGGTGAGTCGCTAGCACGCCGCCGGGGGAGATTTAAAACAATCACGGTTTCATTCAAGAAACCAAAGCAGAGCAAGAGATTCTCTGTCTTCATAACCTCAGAAACATGAAGCCTCCACCACATGTTTTACCACATTTATTAGGGGCTTTGATGAATTCAGAGAAAACTGTTACAATTTTTGAGAAATGTTCAGAGAAATTAAAGTGTGATGAAGTAGAGCTTCAGCCAGTAAATGATTTGTCTTAGTGTTGATAATTGCAAAAATGAAACGGGAAGATAAGCAGCTTTTTAAATGATAATTTATATTAAAAAATGATTATGGGCGGCCTTGAAAGTATTTTCTTTATCAAGTTATCTGCTGATTTTAGTCTTTCATCGCTGTGTCTGTAACATTTCAGAAAGAAATTGAAGAATAACCCTCTTCTTAACTGTGTTGTGTCTATGGTGCCAACAATATTTAGTTTACAAGTGAAAGGGACAAATATGTGATTATCGATTTATTCCAGATGTAAGTGCACTTCATCCTAACGCCTCTTTCTTGTTGTGTTTTTCCGAATGTATAAACATTTGAGATAGAAAGCAAAATATGAATGTCTGTATTTTCTTCCTTTCCTCCAGTGTCCAAACATTAAGGGGAAAGTCCAGAAGATCCTGACGTGGCGATGGGGCGAAGTTCCTCCACCCACACCGGTCCCTCGCCCTCCAGACCTCGCGGCCGACGCCCCCGATCCCTCGCCGCTGGTAGGGCGGCCGGAGAGGGAGTTCTTCACCAAGTGGTCCAACATGTCGTACTGGCACTGCTCCTGGACCACAGAGCTCCAGGTGTGTTGAACGCTCACACCAACTGAAGCTGTTTCATACTCACGACTAGAAATCTCCTGACCGTCTCCCTTCTTTTATCTCTAGCTCGAGCTCCACTGTCAGGTGTTGTTCAGAAACTACCAGAGGAAGAACGACATGGACGACCCGCCGCCCATTGACTTCGGCGAAGGGGAGGAGGACAAGAGCCTCAAGAGGAAGAGCAAGGACCCCATGTATGCACAGCTGGAGGAGAAGTACCTCCGATTTGGAATCAAGATGGAGTGGTTGATGATGCACCGCATCCTCAATCACAGGTTGGCCCATTTCTAAATGTTGTTTCTTTCCAGTGATACCCATCTTGGATATAATGTTTTTATTATGTTCATGACATTCACAAGCCATTGATACTAAATCCCATGATTTAAAAATTAATTGAAGAAAAATTAAGAAATATAGTGCTTTTTCTCTAAAACTCCCTACAATACTACTAATGTCTTCTCAGACGTCTAATATTTTAGATATTTGATTATAATTTTTCTCTTTTTTTTTTTTTTTTTTAATTAAATTGAGTTTTCCAATTGTTTTTTTCCCAGCGTGGACAGGAAGAATAACATCCACTACCTGATCAAGTGGAGAGAACTTCAGTACGACCAGGCGACCTGGGAGGCCGACGACATGGACGTACCCGACTTTGACACCTACAAGGTGCAGTACTGGAACCACAGGTGAGATTCAAACGCAGGACCGACGCACAATCCAAACCATCACGTGGGGCGTTGCTTAACTACCTCTGTTTGTTTCAGAGAGCTGATGATGGGAGACGAGGGGAAACCCGGGAAGAAGATCAAGGTGAAGGGAAGAGTGAAGCGGCCCGACAGACCTCCTGAGAACCCCGTGGTCGATGTGAGTATTTGAACTGAAACTTGATTTGGAGTTCAGGAGACACTGAAACTCTCCTTTGAAACCCAAACAAATAATGGACATTCCTGTTTTTAGTTAAGTGGCAGACTTCAAATGCAAAGTCGGCCACAGCATTCCGATCCATCAGTCAATATTTATCCCAAACAGGTTGATCTGCGGTTTCTATAAAAAACGCCCAAATGATGCAAAACATTAAATAACGCAACACGATAAAAAGAAGGCTTCAAAAACCCCTGGGACTGATGCTATCGGCACAAAATCCTGTTCAGCAGACTTTACTTTATCATGGTTGAAAACGCACAGTATTCAACATTCTCCTACTTTCCTTTAGCTTGACATCGAACTACAAGATTATCTCTCAAAACCGATATCATTACCATCTGAAAGGGGCCGGGTTATGTTTGGGGTCACATTAACTCTGAAACGCTAGTTTGGACCAGAGTATGTGGAATCGGCTGCACCGGGTCTCAGTCGCATGGTAGCACGTGCAGGTTGGATGACATCATACGTAACGTCTTACGTTGCTTTCTACCCAAACAAATAGTTAGCATGTTAAGTAAACGTGCTAGGTTGTTTGTGAAAGTTTGAGGTTTGTGATTCAGGTCTGGCTCGGAGGCAGAGGCTTTAAATGCGTGTTGTTGAGAGAGGACTGAAATGAATAGAAGTCCGACTGTAGGAGTCAAACACGGGCTAACTAGAATGCTACTTTTTTACTTCAAACACAACGCTGCTTTTTTTTAGGTAAAATAGACCATGAAATGACATGAATGGCATTGTTTTAATTGGAAGGGCTTTCCATGTAACTTTTTATAACTTTAATACCTCCCGGTGTCTTTGTGGCTGATCTTACAACTCTATTGTTTCCCTTCCTCCGTTTTCTCCAGCCGACTATAAAGTTTGAGCGCCAGCCGGAGTACCTGGACAGCACAGGGGGGACTCTGCATCCGTACCAGCTGGAGGGACTCAACTGGCTGCGGTTCTCCTGGGCTCAGGGCACCGACACCATCCTGGCCGATGAGATGGGTTTGGGAAAGACTGTCCAGACCGCCGTCTTCCTCTACTCGCTCTACAAAGAGGTGGGCTTGCTGTCGGGTGCCGACTTATGTTGTAACTGTGTGTGTGCTGATTGAAAATGTATACACTCAAATAAATAAAATAAAAAATTTTTTTTTAAAAATATATTTTGTTTTAAATAATATATATATATATTTTTTTTAAATGTAATTTTGGCTCCATATTGATGGTTGCGCCTCCCTGCGTGCAGCTTTCCTCCTATTGGCCAAGAGCCATTCAGCCATTTTGTATAAGTCAGGTGAAATCTGAAGACATTAAGTTCAATCTCGAAGGGTAAACACTCTCAGACACTGATCATGTGAGCGGCTGCTGCCACCTTCAGGCCGGAGGCCGGATTACACTTCCTGCCAGGGTCAGCAGAAGATTTTCTGGAGTGTTTTTTTGTAAAAAAAAAAAATTAAATTCATTTGATGATTTTATTTTGATCACACAGATGCATTTTATGAAGTTATCGGCCTCTGAACCGTATTTTGTTTTTAATATAAAGATATTATACTAGGGGAGGACTCACCAAGTCACTAGAATTCTTGATTGTCTTGTTAAATGTATAAAAATGAAAATAGGAATTGGGACAGAATATGAATCTGGAAGTGTTTGATTATCGTTTAAGTGGTTTGTTTTGATTGGAATGGCCAGACTAGTTTATTAGTCTTCTGTGATAGTAAATTGTACATTTTTGGTTGGACTAGAAATGCACTGAATGAAATTTACTTTGCCGATTCCAAATTTTTTTTTTTTTTAAAGCTTGACCTGCCGATATTGATTTTCTTTCAAAGAACTATAACTGACAGGCTCCTGACTTAAAGTTAAATTTGAGCCATCGCTATTTTCAAATGGTGGTTTCACACAATACTTAATATCTCAACATAAGATGGTTAATGTGCAACAATATACGTTTAACCTATTCCCACCATCCTTACATTTCAGTTCTTTATAGTTTGAATACAAGAATCACACGCACAAAGGTGGTCGCTTTATTTCTGAATATGTATTCCGAATATTGAACCCGACTTCCCGTCTCCGCCTGCAGGGACACTCTAAGGGGCCGTTCCTGGTCAGCGCCCCTCTCTCCACCATCATCAACTGGGAGAGGGAGTTTGAGATGTGGGCCCCCGACATGTACGTGGTGACCTACGTCGGAGACAAAGACAGCAGAGCCGTCATCCGAGAGAACGAGTTCTCCTTCGAGGACAACGCCATCCGGGGTGGAAAGAAGGCCTCCAGGATGAGGGTGAGAGCGGGTGGAATACAAATCTTTTAGGTCACCATAAAAGTTGCCAAATTTAAACAGTTTTGTGACATTATGAGCAAAGTCAATATGCCAACATAGAAAACTCAAAGCATTAAACTGTTTTATTTCTGTCCCGACAGAAAGACTCATCGATCAAGTTCCACGTTCTGCTGACCTCCTACGAGCTGATCACAATAGACATGGCGATCCTGGGCTCCATAGACTGGGCCTGCCTGGTGGTGGACGAGGCCCACCGACTGAAAAACAACCAGTCCAAGGTACGGACGCACATGTTAGAGCACACTGGGTCGTTTATCAAAGTATTTAATGTTGAGGTTCACGGAACATTCCCTAACGGAGACGATAAAGAGGCCAGACGTTAATTTCTCATAGATGCATGTGTGTATTATTGCTTTATTTTTTATCTATCAATCACAAAAATTCCTCCTTGGAAAAACGGTCCATTCAAAAGCACTTCTCTGAATGTTTTTTGACAATTCTGTCCTGAATTGCTGGTATAAAACATTTATAAGTAGACAACTTTCACCAAAACGGCTGTTTTCTTTTCTTTTTTTTCTTCCCACTGTAGTTTTTCCGGGTATTGAATAACTACCCTCTGCAGCACAAGCTGCTGCTGACTGGAACTCCCCTGCAGAACAACCTAGAAGAGCTTTTCCACCTGCTC
Organism: Eutrigla gurnardus; assembly: GCF_963514095.1. Taxonomy (NCBI): domain Eukaryota; kingdom Metazoa; phylum Chordata; class Actinopteri; order Perciformes; family Triglidae; genus Eutrigla; species Eutrigla gurnardus. The sequence goes on from NC_139928.1 coordinate 4,497,380, forward strand.
AACTTCCTCACACCTGAGAGGTTCAGGTAGGTGTTGTATGACAAATTTACACAGCTGTAAAGTCATGATGCATGGATCAGTACTGGTAGTTTGTATTTTGCGAGCCTTGTCCCTTTCTCTAAATGCTCGTTAACTTGCAGACTTATGTTTTTCTTCCATGTAACTTCACAGAGGATCCTGAGGGTTAATTATTTATTAAGTATTTTAGTTATAAAAATACATTTTAAGTTTTTCAATCCTGTTTTCGCTTCTTGCCACCTCTCAATTCTTTACATTTGTTCTTCTCAACAGACACTAACGTAAAGCAGCTTTGGTGGTTGTAAAAATAATTATTTTATTATTATTTTTTATTAAGTGTGCCGATGTTAGGCACAAATTGCATGAAACGGGAACACGCCGTCCCTCCACAGCGTGACCGTACAGCCGAGCAGGGAGATCTCACCCGTCTTGTCTGTTCACAGCAAACTGGAGGTCTTCCTGGAGGAGTTCGCCGACATCGCGAAGGAAGACCAGATCAAGAAGCTGCACGACATGCTGGGTCCGCACATGCTCAGGAGGCTGAAGGCCGACGTCTTCAAACACATGCCCTCCAAGACCGAGCTCATCGTCCGAGTGGAGCTCAGCCCCCTGCAGAAGTGAGTCATGCTTTATAATATTGTGATGATGCTCCTTCAAAAAGATTAAACTTGTGTGCAAATGGACGAGCACATTTTTAAAAAAGGAAACGGGGTAAATGTGTGTTTCTTTTTTACAGGAAGTACTACAAATTTATCCTGACGAAAAACTTTGAGGCGCTGAACACCAAAGGAGGAGGAAACCAGGTTTCTCTGCTCAACGTTGTGATGGATCTCAAGAAATGCTGTAACCACCCCTACCTCTTCCCCACGGCTGCTATTGTACGTTGTTTCTATCTGAGAGGGATTGTATTTTTGGGCGGACTGTTATTTTTAGCAAGCTAAATGTTTGATTGGTCACTGCAAACAGGAAGCTCCAAAGATGCCCAACGGGATGTACGATGGCAATTCCCTCACCAAGGCTGCAGGGAAACTGGTGTTGCTGCAGACGATGATGAGGAAGCTGAAGAATGGAGGACACAGAGTGCTCATCTTCTCTCAGGTCAGTTCTTTTTATTGCAGATTTATACATCACTTTTACTATTTCCAGTTCGAACTGCAACGAGGTGGATTGAGCATTGGGGGAAGAAAAATAATCTGTTTCCTATCAAACGGTCTCTTTTGTGTTTTTGCTGCAGATGACCAAGATGTTGGACTTGCTGGAGGACTTCCTGGAGAACGAAGGCTACAAGTACGAGAGGATCGATGGAGGGATCACTGGAGGGATGAGACAGGAAGCTATTGATCGCTTCAATGGTGAGCATAAACCGTGGTGAAGATGATGATGATGATCTCCTTCATCTTTGGCTCCTACTTCAACCTTCAACTCAATCTGTTATTATTAGAGTTCCTAACTGTCACTAGATGAAAATGAAATTTTTTTGTCCTTGATCCTCTACCTCAGCTCCTGGCGCTCCGCAGTTCGCCTTCCTGTTGTCAACGAGGGCTGGAGGTCTGGGTATCAACCTGGCCACGGCCGACACCGTCATCATTTATGATTCTGACTGGAACCCCCACAACGACATCCAGGTACAGCAGGACCACCGCTGCTCCATCCACTCCTACACGGTTTTATTGATAGTGAAGTGAAGCTGGAGGCAGAAGTTGAAACTTTCCCCTCTGACGTTCATTGAGAAGTGCCAGTCACTTTTTTTTTAACTTAGTTCGTCTCAAAATGGTTCATCTTATTATGACGATTAACGACTCCTCTTCCTGTGTGTCTCAGGCCTTCAGCAGAGCTCATCGTATCGGTCAGAACAAGAAGGTGATGATCTACCGCTTCGTCACCAAAGCCTCTGTGGAGGAGAGGATTACTCAGGTAAACAGGACAGCTGCGACACAGACTTTCACATTTTGAACACATTTTGCTGCCGTTTTGTTCTAAGTTGCTATTAAAGAGGAACAATGCTGCATGACTGGCACAAACCCCTTGTGTTTTCCCTCCATCTTTCCTCCTTTGGTCCAGGTTGCCAAGAAAAAGATGATGCTTACTCACCTGGTGGTCCGACCTGGTCTCGGATCCAAGACGGGCTCCATGTCCAAACAGGAACTGGATGACATCCTCAAGTTCGGAACAGAGCGGCTCTTCAAGGACGAGTTTGATGGCGGTCTAGGTGAGAGTCGAGATGATGCGAGAGGAGATTCTTTGGTGCGTGAAGACGTCGAGAAGTGAGATCTTTTAACCAATACTTGCATGGGTCTTCAGGTGATAGCAAGAACAAGGAGGAGGACAGCAGCGTCATCCACTACGACGAAAAGGCCATCGACCGACTGCTGGACAGGAACCAGGACGCCACGGATGACACAGAGCTGCAGAGCATGAACGAGTACCTGAGCTCCTTCAAAGTGGCTCAGTATGTGGTCAAAGATGAGGAAGAGGAGGTGAGCGCCGGGTGAAGACGCGTACCGAGTGTAGATCTGACCTGGGAATGTTTGCTCGATCCAAATTGCAACTCTCGAGCTTCACCATCCCGCCTTTTTTCTCTCCATTTGCTCAGGAGGAGGAGGTGCAGCGGGAGATTATCAAGCAGGAGGAGAGTGTGGATCCAGACTACTGGGAGAAGCTGCTGCGTCACCACTACGAGCAGCAGCAGGAGGATCTGGCCCGCAACCTGGGCAAAGGCAAACGTATCCGCAAGCAGGTCAACTACAACGACGGCTCTCAAGAAGACAGAGGTAAGAATGGAGGTAATCGTGGCTTTTTTCTTTCTTCATGGTAGCATTCAGAATGTGTGATAGTTTGGCGTGATATTCGGTGTGATTGTTCGGTGGCCTCGGCCTTGCAGGAAGTGGGCGACAGCTACATTTTAACCAGCACTTATTATCTGAGCTTTGTCCTGACCGGATGCCTCCTCACCTGCTCCTCCTGCCAGCACGGCGCTGTGCATCACAGAGGGACACGGGGGTGCACTGAGAGAAAGTGCTGACTGTCCCCATTAAATGATTTGTTATAGCAGTGAGATTAAATGAATGCTAGGGGGAGGTTTCCTTACATCTTCATGATGCCATTTCCTTTAAATCAACATTTTCATATAAAAACCTAGTGTTCATATCTTCGTCACATTCTCCTTGAACGTCACCGTGAATTTGTTAGTGTGTTGTCTAGGGCTGCAGCTATCGATTCTTTTTGTAATCGATTAATTTAGCACTTTATCGATCGATTAATCGAGGAATCGGATAAAAAAAAATTGCGTTTTTAAACAACCAAAACAAATAATGCATAACGAAAATGATGTGGCTGTAAAATGATCAAGCATTTCTAAAAAAAATAAACAGAGGTATTCATTCCAACTCCAAAATTTGGCTCCAAAACTAAGCCCATTTATTAAGTGCCAGTGAGAATTTAACAACAATACAGTTAAATCAACTTGGATAAAACATGGATAACATTTAATTTACGTTTTGTTTTGCCAGCAATGGCCCTTTCCTCTCCCTGCCCTAAATATGTGTGTATATAGTGTACTTCTTCTGTGCCATTTATGTATTTAGCTTTCTCTATCACTACAGTAACTGTTTGACCATTCTTTTCTCTGCTTTGAACTCCTCCGTCCGTTTGGGCAAACACAACAACTCACAGTCACAGCCAAGCGTAAATCAGGCTTTCCGATTGGCTGTAAAAGCTGCTACGGGAGCCAATAGGAGCGTCCGATGCATAAACGTAACTCTATACGTCACTCGCAAGATGGCGGATGAGAAGTGATCGATATACATAAACAAAACGGATAAATGCGCCACGGAGACGAGGAGACATCTAGTCACACATCTTACTACTTTACGCATTCGTTTTGTTGTCAGAAATAAATCGCTCACATGGGCAACCAGGGTACCGTTGTTTAGCCCCGATACTCTCTGTCGTTTACGGACATTCTGAGTCTGACTTTCCGCCATCGCGCCAACTAAATTCAGAATGAATGACCGTGTATGACGCGCTGGTGTGCTTCCTGAACAACGGTCCGTGTGGAACAATCGGATCCCTGCACATAGGCGCGTCATAGGAATTTAACGAGGCTTCAGGCAGATGTTTTGCCTCGAGGAATTTTCATAATCGAGTTAATCGAGTAACTCGATGAATCGTTGCAGCCCTAGTGTTGTCACCTTTTAAATCATGAGACTGCATTACCCATAATGCACAGCAGAGGACTGCCTATGATCAGAGCCCTTTTAGTGGAAGGAGGACAAAGGACAAAGTTATGATAAATAATAGTGGACAGCAAAGACGTTTCAAGTCGCGTTTAAAAGGATATAGTTCATAACAGCAGAGTCGGTGCGTGTTTTTATTTGCCCCACTGACAGATTTATGCTGCTTATCTGTCCTGCTAATGTAAAGGCGTGTTGTCTCTAAAAATCTTTTCCAGACACCAACGCTCGGAGCGCGAGGTGCCATTATTCCTTAAATACTGGGGATGAAGTTGCACATTTTGTGTCTATTGTTGGTGTGAATGTCGTGTCATTGGATTTGTAAAAACAGTTGTCTTGTTGAAGTCTTACTGGACAGTGGGTTGAAAATCTTCCTCTTTATTTTTGTTTTAAAGCTGATTGGCAGGATGATCAGTCCGACGGCCAATCAGATTACTCGGTGGCGTCCGAGGAGGGAGACGAGGACTTCGATGAGCGAACAGAAGGTAAGAGCGGTTGTTGGTTTGTGTCTAAAGGGGTGAATAACATTGAACATGAATGTTTTGTTAGAGTGGGATATCTGCGTCGGTTAAAACACAGCTTTGTATGTTAAAATGATAGAATAGGGAAACCTAATCATCTCTCATTTAGGAAAGTCTTGATGCTCCTAAACCACAATAGGCAAACTGCTAAAAGCGACTGTTGCATCGCGTTCATGTATATATAAAAAAAAAAGCAGCACACCTGCGCTCCTGTGTTTTCTTTTTTTTGTGCGTTTTAATGTGTATAATCACCACATCTGTTTCCTCTCTGCAGCTAACTCTCGCAGGCCGAGCAGGAAGGGCCTGAGGAACGACAAAGACAAACCGCTGCCCCCCCTGCTGGCCAGGGTGGGAGGCAACATCGAGGTGAGTCGCTCCGCTTGTCATCTCAACAACTGCATCGGATCCCACACGGTCTGAAAACTCTGGTGGCATTTAGTTTCTGTAACTGACGCTTTCTGCCCTTTCCAGGTGTTGGGTTTCAACTCTCGACAGAGGAAGGCCTTCCTAAATGCAGTGATGCGTTATGGGATGCCTCCCCAGGATGCCTTCACCACCCAGTGGCTGGTCCGAGACCTGCGAGGGAAATCTGAGAAAGAGTTCAAGTAAGAAACGGCCAACAAAATATATAAACCTAAAATGCCAGTCACCAATTTTCTTTAAATTATTTTGTTTGCCTCATAACTAGTTATTTGCAGCCTGCAGACATCCTGATGAAAATGATGGTTATAATCAGCTGTACTGTATGTTCTCTCCATGCATTAACCAATCTTCTCCGTCCTCCTCTCAGAGCTTACGTCTCACTGTTTATGCGCCACCTCTGCGAGCCCGGAGCCGACGGGGCCGAGACCTTCGCCGACGGCGTCCCCAGAGAAGGGTTGTCACGGCAACACGTCCTCACCCGCATTGGAGTTATGTCACTCATTCGCAAGAAGGTAACAAACGCTTTGCCTTTTTTTTTTTTTTACTTTCCATCAATTTAGCTGTTCAAATAATAGAGAGAACAAAGACAGTCGCCATGTTTCTGTCAACATATGTTGATGCGCATTTTGCGAAATGTGCAGTATTCCCTTCTTGCAACCTTTCTAAAGTTCGGAAACGTGGTTGGTAAAAGTCTTTAAGATTAAATAATGATCTCATCCAGCAAAACAGGAAAACAATAATTGGTTCCAGCCTTTATTAGGTTTTTTTTAGTTTCGACGTCTTTGTGGCGGCGATGATGCGTTGAGAGCCGTCGTCCTCACGCCACCCGTACGCTTGTCACGTTTTGCAGGTTCAGGAGTTCGAGCACGTGAACGGTCAGTGGTCGATGCCGTGGATGGCCGAGCTGGAGGAAAGCAAGAAGGCGGCGGCGGCGGCGGCAGCTCAGCCCGACTCCCCCGGGAAGACGCCGTCCACCGGCACCCCCGCCGACACGCAGCCCAACACGCCCGCTCCAGGTAAAGCAGACGAAAGCATCGGACGATGTCATGTCACCATTATCCTGGTGGCAGTAATTGTGATTCACCGTATTATCATGATGATCATCAAAATATGCTCTTAAAATGACACAAAATGTAAAGTGAGTACAATGTGTTTAAGTAACAGATGTTTTAATCTCCACACAGATGTGATGACATACTCATTTTTTGTATCGTTAGTGAAAAACAATAAACAAATCATACAAAAAAAGATGATCATAAATCGTAAGGCATTCCTGAATTTGTATAAATGGGACTCTATTTTCAAAGCCGCTTGTGATGATACTTAACAATCATCCTGATAAAGGAAATTCACCACGATTGATTAAAATCCTCTATGGTCCCATCCTCCACACACTGGATAAATCCTGGGGAAGGTTATTTTAAAACAACATAATGCATGAATGCGTTTGTCGTTGTAGTCGATGACTCTTCAAAGAACGAAGAGACGGCGAAGGACGAGAAGGAGGTGGAGGAGGTGAAGAAGGAGGGCGAGGCGGAGAAGAACGGCAAAGAGGCAGCCAACACCAGCAACGAGGTAAAGACGCGTTGATGTGAGTCATGTGGCTGAAAGTGGGATCTTTTGGATTCTGAACGCATCTTGTTTTCTCCTCGCAGGTGATCGCCATCCCAGATGACGACGACGAGAAGAGTCCGCCGGCGGAGCAGGAGAGCAAGAAGAACGGCGAGGAGGCGATGGAGACGGACAAACCGAGCAACGGCGAAGCGGAGAGCGCCAAAGAGAAGGAGGGCGGCGAGAAGGAGGGAGAGAGCGAGAAGAAGAGTCCGGAGGGAGGAGAGGAAACCAAGTCGCCTGCAGAGGCCAAGGCGGAGGGGTCGGAGGTCAAACCTGAAGACCCAGAGGTTAAAGGTAAAACTCCTCCTACTCTTCCTTTTGGTTATTGAGATGATTTGTTCATGTTTTTGGGTTCCCACAGGTCAGACAATTTAAAAAGTATTTTCCAGACAGGGAAAGGAGGCTTTGATCATTTTATTTGGACCAAGTCATGTCATATCAGGGAAGTTTGTTTGCGGCATGTTTTCGCTGTCATTTATCAAAATTTGATATTTCCCATTTCTTCATTATTTCACCAGTTTCCCCTATTTCATAGTGGCAATGAAAAAACAAGTAACCATAACAACCAATTTACAAATAACACAATGATTATGCGCCGTTGAAGCAGTGAAAACTTAGTTTTATACCTGAAGCTCACAAATGAATGGGTTTGAAATACTGGCTGTTTTTGCTGCTCAACACAAAGACAGCCTGTTTTTACCTCCATTGTTCTGGAGATTCAGCTTTTTAGTCAGTGAAAGTCAGGAAATGGCCTGTAGTTTAGATCTGATCCTTGAAGCAGTGGATTTCTGCGTCTTGACTGTAATCTGTTGCTGTTAAGTGTTATCTGTCCTCGGCCTGTTGAGATCACGGCTGTCTTATATTTGCTCCTTTTTAAAAACATACATTTTGTGTCTTGCAGCAGAAGAAAAAGAGGAAAAGATGGACACCACTCCGTCTGCAGATGAAAAGAAAGGTACCAAACTCCGTTCCTCCTTTTTATATATTTCACGATAACGGTTATGGACTATAATTCTCAGTCGGCCTCTGCGATCCTGTCGTTAACTGCGCCTCCCTTTGCTCTCCTGCAGCAGATCTGAAGGAGGAGAAGGAGCCTCAGAAGCCGGAGGAGGCGGCCAAACTGCAGAATGGAGACGGCAGCAAGGAGAGCGGCGCGTCAGCCAGCGTCGTAGTCGTCGCCACCACCACCGCTACTGCCGCCGCCACTGCTGGAGCCGCCAGCGAAGAGAAGAAGAAAGCCAAGTCCAGATTCATGTTCAACATCGCTGACGGAGGATTCACAGGTATGCAAACACACTGAGAATTAACTAAATATGTTTTTGTAAAAGTTGCTTTCATGTTCTAATGAATGTCTTTGCTTCTCAGAGCTTCACTCTTTGTGGCAGAACGAAGAGCGCGCTGCCACGGTTACCAAGAAGACCAATGAGATCTGGCACCGTCGTCACGACTACTGGCTGCTGGCTGGCATCATACAGTATCCTTTTTTTTCCCACATGTCATTGGCTCTCAGATCTCGCTGATGTAATAGGAATTGTTGTTTTGAATGAGGTGAAGTGGCTGTTGCCCTTGACCGGCTTCCCCCCAGACACGGTTACGCTCGCTGGCAGGACATCCAGAACGACGTGAAGTTCGCCATCCTCAACGAGCCGTTCAAGGGAGAGATGAACCGAGGCAACTTCCTGGAAATCAAGAACAAATTCCTGGCCAGGAGGTTCAAGGTAGGTTTGCCTTTTGTTTATGTTTTTATCCGTGGACGGGACGACATTAAGGTTGGGTAGGCCGGGCGTCCAGCACGTTCGCCGGTGTACGCTGGAACAGAACACAGTTAGCAAGCAAGTCAGAAACCGGTAGCCTCAAACGCAGCTTCCCAGCATGATGCTCGCCGTGATGTTGGGCTAATATATCTGTAATTTAATTATCTGTTTGTTTAAATACAATTGTTAAATAAGATGAAAATTATAATTCTGTGGAGGGTAGAGGGTAGTAAAACCTCTTTTTTTGTATTAATCTGCAAGTGAACTGCTTTTATGGTAAATGTGCTGTACTGTGATCAGTTTCCTGTTGCAGCAGGTTTAAACAGTGTTGTTGCTGTGGTTTCCTGCAAAATGAGTCTCTAAAATGAGCAAAGTATTGCAGTGATGTTTCTCTCATAGTAAATAGAAGAAGAGCATCCATTTTTCTGCTAAGAAACCAGGAAGACTTTTTTTATTTTTAGAATCAGAAAGTCAATGAGCTTGCCCAAAAACAAGTTAAGTCTGACTCCCTCCCCTTCTGCCCTCAAGCTGTTGGAGCAGGCGCTGGTGATCGAGGAGCAGCTGCGTCGCGCCGCCTACCTCAACATGTCCGAGGACCCCTCCCACCCTTCCATGGCCCTCAACACCCGCTTCAGTGAGGTGGAGTGTCTGGCCGAGTCCCACCAGCACCTCAGCAAGGAGTCCATGTCCGGGAACAAACCGGCCAACGCCGTCCTGCACAAAGGTGAGACGCGAAGCGGGGAAACCTCAAAGATACTTAATACGCGCACACAGTCACTCGGCTATTTGACACCTTTTTAAAGTAATTTTGAGGTTTTGGTTTAAATTCGGCCCCAAAGTTTCCTCCTCTTTTATGTTTGTATCCCTGATGCTTTTCTCTCCTGACAATGGAAAATAAGGTTTCTTTCTTTTTCCGATGTACCTTTAACTAGCGCTGCTGCTCATTTATCCCTTTTTAATAATCATTATGCAAACAAATGATTCTCTTATCTAGTTCTGCGGATTAAATCGTTAAAGTTAATCCGTTGCATCGTGCCAATGAGCCGTAAATTAAATTAAGCAAACATACCATTAAGCGAGTGAGCGACTATAGTTCCTTATCTCTCTCTCTCTCTCTCTCTCGCTCTCTCTCTCTCTCTCTCTCTCTCAGTGCTGAAGCAGCTGGAGGAGCTGCTAAGCGACATGAAGGCAGATGTCACCCGCCTCCCGGCAACCATCGCCCGGATACCGCCGGTTGCCGTGCGGCTCCAGATGTCCGAGAGGAACATCCTGAGCCGGCTGGCGAGTCGAGGGCCCGAGACACAGACACAGTCACAGACACAACAGGTGAAGAGACGAGCTTAGAGACACAAGACACACGTCGGCTGGTTTACTACAGCTGGATGAACCCAAAATAATCTTGTAGTAATAATATAATAATCATTTTGTTGTGATATAATTTCAATAAATGGATAAAAAAGATGCCGAAGTAACGACATATTGACGAGGATTTAAATAAGACAAGGTCTTTCTGCAAGACGACAAGCAAGCAACTTTTAAAGGGTTGGTGGTTTTTGTTACCGTTGGACAGAGCCAGGCCAGCTGCTCCCATACTCGATGCTAAGCTAACAGCGGCTAACTGTGGCTTTACGTTCACCGGGCCGATACGAGAGCTTCCCAGACGGGAGAATGTGCAGCTGCTCCTCCAGTTAACACTATGCTTTCCCTCCTGCAGATGTCGCAGCAGTAGACTGAAACTCTGCGCGTTACCTCGAAAACCAACCCCCTGCCTCACCTCGACATTCCTGATTGGTGCACAGCAGAATACGGACAGCGCGCTCAAGCTTGAAGCCACGCCCAGTTCACTCCCCCCTCCCCCCAAAACAGACTTTAAACAGAGTTTTTCTGGAGGATCGAATCCCTTCCCCAAAGTTTGAGGCTGTGGACAGAAAAGCTATTTTATTATTTTTTTCTCCTTTTTTCAATTTCTGTATTAATATTATTGATATAATGTTATTATGATGGTTTTTTGGGACCTAAATAAAAAAATGTAATAAAGAAGTTGTTTGTGGTCAGGTGGGGGGAGGGAGGGGGGAGGCGGGCTGCGATCTTCTGGGGTCAACCTGCCTGTCTATTTCACGTTACGTTAGAAAAGAGAACGTAAAGAACTTGGGTTTCTAATGGTAATTTGAAGACGGAGCTCCCTTCACCATCTGTTAAATTAACTCTTAGAAGTATTTCTGTTTGTTATAAAAAATCATCTTGAGAAATGGCAGCGGTCGTTGAATTTAGGATCAAAGGTTTTAAAGGAAGACAACACTGAATCCAGATTAGTGGTGAGTTTTAAATGTACATCATGAAATTAAATCTGATTACATTAACTCCCTCAATAATATTACTTGATGTGATACTGAAATATGTAGAAGTTTTAACAGTTTGATTTCCCATTTTCTGCAGGTTGATGCTTTTCATATCCAGAGAGACGGTCGTTCACTCATAGAAACAAACTAAAAGACTAAAGAGGATCTTTGAAAAGTCTGTTTGCTGCACTAAGAAGGTGTCTAGTTTAAATGCTTCCCTCAAAAATATCCATGAACTCTTCCTGGTTGTCTTTCACGAGGCCAGACTTAAAAAAATAAAGATTAAATGGATAGAAATTAAATATTTCTTTTAGCAAGAGTGTATCCATTTTGCTTGCTCTGTCTCCAATGTCACACCACTCATTTTTTTGGAGATTATTTAATTTTTTTTTTATTTATTCCTCTGTTGCCACTAGAGTATGATTATTTTTAATTTTCAACAAACATTTGGGTTAAAAAAAAGCAAAGTAAGTAATCACTGCAAAAATGAAATTTCTCTTGGAAACAAATTTATTTGAAATCATACCATAATCAGAATAACAATGCGTGTTGTTAAATGTAAAGTTCCTCACATTTTTCCTAACCTTTTTTATTTCTGGCAGAACTGAAGAAACGCTGCTCTGGATTTTCACTTCACAGTTTTACATTGTGTAATTTGTCTTTTACATTTTTGATAACCGAACCTTTAATATCCAGTCTCACCTTTTTCATTATGCCTTTAATGCCTTAAAAATGTACACAGGAATCACAATCGAGCTTCAGAACTCATAAAACCTTCAAACCGCAGCTGAAAATCACAAAACACAAGTCGATCACGATAAAAACAGGACGGTTGCTGCACTGAACTGTTACAATAACTCAGACTGAGGCTGGACAGATGAACGGAGAAAATACTATCTGTACTGTACATCAGTACCAATACTGACAACAAGGGGGCAGTGTTCCTGAACAACACTGTACAAGTACAACATGGACAGAGGAAAAGAAAGCGGACATCATTAAAATAGTTTGTTCTTCAACATTATAAAAACTAAAACGGAGCAACCAAGATCAATTCAACCAAATTAATGTTAAATTCTGATGATTACATGTAAGAATAAAAAGTTATCACTCAAATTAATTGAATTATTTGTTGCTCTAATCTGCTTTTTTTCTCAATAATTCATTTTGATAAATCATCCCTTTTATTCTTACATTTTTTTTAAATCTTAATTTCTATATAGAAGTTTCTCCTGACTGGTCTTCTTATGCAGCTGTATGTTAAATAAATACTGCTGAATTAGCAATAAATAGATAAATATGAATGTAGTTGCCTAATGTCACATACTGGTCGCCAAAACTGAGGCTACGTTTCCACGACAACGGAGCGAATACGAGCTGTGACATCACTGTTTCCTTGAGAAAAAAGATTTCTAAAGACTTTAGTTTGCAGTCCTACAAAATGCCCTTGTCATGTTAACGAAAAGCCAGAATGTAAAAATACTCGTGTATACTTGTGTATTATGTTGAAAACGTTGTGTAAACGGACCCTCAGTTTCCGGTCCGGTTTCAAAAACAAAACCGTCCCCAGCGACCGACCAACATCTTGTTTCAAAGTCCAACAATGAAGGAATGGATAAATGATACACCGTTCTGTTCTGGCTGCACCGTGAGGAGGCAGGAGGGGAGGAGAACGCCAAGAACAATCACTTCCTGTCCCTGAGCTCGGCCCGGATACCTGATCACATGGCGTACACCATACTTTTGAATTTCATGCCAAATATCTTCATCGTACCAGATCGCAGACCCGCAGTTAAAACAGTTTTGACAAAAGAGCAAGAGCCAAAAAAGTTCCTTTTCTTAAATTAACTCATAATTCAAACCGTCTCGCTGCAGGCAGCCAATCAGTGTCCCTGCCTGGAGAGAGAGGGAGCAGGGAGGAGAAGGGAGCGTGGAGGTTCCTGAAGAAGACGAGGATGAGGAGCAGCTGAGGAGAGGCTGGGTTGTTTGGGTCGGTCGGTGCAGACTCGTCCTGCGACTCGTGTCATCGCTGAAGACCGGCTCAGTAGAAGAAATACACTGAGGAGGGAGAGAGAGGAGTTCATGACTAAGTGACTCTGATAACAAGACAACACATTTTCAGAGCTTTGATTTGATGTTTTTGATCAATCGTAATGAATCTTATTTCTGATTTCTCTGTGGTGTCGTCCTGTTTAGACTCCTGTTTTATACAAAGTGTAAAGTGTTAAGAGAAATGCTGATGGGAGGTTTTTCTCCTGTGGTGGTGGGCCGAGAGGAAAGATTAGAAAGTTACAGACACTATGAGGGTTCGGTCAACCTGCGGTGACCATGAATATGAATGAATATATTCAATATATATATATATATATATACACACACACACACACACACACACACGATTACTTACAGAAGATGACTCCGAAACATATAAGACCTACGATTGCCATGATGATCATCATCTGGAAGAAAAACAAAAGTCATGTGTAGACCAATAAACTGAGTTTATTATATATTTCTGAAATCAACAAATCATGTAATCAGTCGGAAATGTAGTTAATTGTTTTATGTGGTTGAAATTCAGACATCATCAGCCCTTTTTGTTTTGGTTATTTGTTTGTTTTGGAGATTTTTCTTCAGTACAATATGCAAAGTTACATAACACCAACAGTCACGTGTGTGTGTGTGTGTGTGTGTGTGTGTGTGTGTGTGTGTGTGGACCTAAATAATCACGATGACATGAGAGTCAGAGCTGCTGACAGACAGGAAATCACATCACCTCTGACGGGGGGAGGGCGAGGGAGATTAAGAAGAACACGGAGGGGAGAGAGAGATTGGTACTGACTTTGTGCGTGTGTGTGTGTGTGTGTGTGTTCTCCATTTTCTTATTGTCAACAAATCTTATATACAGCTTGAAAAGGGACTTTCCTTAAACGGCTGGTCATTGTAGTTTTTACCAGGAAGGAAAAAGAGCATTTGTTGGGCACTATTTTCAGCAGCGGATTAATATTTGAAACTAAAAGAAAACGTTAACGACACATTAGTTGCTTGTCACGTGACTCGTTTCACACTCGGTGGTGATGTGACTAAGTGGTTTTGTTGCCTAAAGCTAACTTCCTGTGGGGAGTTTATTTTGAAAAGACGGCATGTGTTGTGTGTATGAGGGTCCTCACAAGTATAGAAGAACCAAACACGGGTGTGTGTATTGGGGGTGGGTGGAGCTGCATCACAAATCACAGCTGGCTCTCTAATCCCAGACTGTCACTGTAATCCAGATTGGGATTTCTCTCTCTGACTTCCTGGTCGCTGTCAGTCAAACGCTCCTCTAACGTAATCCTACTCTGCTCCTATAAACGGCAGCTTCCGATTGGACGATCTGGAAAACTGAACTGTTGGTCTGTAAGAGGCGGAGCTCTGGACAAAATGAGGCCGAGATAAAAATGGACTGGCAGGCGAGGCCGGGGTGATGGATGGATGGATGGATGGATGGATGGATGGATGGATGGTGGATGGATGGTGGATGGATGGTGGATGGATGGAAGATAGATGGATGGATGGATGGTGGATGAATGGTGGATGGATGGAAGATAGATGGGTGGATGGGTGGATGGATGGATGGATGGATGGATGGATGGATGGATGGATGGTGGATGGATGGAAGATAGATGGATGGATGGTGGATGGATGGATGGATGGATGGTGGATGGATGGAAGATAGATGGATGGATGGTGGATGAATGGTGGATGGATGGAAGATAGATGGGTGGATGTATGGATGGATGGATGGATGGATGGATGGATGGATGGATGGATGGATGGATGGATGGATGGAAGATGGATGAATGGTGGATGGATGGTGGATGGATGGAAGATAGATGGATGGATGGATGGATGGATGGATGGATGGATGGATGGATGGATGGATGGATGGTGGATGGATGGTGGATGGATGGATGGTGGATGGATGGAAGATAGATGGATAGATGGATGGATGGATGGTGGATGGATGGATGGATGGATGGTGGATGGATGGATGGATGGATGGATGGTGGGTGGATGGATGGTGGATGGATGGAAGATAGATGGATAGATGGATGGATGGATGGTGGATGGATGGATGGATGGTGGATGGATGGATGAATGGTGGATGGATGGTGGATGGATGGAAGATAGATGGATGGATGGATGGATGGTGGATGGATGGAAGATAGATGGATAGATGGATGGATGGATGGTGGATGGATGGATGGATGGATGGTGGATGGATGGATGGATGGATGGATGGATGGATGGTGGGTGGATGGATGGTGGATGGATGGAAGATAGATGGATAGATGGATGGATGGATGGTGGATGGATGGATGGATGGTGGATGGATGGATGGATGGATGGATGGTGGGTGGATGGATGGTGGATGGATGGATGGATGGATGGATGGATGGTGGATGGATGGATGGATGGATGGATGGAAGATGGATGAATAGTGGATGAATGGTGGATGGATGGAAGATAGATGGGTGGATGGATGGATGGATGGATGGATGGATGAATGGATGGATGGATGGATGGTGGATGGATGGAAGATAGATGGATAGATGGATGGATGGATGGATGGTGGATGGATGGTGGATGGATGGATGGATGGATGGATGGATGGTGGATGGATGGTGGATGGATGGATGGATGGATGGTGGATGGATGGTGGATGGTGGATGGATGGATGGTGGATGGATGGATGGATGGATGGATGGTGGATGGATGGTGGATGGATGGTGGATGGTGGATGGATGGATGGTGGATGGATGGTGGATGGATGGATGGATGGATGGATGGATGGTGGATGGATGGTGGATGGATGGTGGATGGATGGATGGATGGATGGATGGTGGATGGATGGTGGATGGTGGATGGATGGATGGATGGATGGTGGATGGATGGTGGATGGTGGATGGATGGATGGTGGATGGATGGATGGATGGATGGTGGATGGATGGTGGATGGATGGTGGATGGTGGATGGATGGATGGTGGATGGATGGATGGTGGATGGATGGATGGATGGATGGTGGATGGATGGTGGATGGATGGTGGATGGTGGATGGATGGATGGATGGATGGTGGATGGTGGATGGTGGATGGATGGTGGATGGATGGTGGATGGTGGATGGATGGATGGTGGATGGATGGATGGATGGATGGTGGATGGATGGTGGATGGATGGATGGATGGATGGTGGATGGATGGATGGATGGATGGACGGACATACAGGTGGACAAACTTGACTGTTTCCCATTAGCTAAATCGATGATGAGGATGATGACGATGATGAGGATGATGATGATGATGAGGATGATGAGGATGATGATGACGATGATGATGATGATGAGGATGATGATGACGATGATGATGATGATGATGATGATGATGATGATGACGATGATGATGATGATGATGACGATGATGAGGATGATGATGATGATGATGATGATGATGATGATGATGATGACGATGATGATGATAGGTTGTATTAGTAATAGTCCTTCCAGGTTCACTAGAGGGAAGACTAGAGAATCTCACAGATAATCTGATTTTTGAAGGTGTGAGTGTGGAGCCCTGACTCAATGAAAGCGCATACGTCACGCACCCACAGCTGACTCTCTGTAATGAGCTGAGTTTGACTGATGCATGGTGGGAAACAAACGCGCCCACCTTGCAGTTCTTCCACCAGTACTTGTTCTTGAGTTTGGCGGCGCTGCTCTCGAACTGCGAGGCTCCGGCCTGCAGGGCGTCGGCGCGGTCATCCAGCTCCGACAGCTTCTGGTCCCTCTCCAGGACTTTGTCCACGTTCACACGCATGATGTCCACCACCTGACGGACGGACGGACAGACAGAAGCACCTGTCAGCATCACAAAACCTCCCTGCAAGTGTTTTCTCCGTTCATCTACGATCCCAGCGTTTGAGTTTCCACGTGTCTTTAGACTCTCACCTCGTCCACCTGGGCTTGTGTCTGCTGCAGTCGTCTGTTGCTGGTGAGGTTCGGGGCCGGAGCCGGGGCCCCGCCCTCACCCTCCAGAGTACCGGATGCTTCTGGAGTCGACCTGCAGACCGAGAGGCGTGAGGACAGTTCAGTACGGGAAACCTTTCAAGCTCAAATTCAGATGAAAAAACGAAATAAAATCATTAGGTATAAAGAACATCTTTACGTTTACCCATATGAAATTTCTGCTACTTTAATATATTTCTACTTTCACTACATTGATCAGACAGATATGAGATACAGAGACTAACAATACAACATATAATCAAGAAATAAAAGATGCTGCATTCAATGAAATACGTTACAGTTATGTTTTCATACCGATGCATCGTATCTGCACAATGTATGCAATAGTATACATATATGTGTATATTATTGTATGATCTGCACTTTTACTTGACGAGTGTTTTCCCATCTCAGCCTCAAGTAGAGGATCTGACGTCACCTTTCACTCTCAGATGGGATATTCAAACCTCGGGGAGGACTAGCGGAAGTCCCAGAATAAACAACAATAACGACAACATATCCGACCACACAATGTTAATAAATGATCTCAATAAGACAATAACACGATAACACAAACAAGACTCCAGCCATGAAGTCAAAGTATCACAGAGTCAACAACTCAGCAACGACGCAATATTAAAAACTGTTTTACACACGCATACGCGTGCGCGCACACGCATGCTCTAACAGACAAAATGGAGAAAGATTAGTGCACCGAGATAAACATGCACGCTAACATCACACACACACACACACACACACACACACACACACACACACACACACACACACACACACACACACACACACACACACACACACACACACACACACACACAAAGACGTAGAAATCTAATAATAGATCAAATTCGCCGTTAGTTTGCGTGGTTTTCTCTTTAAAGATGTTGCTACTGCGGACGTTTGGTTCACGTCTGGTTCAGGTCTGGTCCGGGTCTGGTTCAGGTCTGGTCCGGGTCTGGTTCGGGTCTGGTTCAGCTGAATGAAGTGTGTTTGTTGTCGGATAGTTTGGAGTTGTTCGGACACGTCCGGACTTCAGACGTATAACAACCGCACGTTTAGAAATATGAGTTATGATGAAACTGTGATGGATTTTAAACATTATGCACGCAGCAGCCGATCAATCGAGCTGTAATTTATGACAGAAGATCAATATTATAATAGTTCTATTCACTCTATGTGATGAAAAATGAAATATTTTGAGAGTACTCACATCTCAGCGGCAGGATGATGGAGATAATCTGAGTCCGAGAGAGAGAGAGGGAGAGAGAGGGGGGGGGAGGGGGGAGATAAAGTCAGAGAGAGAGAGAGAGAGAGAGAGAGAGAGAGAGGGAGAGAGAGGGGGGGGGGAGGGGGGAGATAAAGTCAGAGAGAGAGAGAGAGAGAGAGAGAGAGAGAGAGAGAGAGAGAGGGAGAGAGAGAGGGAGAGAGGGAGAGAGAGAGGGGGGGGATAAAGTCAGAGAGAGAGGGAGGGAGAGAGAGAGAGAGAGAGAGAGAGAGAGAGAGAGAGAGAGAGAGAGAGAGAGATCCCAGATTAATATAAATGGAGGATGACACAATCTGATATCACTTTTTCTTTCAAACCACAAACATGAAGCCTATGGAAGTGTGATGAAATAAAAACAATCCTCTATGTCATTATAATGAGAAAGTATCTCAATATATTGACATAGCATCTCATAATAATGACTTAGTGGGCCCTAGTTTCGTAGACTAGGCGTAGTCAGCGCGCAGCGCACCTGCGCCACGCCGACGGGGTGTGTCCGCCTGGATTTTGCAAGTTTCGTGCACCGCGCAGGCTCGCGCAGGCACTCCTCCCGTCTCGCCCACCGGCGCAAGTGGGAAAGAGGGAGGAGAAGAAGGCGTGAGTGGGAGACAAGGAGGAGACGAGGCGTGGACTGGGATTACAGTTTTTTTCAATTGTTTACATGCAATTTTGAAAACCGGGTTCTTTTTTTCAAAATGTAATCACAATAATTATCCAAACACCACACTCAATTTGCATAATTCCTAGATTGTTTGCAAAATTACACACTTCAGTCAAAACATACATACTTCAGTCAAAACATACACACATATTTGTGAAAATGCTATTAGTTTTCATTTAACCAACACAGTCCTCAATGATCAGTAATGTTGTGCAAATCTGTGGAGGTGTTTTGCTCCTTGGAGTAGAATTTCGCAAATTGTGTGGACATTTTTATTTTAGTGTGTAAACAATTGTAAAAAACTGTAATACAGCCGATTCAGATCTTCACCAATCAAATGAGCTCCTCTCCTCACCTTTAATGTACTAGGGGAGGTTCAGTGCAAGTTCCGTCACTTGACAACCTGATGACAGAAGCAGCGCCGCTGCTCCCACCACGCGCATCACGCGCTGTGCGTGCGTATCATAATAATAACAATGCCCATATTATAAAAAACAGGAGAGAGAGAGGGAGATGTTTTGGTCCGAGAGGCTGAGTTTCCGTTACGCGTGCCATATCCGCCTTTGATCTGACGTCAGATGTGACGGGACAATCTATATAGATATAAATTCACGTGTTGATTCAATTAGTTGCATTAAATAGTGTTTGTTGTGATTATGTATTGCATTTAAATGTGCCTGGATCTGTGGAAACCTGCCTGTGAGATCTCGGTGACGTGTGCGCACTGCGCGCAGTCAACCAAACTTCCACTCCGCCTATGGCAAGCCGTTTTAACATTTAATCGAACCACACTACTATCTGTAATTATATTTTAGATATCTATAATAGCATTCCATAGAAATGGTAATTAAAGATATCCACAATACATTCTTACTAGTAAAAATGATATTTTAAGATATTTACAACTTTGATTGTACTAGTCAAAACTAAATTTAAGATATCTAAAAATCCTTACAAAGTATAAGTGGCCGTTTTATCATTTAATAGCTAAACTGGATATGTATTGCAGATATCTGTAATTCAATTCTTCCTAGTCAAAAAGAACATTTCAGATATCCACAATGGCATTTTTCCTAGGACAAATGACGTCACTTTTGCCATTCATGTGTATTGGGCTTTAAATTTCAGATATCCACAATTACATTCTGGATATCTAGAATGAACATTCTGGTTATCTGCAATTGAATTCTTACTAGGAGAAACTCCCATTTCAGATATCTTCAATCCAATTGTTACTAGTCATAATTTTAAAATGTTTAAAATGGCGTCCTGTCTACCTGTCAACAGATATCAACAATACATTTTGTGGATATCTGCAATTGTATTGTTCCTAGTCATAATTCTAATTGTAGATATCTGAAATTACATTTCTACTAGTCATAATACGAATTGTGGATATCCATAACGACATTTCTACTAGTCACAATGTATTTTTGGATATTCAAAATTACATTCTGGATATCTGGAATAGTTTTTCATTTTGAAATGAAAATTATGACTAGTAACAATTGGATTGAAGATATCTGAAATGGGAGTTTCTCCTAGTAAGAATTCAATTATCCAGAATGTTCATTCTAGATATCCAGAATGTAATTGTGGATATCTGAAATTGAAAGCCCAATACACATGAATGGCAAAAGTGACGTCATTTGTCCTAGGAAGAATGCCATTGTGGATATCTGAAATGTTCTTTATGACTAGGAAGAATTGAATTACAGATATCTGCAATAAATATCTAGTCTAGCTATTAAATGTTAAAACGGCTTGCCATATTCACATCGAATGAATGGACTTTATTTGCGCCTTGCGCCGAGAGTAGACGAGGTTTGAGCTGGCGAGCTTTCGGCGAAGTCTCGGCGAGGCTTTTTGCCACGAAACTTCCGCTGCACCAAGCTGAATCTGTGACGCCTCCCCCTGCTGCGCCGTCACACCCATCTTGGCGCAGGCGATCCACCAAACTGCCAAACTGACCGTGCGCAAGGCTGCGCGGGTCGAAACTTGCATTACGCCGGCTCCGCCACCCTGCGCCGCCCTGCGCTGCGCCACGAAACTAGGGCCCACTGTGTCATTATTATGAGATACTATCTCATTATTTTGAGATACTAAGTCAATATAGTGAGATACTATACTAAGTCATTATTTTGAATTACTATCTCATTATTTTGAGATACTAAGTCATTATTTTGATATGGTCAATATATTGAGATACTTTCTCATTATAATGACTTAGAGGATTTCTTTCATCACGCTGGCGGAAATGGGCTTCCATAAATCATAGTATACTATGTAAACACAAATCATGTAAAAAAGAAAAAAAATTTAGTATACTATGTCAAAACAATCTATGACTATTTTACAGTACATTTTTACAGTCATTGCCATTTGAGTTTTCCAAGAATTGGAGTACCATTTAACACGTAAAATCTGCAATATTTCCTTTTTTAACCCTCTGGTGCATAGCGGTCACTACAGTGGACAGCTACTAAAAAGTAACTTTCTCTTAAAGGAAAACACCACCGCATTTCCATACTGGATTATGTTCTGCTCTGATCTTAGACGAGGTGATACATACCTCCCTCTCCTCTGTGCGTGCACTCAATGGCTCTTGCGCGCACTCGGCGCAGCGCTAATTTGCTAGCATGTAGCTTGTCCCAGTATATTCCTTAGGATCCAAAGGGGGGTGAAGTTAGAAGCGACCAAGCACTTCCACGTTGTCCCTATTTAAATACGGTTACGTGAGTAGTTACACGACCCAAGTTTGGTTACACAAAATGAAACATGCTAATTTTTCTAAGCGGATAACAAGGATAACTATATAGTATGGCGGAATAACAACTGGAAGCACTTCGACGTCGGCGCAGTAATATCATCACTCCGCTCCCCCTCTTACTTCCGTCAATAGAACCTACGTGACCTGCACGCCGTCGCCTGCACCAGCTGTAGTAGTTTGTGCACAGTTGAGGAAGCATCAGGTTGTAGTAAGATAGTTTGTGAACAATCAAACATCATGGTTATAACGTGGATCGTACAGGGTTGTGAAAACAAGCAGAAGGTATATAGTCCCGTCATGTTTTGAGTGATGATATTACTGCGCCGACGTCGAAGTGCTTCCAGTTGTTATTCCGCCATACTATCTAGTTATCCCTGTTATCCGCTTAGAAAAATTGGCATGTTTCATTTTGTGTAACCAAACTTGGGTCGTGTGACTACTCACGTAACCGTATTTAAATAGGGACAACGTGGAAGTGCTTGGTCGCTTCTAACTTCACCCCCCTTTGGATCCTAAGGACAAGCTACATGCTAGCAAATTAGCGCTGCGCGGAGTGCGCTCAAGAGCCATTTAGTGCACGCACAGAGGAGAGGGAGGTATGTATCACCTCGTCTAACATCAGAGCAGAACATAGTTCAGTATGGAAATGCGGTGGTGTTTTCCTTTAAATGCATTGGTTTCTATGGTGGAACTGCATATCAGCCTCTAGTGTGCTCTCTGCTGCCATAGTCCATTGAGGTCAATTCAGTGGTCAGTTGGTGTAACTGCAAGTAAATTTCCTCTGAATCCAAGATGGCCGATAAGCAGCCACCCCTGCCGGCCACTGCTGGCATTTCCTGTCAATCCTTCTATACTAGAAGAGCCCCAGTGGTAAGAAAAATATGATGATATACAGTAACATCTAGGGAAGGATATTATCTGTTTGGAATATGAAATTTTTATGTCCAATATGTAGAAAATTACGATTAACCATGTGTCCAATGAAGTGGACATCATGCATCACCCAGTATATTTTTTAACACAAGTCATATAATTGCTTCACTGTTTCTTGTGACTGTTTTGGTTATAAGTCAGTGTATAATTGTTATATTTATAAGCTATTCATTTAAAATATACATTTTTGTGCAGATTAGCTGTAGTTTGAGTTACTATAATAATTATTTTATCTTATTTTGTAGACTTCAAACGCAGCAAAGAATAAGGCAGCCAACAGAATAGTCCAGGAAATTCCGTCCAGCTCCAGTGATGAGTGTAGTGACAACAGTGATGATGAGTGTAGTGACAACAGTGATGATGAGTGGCTGCCAGAGAAGAACAGAGACATAGGAGCTGAGGATGATGGAGATACAGACAGTCAGGATGCAGAAAGTGAGG
This sequence comes from Eutrigla gurnardus, assembly GCF_963514095.1. Classification (NCBI taxonomy): domain Eukaryota; kingdom Metazoa; phylum Chordata; class Actinopteri; order Perciformes; family Triglidae; genus Eutrigla; species Eutrigla gurnardus. The sequence continues at coordinate 4,520,411 of NC_139928.1, forward strand.
ATGATGAGGGGCAGGATGCAAATGAGGGGCAGGATGCAGAGGATGGTCAGCATGATCAGGGAGCTGTGGAAGATGGGCACATGGTACCTGACTATACTCAAGCCCGAAAAAATATCTGGAAAGTCCAAGACAATGACTTTGATGGAGACTTGCCTCCTTTTCTAGGAGAGTGGAAACTGAATGTGGAGGGAAGAGATCCCATAGATTTCTTCAGACATCTGTTTCCAGCAGATCTCATTGATGATATAGTGCACAACACCAACTTGTATGCTCTCCAGAAAGGGAAAGAAAATCTGGCAGTGACAGGAGGATGCTTTGCGAACTTTCATACAGCCTAGGTGTGATGAACATAGAAGTGTTCGGAGATGCAGGGACTGAAATATCAGTTTGTGTTAATGTATTGTCATGCTAATATAAGGGCTTGGTAATACTGTCCTTCCTTATAGAACTGTGGAGACTCACAGTAATGTTTCTCCTGTTGGGGATGGTTTGACACATTTAGGTGTAAGATTCACGGCTATGAGTGTCATTGGTTTTCTTATTCAGGCCTAAACATTGCGCCTATACAATGTTGAAATTTCCCAAAAAATGTTGAAATGTTTTTCAAAGCATAAAAAGAAACAAGGGTTTGTATATTCATAATAGAACACAAGTTAATTAATTTTTACAGTAAGTTCACAATGTTTTATGTTGAGTGCTCAGGCGTATGTAGTCCACTGGATTGGACATGTCTGTAACTTTATGAAAAAATCATATTTTTGGAAAGAAAAAAGTTGAACATTTTTTTCATGTCCTGAGAAGAATAAAAACACTTCAGAAAAAAATCTTGACCAAGGCTTTCATAATTCAGGCATCAGAGGGTTAAATATGATAGGATGTAATTCTAAAGTAGCTGAAACAGTAAGAGACATGTTCTAGTCGAGTAAACAGACTCACAACAGAGGTTCCTTCGATCTCTTTTATTCTGTGCAACATTTCATTTAGCATTAATAAATGGATCATACAGCTTTGTGACAGAAAAGAAAACATTAAAGACCTAAACTTGTTTTACACCAAGTGAATCAGATTAAACCGTCCAATATCTGCAGAAACAGCCACCGTAGTTCAGCTTCAATCCGGTTGTTGCAGCCTTCATCTGACTTCTCAGTTTCACGAGGTCTTTAACTCATTTTCCTTCCTTTCACACTTGTTTTATATCTGTTTTCTGCTCTTTACATTCTGATAATATAGACGTTAACATTTGAGTGAAAGCAGCATCTGTACAGTTACATGAGCTTATATTGTACACTTGCAGTTGCTTTGCTTCTCCTGAAATTAAAGGAATACTTTTACAGTAGTAATCCGTTTCTTCTGTGAAAACTGTAGTTTGGTTTTGATGAGAAGAAAAACTACAGGACTAAAAACCAAGTGTTCCTTTCATGGATCTGTTTCGTGTGGTGAACATAGCAGACAGTCATTTCATGAAACATGTTTGAGAGGTGAACTGTGACACATTCATGTCAAGAAATCAGGGTTTTTTAAACACACTTCATAACCTGCTGCAGGCGTACTGATAGAGCACAAAGACGGCTAAAACTAAACGTTAAATGGTTATTGATTTCCACTTAATTTCCATCAAAACAACATGAGGCGTTCAGCATTATTCACAGCCCTATTATGTACATCAGATACAGTATTTAGCATTTACAAATTGTACTTTCAAAATACATTTTCACTTTTGTAAAATAAAATGCCCTTGAAGTTCTTTCCCTTATTTCTGCAGTAGATGTGTATGAAATGCATCGTATGGGACATTAAGAGTAATTATTTCAGATTTTCCATTAGTATTGATGGTAACATGGAGGTTGGCTTGTAATTCATGGCGTATAAATATGACACCTTCCCTTTACATTGAAAGACAAAAATCCACCTCAGAAGAGATTATTCAAATCTCCAGAATCATATCGGGGTTGTTTCAGTTCTGGGAAGAACAATTTATCGACTGAAAGAAAATCAATCAGTGCTAAAACCCTGAACTTCACAGGTTCCACTTTTTGAAACCTGTTTGTTTTAGTCTTCTATTAGTCGTGAACTGAATCTGATCTTATGGATTTTTGTTGAGTTGAGCAGTATGATCTACTGGATTGTCTGCAACGCATTTACACCAGATTTCCATCTCATTGCAGACGAAGGTGTCACATTTCTCAAACATCGGTTATCAGTTTAAGGCAAGTTGGGTCTTGAACTTTTTATTAAATAGTTGGCTGACTGTCAGTAAAATCCCACATAATGGCAATCAAACCTATTTGAAATATTTACAGCTGGTGCATACGACAGGATTCAAACTATTCATACACATTATCATTCTTAAGCGTTTGTGTTCAAACACATTTCTTTGTGCGTTATAGAAACTGTGCAAATAATCAGCTGCTGCACCAAACGACATGGTCAGTGTGTTAAACATCACCAACAACAGGATCAATGGAGGATTTAATCCGGGCCATTTTGTTCCATTTGACCTTCGCTGGGATGCTGTTACAGCTCCTAACCACAGGAGGGCAGCGGTTAAACAGCAAGTGATGAATTATTGCCTTGGTTATTAAATGAAGCTCAAGTTTTCCTATGGTTTTACTAATTAAGCTTTGCAAGCCAATTCTGGTTTTGTGTAACAAACAGAGTTAAACCCACCTTTCTGCAGACAGGTTGGCATCCAGTGAAACGGACCATACATCATCACACTGGCTGCCTTCAGAGAAACTTAAAGACATAAAATAAAAAGACATATGTTAAAATAGTTTCAACTTTAAGTCAACAGGAAACCCCAGAGCCAGTGGAGGAAGAGAAGAGCGTTGGAGGGTGTTAGGGTTTCCTCCAGGCCAGCGGAGGGATGGCGGCGTTGGCGTTGCACTGAGAGTCGCTGAGGTCATACTCAGCAGAGAGCGCTGGCTTTTTCTTCTCCTCGCTGTCGGAGTCGTCCCCTGACAGTGTGATGAGTGAAGGGGACTTCCTGGAGAGGGAGGGAGAAAATTATATTTTGATTATAAATAGAGCTTAACCCTGGGTCACTGTCTGCTGCTCTAATACATTTTAATACATTTATTTGTAAAGCACTTTTCATAAAGTAATCTCAAAGTGCTACAGAAACCGGAAACAAAATAAACAAAAGACTAAGAGAAAAATCAGACACGTTAAAATCAGCAGTAGATAAAACAGCTAGAGGAGGAGATTAAAGTGCAGAGAGAGAATAACATCTAGGAAAGGAAAGCCTGTCTGAACAAAGAAGTTTTAAGCCCTTTTTTAAAGGTGACCACAGACTGGGATTGTCGTAGGTGTTCAGGGAGGGAGTTCCAGATGTGGAGGGCAGTGGAGCAGAAGGCTCGGTCTCCCATGGTGCGAGTCGTGTGGGGGAATGATGGAGAAGGTTGGTACTTTGGGACCGGAGGTTACAGGTGGATGAGTGAGGGGTAAGGAGGTCTTTGAGGTATGCGGTGTTTGCGGCTTTTCATCAGAGTTCGGGCAGCACAGTTCTGAAGGAATTGAAGTTTCTGAAGGTGTTTGTTGGGAATACGGATGAGCAGGCTGTTACAGTAATCAAGCCTGGAGGAGATTAGGGCGTGGACGAGTTTTTCTGCATCAGAGAAAGTGAGGAATGTGCAGAGTTTAGAAATGTTCTTGATGTGGAAAAAGCAGGTTTTGTACAGATGTTTGATGTGGTTTACAAAGGCAAGTTGTGGGTCCAGCTTCACACCGAGGTTGGTAACTGAGGTAGAGAGGGGGATGTCTTGACCAGAGAAGGAGATGGTGGCTATGGGTGATGACTGGACCTGATGAGGGGTGACAATTTGTATGGCTTTGGTTTTGGAACTGTTCAGCTGGAGGAAGTTGTGACTCATCCACGCCCTAATCTCCTAATGTTCCTTCTACATTCAACCTGAACGTTTCTCGGTGGTTTATGACTGAGTTAATGCCTCTCATGTATTATTACATTCACGCCATCCTGTTTTTCTTTCAAGATAAATCATTCAGTAACTCTTGCTAGCTTTTGATGGTATCACAGGATGATTAAAAGAGCTCAGGGGAATTTAAAATGGCATGATATGATGAAAAGCTTTGTTTGGATTGAAGTTTTCAATGATACCTGACACTGTTACACATTGTGTAAAGAAATTAAGCTTTGTGACTCAAAATGTAATACAAGAGGCACAACATGCAGCTAACCTTGAACCCATTATATACATATATATAGTGTTGGTAGCTTGAAGTGTGCCGACCAGTTACTCTTTGCAGGTCTGGAGGAAGAATACTTTCGGACGGAGAGGAGAAAAATATCTACAGTGTAAAGATCTTTCAATGCAAATCTAAAAGTGAGTGCTGTATTCGGACAGACTTGAAAACAATACTACTAGTAAAACTGTATTTCTCATGGATTTTATGTACACATCTGTTTTTAAAAGTGCAACACACACTCCCAGACCAGTTTATTAGGTACACCTATAGCTAAAACAACAGTCCTGCAATTAAAACCTGGTCATATTTATTTACATTTTCATTTAAACGAATAATGAAAATAAATAATACAGCCACAGAGCTGTTAGAAAGGTGCAGAATCAAAGTATCACTTCTCATGAAAAAAATATTTTGATTGTGAATGAATCATTTAAAAAAATGTTGTCAGTCCATATATGAATGTTTAGTTTACCTCTGTGTAGATGTGTGACGTGTGGCTGCGGCTTCTAGCAAGGCTTGTGAGCCAATAGAATAACGACGTTGGTATCACATGGTCTCTCTGCGTAGTCAGGGTTCAAGAATCTTTGGGGTTGCCAGTTGTGGTAAAAAGGGAAAATGGCTGAGTTTGACGTTATATGAATTTTGAAACACCACCACACAAATTAACCCAAATGTATAGCTACATGTTGCAAAATGAATTCATACCACGAAAGATTCATCACTTGACAGGACTGAGTCTGTCTGAGTGTCACACCACTCAACCATGAAAACAAAGGTTGTGCAACGAACTGGCAACCCATTGAGGGCGCATGCACTTCAAGCAACAGCTGTTGTGAAGTGAATGCGATGGAAGAGGGGAGTGCGAGTGCGACATCTAGTGGCTGGATGGTAGCAATGTTGTCAACAGCACCTTTAACCTTGAGATGTGTTTCTGTCATCAACACCCAGGCTTTCTCTCACGTATGTACTGCCTCAGTGTTCCACAACCATGGATTTTCTGTGTGCGTTACCTGTCTCCGCTCTGAGTGATGAGTCTCCTGCAGGTCTCCATCTGAACGTCCAGCCCTCTTTTCATCGAACACATCTCCATGTACTCGTGAAGGTGACGGTTCATGTCGCTCTTGGCTGTCGCCAGTTCCAGCTGACCGAGGCAGAAAACACAAGTCCATTAACCCTACGGACATTCCATCCATCCATCGTCAACAGCTTATCCTGTATTCAGGGTCACGGGGGGGTCATTCTATCACATGTAGAGACAAACAGGTAACCAGTCTATCACAGGGCTGACATGTAGACAGACAGATAACCAGTCTATCACAGGGCTGACATGTAGACAGACAGATAACCAGTCTATCACAGGGCTGACATGTAGACAGACAGATAACCAGTCTATCACAGGGCTGACATGTAGACAGACAGATAACCAGTCTATCACAGGGCTGACATGTAGACAGACAGGTAACCAGTCTATCACAGGGCTGACATGTAGACAGACAGGTAACCAGTCTATCACAGGGAGACATGTAGACAGACAGGTAACCAGTCTATCACAGGGCTGACATGTATAGACAGACAGGTAACCAGTCTATCACAGGGCTGACATGTAGAGACAGACAGGTAACCAGTCTATCACAGGACTGACATGTAGAGACAGACAGGTAACCAGTCTATCACAGGGCTGACATGTAGAGACAGACAGGTAACCAGTCTATCACAGGACTGACATGTAGAGACAGACAGGTAACCAGTCTATCACAGGGCTGACATGTAGAGACAGACAGGTAACCAGTCTATCACAGGACTGACATGTAGAGACAGACAGGTAACCAGTCTATCACAGGGCTGACATGTAGAGAAAGACAGGTAACCAGTCTATCACAGGGCTGACATGTAGAGACAGACAGGTAACCAGTCTATCACAGGGCTGACATGTAGAGACAGACAGGTAACCAGTCTATCACAGGGCTGACATGTAGAGACAGACAGGTAACCAGTCTATCACAGGGCTGACATGTAGAGACAGACAGGTAACCAGTCTATCACAGGGCTGACATGTAGACAGACAGATAACCAGTCTATCACAGGGCTGACATGTAGACAGACAGGTAACCAGTCTATCACAGGGCTGACATGTAGACAGACAGGTAACCAGTCTATCACAGGGAGACATGTAGACAGACAGGTAACCAGTCTATCACAGGGCTGATATGTATAGACAGACAGGTAACCAGTCTATCACAGGGCTGACATGTAGAGACAGACAGGTAACCAGTCTATCACAGGACTGACATGTAGAGACAGACAGGTAACCAGTCTATCACAGGGCTGACATGTAGAGACAGACAGGTAACCAGTCTATCACAGGACTGACATGTAGAGACAGACAGGTAACCAGTCTATCACAGGGCTGACATGTAGAGACAGACAGGTAACCAGTCTATCACAGGACTGACATGTAGAGACAGACAGGTAACCAGTCTATCACAGGGCTGACATGTAGAGACAGACAGGTAACCAGTCTATCACAGGGCTGACATGTAGAGACAGACAGGTAACCAGTCTATCACAGGGCTGACATGTAGACAGACAGGTAACCAGTCTATCACAGGGCTGACATGTAGAGACAGACAGGTAACCAGTCTATCACAGGGCTGACATGTAGAGAGACAGGTAACCAGTCTATCACAGGGAGAAATGTAGAGACAGACAGGTAACCAGTCTATCTGACATGTAGAGACGATGAACATGTGTGTGTGTAACATGAGGAACATGATGCAG